>NC_044981.1:135067763-135375288 GCF_008728515.1 Papio anubis
TGGAGAAAATTGTATTATTTCATCGAAAGAGAGTTTCCCTGTGTTCCAGTGTATATGAACAAAGAAGCATTTTGCTCAGTTGTTTCTGGTAGCAGTTTTGTGACGATGAGAGGAATTGACCAATGGACAAAACTGGCATGCCAAGAATGGCAGAGTGGTGAGAGAGTAAGAATCTGGGTCCATCACAGCAGCATCAGGCCACAGCAGCCTGAGTTTCAACTGTATACACATTTCACAATTTTACCATGAGGATTATGTACTAAATATGAGTTAGTTTGAAAATAATATTTGTATTAAAACTCAGTTACATTAAAGCAACTGTTGTGGAAGAGGCTGGGTTGAGAATGCTTTGTAGAAAAATTCTCCAAAAGCCCTTTATCCAAATGTAGAAATGCAACCCTTTTGTAAGTTGTGACTACTTGTATACCATATGTTTTTCAAAGCACTTAAAACGTGAGATAAATATTAAGCAACTTTTTTGAGATAACAATTTATCGAGGTATGATTGACATGTAAAAATCTGCACATATTCAATGTATACAACTCAATGAGTTGAGGATAAGTATAAAACCATAAAACCATCACCACCATTAAGGCCATAGATATATATTTGTCACTTCCCAAAGTTCCTTCTGGCCTCTTTATTATTATTATCATAATCATCATCATCATCATTTATTGTTGTTATTATTATTATAAGATCTATCCTTTTAGAAATTTTTAAGTATAAGAATACAGTGTTGTTAGCTATAGACACTATGCTGTACAGTAGACCTTCAGAACATAACTTGCAAAATGAACCTTTGTACCCTTTGACCATTGCCTCCCCACTTCACCCTCCCATCAGCCCCTGGCAATCAACATTCTATTATAGTCTATATTCTATTATATTCCAAAACATGTATGTTAAGATGTTTTGTTAACAGCTTTGTTTTTCTTTTTCAAGATTGATTTAGCTATTCAGGGTCATTTGTGCTTCCATATAAATTTTAGGATTGCTTTTTTTTCTATTTCTGTGACAACTTTCTTCTATTTCTTCTAATACATGAATGTAGACATCTTTTAATTTATTTTTGTCTTCATCAATTTATTTCAATAATGCTTTATAGATTTTAGTGTACAGATCTTTCACATACTTGATTAATTTTATTCTTAAGTATTTTTATTATTTTTGGTGCTATTGTAAGAGGAATTGTTTTATTAATTTCTATTTCAGAAAGTTCATTGCTAGTGTATAGAAATGAGACTGATTTTCGTATGTTGATTTTGTATCCACATATTTACTGAACTTTTTTACTATTTCTAACAATGTTTTACTGGAGTCTTTACAGTCCCTGCTCTTGATCTTAGAAGAAAAGCTTTCAGCTTTTTACCCTTGAGTATCTCAGATGTTGGCTGTGGGCTTGTCATATGTGATCTGTATTATATTGAGGTATGTTGCTTTTACACCTAATAAATTAGTTTTTTTTTTTTTATCATGATGGGAAGTTAGATTTTGGCAAATGCTTTTCTGAATCTATGGAGATGATTATGTGATTGTTAATCATCATTCCATTCATGTGGTATATCATATTTATTGATTTGCATATGTTGAACCATCCTTGCATTCCAGGGGAAAATCTTGCTCATAGTGAAGGATTTTAAAAATGTTATTGAATTCAGTTTGCTAATATTTTGTTGAGAATTTTGCATTTATCAGGTATATTGGCCTGTGCTTTTCTATTTTTTGGGTCCTTGTCTGACTTTGGTAACAGAGTAATACTGGTCTTGTAAAATAAGTTTGAAAATATTTATTCCTCTTTAATTTTTTAGAAGAGTTTGGGAAAAATTGGTGTTAATTTTTCTTTAAATGTTTGGTAGAATTCACCAGTAAAGCCATCAGGTCCTAGACTTTTCTTTGTTGAGAGGTTTTGATTACTAATTCAATGTTCTTACTCGTAATTGGTTGGCTCAAGTTTTCTATTTTCTTCATGATTGGGTCTTGGTAGTTTGTATGTTTCTAGGAGGGCAACCATACATTCGCTGTTTCTAGGAATAAATCTTTCTTCTTGGTTTACCAATATGTTGGTGTATATTTGTTCATCATAGTCCATTGTGATCTTTTGTATTTCTGTGGTATCACTTGTAATGCTCTCTCTTTAATTTATATTTATTTTTATTTGAGTCTTCTTTTTTCTTAGTTACTCTAGCTAAAGGTTTGCTAATTTTGACTATTTTTCTAAAACAAAAACAAAAAAACCTCTTAGCTTCATTACTCTTTCCTACTTTTTTAGTCTCTATTTTATTTATTTCTGTTCTAATTCATTTCCTCCCCTCTGTTAATTTTGGGCTTATCTTATTCTTCTTTTCTGGTTCCTCAAGGTATAAATTTAGGTTGTATACTCAAATCTTTCTCTCTTTTTTTAATATAGGTATTTACTGTGGTAACTTTTCCTTTTAGAACGACTTTTGCTGCATCCTATAAGTTTGGATATGTTATATTTTCATTTTTGTTTGTCCCAAGACACGTTTTGATATCCCTTTTAATTTATTTTCTTACCTATTGGTGATTCAATAGTGGTGCATTTAATTTTCTTCTTGTTTCTAATTTCATACCATTGTGATTTAAAAAGATACCTGATATGATGTCAGTCTTCTTAAATTTATTATGACTTGTTTTGTGGTCTAGGATATGACCTGTTTTGGAGAATGATACATGTATGATTGTGAAAAATACACATTCTGCTGCTGTTGGATGGAAGGTTCTGAATATTACTGTTAGATCCTTTTGGTCTATAGTTGTTTCAGTTCACTATTCTCTTATTGATTTTCTGGCTGGATAATAAATTCATTGTTGAAGGTGTAGTATTGGAGTCCCCTACCATTAGTGTATTGCTGTGTATTTAGCCCTTCAGTTCTGTTAGTATTTGTTTTATATAGTTAGGTGCTCAGATGTTGGGTGCATATATATTTACAATTGTTATAATCTCTCAATAAATTTACACTTTTATTTTTATTGATGGTCTTCTTTGTCTCCTGTGATAATTTTTGACCTGAAGTCTAATTTGTCTCATATAAAGTATTGCCACCACTTCTACATTCTTTTGGTTACTGTTTGCAAGGAATATCTTTCTTTGATTACTACGCTTTGTCCTTAAAGCTGAAGTGAGTTCTTCTGTTCCTTTCATCTGTCTTTCTTTGTGATTATTTTTATAGTGAGATGCTTTCCTTCCTTTCTCTTTATTTTTTTTGCATCTGCTAAAGGTTTTTCTTTGTTATTACTGTGAGACTTACATAAAAGATCTTGTAGTTATAACAGTCTATTTTAAGCTGATAACAATGAACTATGATCACAAAGAAAACCTCTACAATTTTACTTCTTGCCCTGACACACATTTTGTTGCTGGTATCACTGTTTATGACTTTCATTCTGTGTTTCTATTAACAATTTATTATAGCTATAGTTACTTTCAATCCTTTTGTTTTTTAACTTTTATACAAGAGTTAAAAGTTATTTATGTACCTCCACTGTAACATAAGTATTTTAGACTTGACTATACCCTTACCTTTACCAGTGAGTTTCATACTGTCATCTTTTCATGTTGCTAATTAGCATTCTTTCATTTCACCTCGAATACTTCCCTCCAGTACGTCTTGTAAGCTCGAGAGATAATAAGATCTTTCAACTTTGTTTGCCTGGGAAAGTATTTCCTTTTTTCCTGAAGGGCAGCTTTGCCTGGTGAAGTATTCTTGGCTAACAATTTTTTCAGCACTTTGAATATGTAATCTTATTCTCCTGGCCTGTAGGGTTTCTGCTAAGAAATCCACTGATGGTCTTATGAATGTTCTTTTATATGTCACAAGGATTTTCTCTTGTTTAAGCAGCTTCTTTATTCTAGTTTAATGTTCTCATAAATTTTATTAACTTAAAATTGCATCAGCAACTATGTAGTCAATGTTAGAATAAGCAGATTTTTCCTGTCTTAAACCAGATAAAAAGATCTAGTTTGACTATGTTTTGTGCCACTGTTATGGAAATCCAAATACATAGCTTTACTAAAATAATAGCTCTTGTATTGATAATGCATTGACTTCCTGGCTTCAAATTTATGATCAGGCATGAATTAAACTGTGCCTATAATTAGTAAGTTGGTTTGTGTTTTCTTTTTTCTTTTTCAAATTGATCTTATAAAATATTATATGAGGTATGTATAAAAATAAATAAAATCAGTGCTTGTAATGTCTATATGAGGGGACACTTTACTTATAGGCCAAGACTATTAAAAAAAAAAAAAAAAGAAAGAAAACATGCCTGACTCAATAAAATGAAATACAAGCCATATCATTTTCTTGTTTTTTGTTTTTTTTTTGTTTTTTTTTTTTTGCACTCAAGGGAAAATATCTTTTCTCAGCCACAGATGACCAGAATATGTTATTAATTAGAGTAGAAATATCAGTAATTTTTCTCACTTCTGTAAGGATAGCCTTCTCATTACAACCTTGGTCCAATAAACTTAGTTGATTGAGATCTGGACAGAGGTGTGATAATACCTCCATAATAACAATGATTGTAATGAATCCATTAACATTAACTGTTAAAGCATGTCTGATAAGCCTTTCTAATTGATCTAGGATGCAGTATCCCCATTCTATACAGAAATGAGCAGTGGTTAGGAATGACTTTTCATTAATGCCTGAGAAAAGATTAAACAAAGTGCCTGCCTATTAATACCTTGTTCTACTCAAAACTCCAAATCTACTCCTATATTCTATAAAACTCATGACGTGGTGTTTTTGTGGTCAATGGAGCTAGCAGTAATTCTGTATGATGTATTTTGCTCTAATAAACTTTCAGTTCAGCTATATGTCCAGAGTATAAGGCCTGTTTTATGGCTTAAACTTCATCTTCAATCTAGTAGGGTTCAGAAACACTTAACCCTATGATCCAGTAATGCTTTGTCAGGGTCTTGTAGAATAAGATTATTTAATTGGGGTCTTCACCACCTTTCACAAATTCTTTAAAAAGTCACTGGCCCTGTCATAGCATCTATTTCTGACTTACCTGTAAGTTTACTGTTACATTAGGGATGCCACATCCTATGAAGGCATATAGCACACACAGCAAAAATGGTAAGGGAGAAATGAAAATGCGATAGAACATTTTAAAAAATAGATATGACCATTCCTCTCTGCTCCAAATGTTCTTTCAAAATAAGCTGCTGATGTACAACACTGCATATCTGGTTTCATGAAGACTTTCCTTCCCCACTAACTCGACATAGAAAACATCAATCCTGGAGTTTTAATAAACATTGAGCTCAGTTGCTTTGCTTACATTCAGTTAATCACCACATATCTTTATGCTCTTGTCAGCTTTGAAAAATGTATACAAAGGAAGTTATACTCTGAAGGCTACAGCCATAACAATAAGAGGCTTTTTAAAATAAAAGAAAAATAGCTTTCACCATACAAAGAGCTCTAGATCCAAAAGGCATAATATCCTCATGGCTGGGTCAAGTTTTACTATGAGATTTTTGCCAAAGGCAATGTTCTGGCATACAAAATTGTTATAGAGGCCATACATGAAGAATTGTGGGAAGTTAAACTGAATGGAACCTTATCCTACTTAAGTTTGTCTTATCCCACTCCCTCATTTATAGATATACTGTGAATTCCTGACACACTGTCTAATCTAATATCAATAAAAGTTCAGAGTGGGACTGAGATGGGTGCTTACATCCAGGGCTGCTTTCACTATTAAATAATTTGAAGTGTGGATATCAGATTTTAACTCAATAAAGCATCTAAATAGTATATAATTATATTATTATAGGTTAATCTGGAAATTGAGTTTCTGAGAGATTGTAACTTTCTCAAGGTTTTGTAGTAGTGGTAACAGAACTGAGATTAAAAACTTTAAAGTCTTGGTTTTTTATTCCCATTTTGCTGCAGTATCCATGACACCTCAGTTTGGCTATCAGATCTTGAGTATGTGTGTTGGTAAAGCAGAGCCTTTGTTATTGTTTGACTGTCTCCTCCAATATTCATGTGTTGGAAATTTCATCTCTGGTGTGATGATATTAGGAGGTGGAGACTTTAAGAGGTGATTAGGTCATTAAGAGGAATTAACACTGCTCTTGCAGGACTGGGTTAATTTTCTTAAGAGTGAGTGAGTTCTTGCTGTCATGGGACTGGATTAGTTACTGTGAGAGTGGGTTGTTAGAAAGTGAGACTACCCCTGGTATTTTGCCCCTTTTTACACGTGCCCACTTCCCCCTTTTCACTTCTTCTCCATGTTTTGCCACAGCATGAAACCATCACCAGAAGCTGACCAGATGCAGCCCCTCATTTTTAGACTTCCCAGACTCCTGAACCATAAGCCAGAATAAAACTCTCTCCTTTCTAAATTATTCAGTCTCAGGTACTGTTATAGCAACAGAAAATGGCATTCCTCAAGTGAATAAACCCAAATGGATGTAACCCACCTAACAGAGGCAAGCTATTGTCCTAACAGCAGCAGATCTGCCAGCCATTAGCTCTACTTCAGCATCATTACTAATTGCAAAAAACAAAGTGGAAAAATTGAGTGTTGTCTTGTATGTGCTATCTTCATAACATGTAACATTTTTTGAGACCATTTTCATTTTCAACAGTTGTTATGATTTCCTTGGAAGTTTATTCTTTTTATTCCTTTCTTCATTTACAGTTAACTTGCTTTTTGTGTAAAAGTGTATGTGTGTGTTGTAAGGATGTTCAGAAAAAAAGAAATGTCTAAAAGAGAATGGGAGAAAATCAGGGAAACACACATAATAAATGAAAGTAAGATACAGATTTATTATGTCAGTTAAGTATCCTTTGGCTGGCCTGTGAATAATATTTAGCGTGAATTATGAACGCTGTCTTCTTTTGATGCTAACATTACATATTATCCCAATATATTTTTAAAAATAACTTTATCATATGAGTAGTCTTTTGTGCAAAAATGATTATCATGGGAAAAGATTTTTTTAAAAGGGATAAACAAACATGAACATAAACTTCCCTGTAATTCAACAGATGGTTAATTACCTTAGTAATTTTGATGAATCTTCTTTCAGTTTCTTTCCCTCTGCTCAATCTGATTTGTAATTCACTCTTTTCAATTATTTTAATATAAATTTAACATTGTCTAGGCATAATATATTTGCCTAGATATGCTGTAAATATATCTATAATTTATATCTACATCTATAATATATATTATGTATCTATAATTGTATCTATATATTATATATAGATATATAGATATTTATAATTATATACCGCTAACATATAGATAGCTATAGTATGCATATAATATGCAGATATAATAGATATCTAATTATAAATAGCTATATATAATTATATATAATATAATTATAGATTTCTACAATATATAATAAAATATATGTATAGTAAATCTATAATATATCTATAATATATTTAATATATATAATCAGTCTCGGTCTTTTATTGTGTCTAATTTAATTTTTTAGTATTAAAAACAATAACAATGTACAGTCATCTTTGATTTGTTAGTTAATATAAATAACTAGATCATATTACCAAATTTGTGATTGAATAATCTTAACTCAGTTGAATTAAATTTTAAAGGTAATATTAATTAAATATTTCTTGTGCACTTATTTAGTGCAAAGCACTGTGCTAGATACTATAGGAATATAGTGAAAAGCAGTGTCTGTGTGGCAGATTGCTAATAGTTTCCTAATTGTTCTTTGCTTCCTCCTTAGTAGTATAGAATACCTGATTTTTAGGATATGGCTTCTAGCGTAAATACTGTCTTTCACAGCATCCCTTGTAGCCTACCCTGGACAACCTTCCTCTATTGTATTTTTCTGTGAAACAGAAATAGAATATCTTCATTAAGCCCTTAATATTTTGTGTTTTCTTTCAAACTTAGTGATATTTAATACATAATTATTTCTTGAAAGTAGAACAAGTCAAAGAAATACTTGGGAAGAAATGGAGAAATAGCTGGGTATAAACTGAGTTGGAAACAAATAGTTTCAATGTTCTAAACATGCATATTAATATCAAATATTTTATGCCTCTAAAGCTTATTCTAATAGTATGAATAATCTTTGAGAATTGTACTCATATTTATAAATCAAGGAGAATAGGTTTAAACAATAAGTTAAAAACTTTTCCCTTTAAACATAATGTGTTAAATTCTTCAATGCAAGAGAATTCACAGGTAAGATTCTCACCTTAATAGAAACCAAGCAGGTCTTTTTTGAGTGTACATGTTCTGTGGAGTAACCAAATTTTTGCACACCTATAGCAATTAGCTAATTATCTATGTTCCACAACTATAGAACTAAAACAAAAACAAAAATAAAGACTAACAACAGAAGATTGAACTGGTGTGGATGTTATTTAACTCATGTTTCTGTCAGGAAATAACCTGTAGTCTCACTAATTTTTTTCCATTGCCCTAAAGAGAACATAGTTGAATATGTTGAAATAGAACTGGACCCCAAATTCACCCACAGGGCATCATACTAATATATTATGTTGATAGCAACAGACCAGTACTTGTAGTTTGATATAGTAGTACAGGTACATTGTACAGCCATACCCATACTGTTATTTGCTTTTTACATGTAAAATTTTAGCATAAAGATATTTACATGTAAAATCATAGCATAAAGATATTTATAAACATCATATGTCATCTTTTTTGATGACTTTAAATATCTACCTTATGAATTCACCACAATTTCCCTAGTTATTCTGCATTACTTGGGTATTTTGGTTGTCAATTGAATGATTGTTTCTAATTTTTCTCTATAAGTCATTTTAAATTTAAGATTAGTTACTTAGGCATATTTTCCGCAAGTAGAATTATTGGTCAAGGGTTCAGTCCTATTAAAGTCTTTGAGGCACATTTTCAAAATGCTTTCCGTGAGTGTTGGAAAATAATTTAAGCTCCTCAAAGTTAGATTTGTATCAGCATGGCTGATTGTTTTGTGGCATTAAAGAGAGTATTATTTAAATATTTCTAAGCTCAGGAGCCATGTTGACATAAGTTCCATTGTTTCATTTCTTTTTTCTTTTGGCAGCTTTTTTGAGGCATAATTGATATACAATCAAACTGTATATATTTAATATATATAATTTGACGAGCCTGGTTAGATAAATAAACACCCATGATATTGTAATTATACCTCAATCAAGGTGAGAAACATATTATTCACCTCCAAAAGTCTCCATGCATCTTTTTGATTATGTGCATGTGTGCATGTGTGTGCGTGTGTGTGCATGTG
Source organism: Papio anubis (assembly GCF_008728515.1). Taxonomy (NCBI): domain Eukaryota; kingdom Metazoa; phylum Chordata; class Mammalia; order Primates; family Cercopithecidae; genus Papio; species Papio anubis. Next base: position 135,077,048 of record NC_044981.1, read on the forward strand.
GGTTAAAAGCACTTGACATGAGATCTACCCTTTTAAATCTGTAAATGCACAGCATTGTATTGTTAACCATAGGCACTATGTTGTACAGCATATGTCTAGAACTTACCCATCTACTATGACTGTAACTTTATATCAATTGAACAAGAACACCTTATGTCTCCTCTTATCCCCTTGCAATCAGTATTCTTTTTCCTGTTTTCACAAGTTTGACCATTTTAGATACCTCATGTAAGTGGAATCATGCAGTATTTGTCCTTCTGTGACTGACTTATTTCATTAAGCATGATGCCCTTCCAGGTCCATCCATGTTGTCACAAATGATACGACTTGCTTCTTTTTAAAGGCTGAATAATATTTCACTGTACGAATATATCACATTTTCTTTCTTAATTCATCTGTCGATGGATATATGGATTGTCCCCCAATGTGACTATTGTGAATAATGCTGCAATGAACATGGAAGTGCAGATGTCCACTGTTAGTCTTCACTGTCATTCTTTTCAATTGTACATTTCTTGAAGGTGATGCATCATGAAGAGCCTGGGGGTAACATAAGAATATTAAGAGAGACTGAGGAATTGACAGAGACAAAATGATCAAGAAGAGACTATAAAAGACACATGTTGTTTCCACCAAAAATTTCCAAAAAGTAAACCCCTCTTTAACATCCTGGACAAAATGACCAGATTCTGGTAAACCCAATAAAGACACTAGAAGTTGCTGCAACTCGTTGGAGAATAATTTCCTGGTGCACTCAATAAACAGTCTGTCCTAGGGTCAACACTGATCCTTGTACCTGATATGAGATGTTGAAAAGTTGGTCAATTTTAATATTTAATAAAAGTCATTTCCAGATTTCAGTTTTTGTCTTTACTATCTACTTTTTCTGGACCAAAAACATTTTAAAAGATAATATATTTTATTGTTCAAAGTAAATCTAGTGAGTTGCTCTTTAACCTAAGGAAATACCTGTAGTGATAATATAGAAATGACTAGAAAAATGTAGAAAAACAGGCTTGCTTTTTACTATTTATGTATTGTATTCAACAGAAATAATTCTAAATAAAGGATTTGCATTTATGATGCATTGTATACCTGAGGAATTTGGGATAAGATTTGTAAAATGATTTGTTTTAATCGTCATCCTTTTCATCATCACACATATGCGAAGCAGCCTGGGGCACAATAAGATGTCTACAATTTTGTCTGAATTCAGCATCTGCCTGCAAAGCTAATACCATAGCAACTAAAAAAACACTGGTACATTTTCCTTAAGAGACTCTATCCTAAGGAACCTTTTATACTCCCATTACATTTAAGGACTGAATGGTGTATTCTCTGAACATCACCATTCTGTCTTACTCTTTTTCTAGAGACCTCATTCTCTTACTCCCCTTAAACACCAGTCATATTTCTAAATGAGCTTTTTCCCTTCATTTATTTCATTCACATCTATACATTTCTAAATGTCAAGTCAACATTTTCATTTAACTTGGCTTTGGGTGGGAGACAAATTGAGGGTGATGGCATTTTCCTAGGCTTAGGCTTCATATCCGGCATGATTTATGCCCAGAAGAGTAGCAGTCAAGTGATAAAATAAGGGACTCTAATACAAAACCATCACTGGATCTGAGATATCATTATTTTAACCAGAAGAAGGCAGTCACCTAGTGATGTTTTTGCCTTTTAGTGTTCCTTGGACCCACTACTTATTAGCTTGCTTGCCCTCCTCAGGAGAATAACCCATTTTCTCTCTCATTTTCCTTTAATGAATCACCTTTTACGTGCTATATACTATTTCTAAAATAATTTCTTCTTCTATATGTCGGTCTTTTAATAAATTATTTTTTTCAAAATCCAAGAAGAAATAATCTTCATATTCTTTTTTATTCATGGTAAAATATACATAACACAATTTTTTACCATTTTAACAATGTTTAAATGTGTACAGTTTCAGTGTATTAAGGACATTCACATTGTTATGGAACCATCACCACCATCTCCATCTCCAGAACATTTTTATCTTCCCAAACTAAAATCTGTACCCCTTAAATAATAACTTTTTATTTCTCCCCCACCCGCAGCCCCTGACAACCACCATTCTACTTCCATCTCTATGAATTTGACTACTCTAGTATCTCATGTAAGGGACATCATAACAATCTTTGACCTTTTGTGTCTGGTGTATTTCACTTACTCTAATGTCTTTAGGGTTCATTCATGTTGTAGCATGTGCTAGAATTACCTTCCTTTTTAAGTGTGAATAATATTCCATTGTATCTATGTAAAATATTTTGTTTATCCATTCATCCATGGATGGTCATTTGGGTTGCTTCTCCATTTTAGCTGTTGTGAATAATACTACTGTGAACATTAGTTACAAATATCTGTTAGAGTCTCTGCTTTCAGGTTTTTTTTTTTTTTTTTTTTTTTTTTTTTTTTTTTTAATACATAAGCAGAAGCAGAGTTACTGCATCATTTGGTGATTCTATCTTTGTTTGTTTGTTTGTTTTGAAATAGAGTCTCGCTCTGTCACTCAGGCTGGAGTACAGTGGCATGATCTTGGCTCACTGCAACCTCTGCCTCCTGGGTTCAAGTGATTCTCTTGCCTCAGCCTCCCAAGTAGCTGGGACTACAGGCACACACCACCATGCCCTGCTAATTTTTTTGCATTTTTTGATAGAGACAGGGTTTCACCATGTTGGCCAGACATCAGGTGATCCGCCTACCTCAACCTCTCAAATTGCTGGGATTACCGGTGTGAGCCACCATGCTCAGCCTGGTGATTCTGTGTTAAATTTCTTGACAGACCTTCATACTGTTTTCCACAATGGCTCATATCCTCCTTGCCCACTCTCCCTGTATTTCATGTGATCCTCTTGACTGTCCCGCCTAGAACATGTTTAAATTGTCTCCACTTGTTCTGCAGCAACATCTTTTATCATTTTGGCTACTGCCAGTTGCTTGGGACCAACTGTCCCCTAATGGATTTTAATGGTTCCTTCTTTTATATCTAGCCTGAGCAGCCTCATGTAACCTTGACCCATTATTTTGGCCAGCCAGTAGCTGTTACTCTTATATTGCAGATTAAGAAATTAATTCGATCCCCGTTAAGAGAATGAGCTGGTGCAGCAAAGGATTAACTGAAAGGCAGTGTAACCATAAATGACTTCCACAGATTACTTAGAGAACTGAAGAAATCAAAGTTTCTAAATACCTAGTTGAACACTTTCTGCTGTTCGTCTGGATTTTTGTGTGCTTCAAACCTTAATAATTCATTCTGAAGTTGTCATATACCTTAGTTGGTTTATTCTCCTTCTTCAGTTTATTTTTGCATCTTTATTTTGTTATGGAGTTTGTGATATAATATATCTAGAGAATTTTTCCTCCTTCTATGATTCTAAGTCTATAATACTGCAAATAAAATTTGATAAGCAACATCAAACAATGCTGTTCTATCAGCTATTTTCAAGATCAGAAAAGATATCAAGAAAAATAAAAATAATTATTTAATTTTAAATGATGTACACACCATTATTTGACCCTTAAAAGGTATTGAAAATGCACCAGAAAACTTAACAGCAAGTTTAAAAGAAATGGTAAGCTTACTCATAGGTTTATAACTCATGGGTTGTGAACTGCTAGCTTTTGCTACTTCTGTGCCTATAAACCACATGTTTGCTGAGAAATAGTAAAGTTGGATACTATGTTTGCAGATTTAAAACAGAATTTCCCACAGAGCTACAGTATTTGTAGGGTTTTACTGGGTTCTAATAGATGTTATCTATAAAATTTAAGTACTTTTCAGGTGTGGGGAAGCAAATGTGCAAACGTTTCTCTGCATACGATGGAGGGTAAGAAAGAAGTGGAAATATTTTCAAACATTGTTAGAAAAACAAAATTTTTAAAATGCTTTTTGAATTTTTGAGCACTTGCTAGTAATATAAAAAATATATGTCACAAAGTGTCCCCTAAATTTTTATTTATTTTTACTTAAGAAAAGAAAAGATAGTAGTAAGTGGTTTATAGTTTAAATAGTGGAGTTCTAGTAACTCATAAATGCTCTCTGGAGATATAATGCTATGTTCATCACAGATTGCTTCAATATATAAATTCTCTTCTTCTCCACAGCCATTTGTAGGCACATACTAGCTTTATTTTCAGATAGCTAAAGAAAAAAATGGCCATTATTTATGTTCTCATGCCATCCAAAGCAGGTCAGCAAAACAAGCCTGGACTTATATATGGTCACCCCTTTTGATGACATTGGGAAGTTTCAGGCCAGTTAAGAACCACTTGCAGGAGAACCAGTTGGACTGACTATGCAGTTGAGTTTGATTAAATCACATTTGTTGCATTCTTAAAATAATCACTGGGATATGACTATGAACAGTTTGAATTTTACATCCAATAAATTTTTTTTTTTTTTTTTAGCAACATTCAAATCCACTAGAGGCTATCTACCAGGGGTCACAAACTGGTAACTGCAGCTGTAGAATCAGTCACAAATATGATCCTTACTTTTTCTCCATTCTCTATCATGAGTCCTGCCTCATGGGTTCTGAAGGTGTTTGAGTTTCCAGCACTTAATTTCACATGGATTTTAAATGATTTTAAATGTCCTTTGTTCCCACCTGCCCAGAAAAGACCTACAAAGCAGGAAAAAAAAAAAAAAATCAATTAGGTTCCTGTTGCCACTGCTCTAATTAATTTCCTACTTATTTCCCTGGAGGAATCAGGGGAGAATTATTTCCACCTCAAGGTCCAGGTCTCTCTTCTCCAATGGCTCTTTTCCAACCCTGTCCTTACATGCCCATGGGTACAGCCGGAGCTGATTCTGGAGAAAATTGACATGGGCACTGGCCAATCAGAGCCCGTGTTATTGAGAATGGATGCATGTCTGCTGTGCAACAGTGCACACCAGCGAATGTCAGCCCTGCAGTTAATGTTATTAAGAACCACTCTGTGTTTTGACTATTCATATAATGGAACCTTAGAGTCCTGGAATATCAGAAAAGTAGCAAATTGCTGATTCATACCAAATCTCATTTAAGTGACATGCTTGCCACGATTTGTTAGGGTAACAGCATTAAATAGGCGACCTAGGCCACCTGTGTTTCACATGATCACCTCCTCCTCCCAACTGGTTGGTTCTTCATTTATTCTGAGCCCTCAAAGGCAGCTGGAAATAATTTATTTTCTTCTTTTTTCTTTTTTTTTCTTTTCTTTTTTTTTTTTTTTTTTTTTTTTTTTTTTTGAGACAGAGTCTTGCTCTGTCGCCCAGGCTGGGGTTTGGTGGCACAATCTCGGCTCACTACAAGCTCCACCTCCCGGGTTCACGCCATTCTCCTGCCTCAGCCTCCCGGGTAGCTGGGACTACAGGTGCCCACCACGGCGCCCAGCTAATTTTTTTTTTTGTATTTTTAGTAGAGATGGTCTACTTTAGCCAGGATGGTCTCAATCTCCTGACCTCGTGATCCACCTGCCTTGGCCTCCCAAAGTGCTGAAATTACAGGCGTGAGCCACCGCGCCCAGCCTGGAAATAATTTCTTATTTTTTCCCCCATAATTTGTTCACTCTTGCTCTCTGTCTCTCTCTTAACTCTTTTATTCCTTGGAATTGAAATTCATTTTTTATCTTGGACTTCTTATTCACCTTCTGACCTAGTTCCCAAACGCTTCTCTTTTAACTCTTCTTGATTATTCTCTTATATGGTAAAACATGTGATTAAGGATCTTGAGAAGGGGTGTTTGTCATGGAGTGGTGGGTGGACTGTAAAATGCCATCACAGTGTTCTTATGAGAGAGGATGAGGGAGGTTAGACACACACAAGCACAGAAAAGCCAATGTGAAGATGAAGACAGGGGTTGCAATGGTACAGCCATTAGCAAAGGAATACCAAACTTCCGACCTCCAGAACTGTTAGAGAATATATATATTTTTAATTAGGCCACCCTATTTGTGGTAATTGGCTATAACAGCCCTGGGAAATTAATATAATACACAGGACTTACCAAGAAATTAGCTTGGAATTATCAGCTGTGAACATAGCAGTTCATATCAATATGAATATATGTATATATACACACACACATATATATATGTGTGTATGTATTTTTTTCCAAGTATTTTGAAATTCTACAGAAATTTCTTAGAAAACCTTTAATGAGTTACTTAACTAATTAATTCACCACATATGTATCAAGGGCTCAATGGAAATTTCCAAGTTGAACAAGTAGAAAGACTTCCAAGAGCACAGGATCTAGCAGGACAGACTTGAAAATAAGCAAAGTCAGGGCTTACTTAGGGAATTACAAAGCAAAGCGTAGAAAGGGAGGTGTGAAATGTGGTTGCACAATAATTGTCAAGGTCATAGGTAGTAGTCTGGAATTTACAGTGTGGGCAATAGAATTGGAGTTATAGAAGAGTTAAAGAAGTTAAATTGACAACTCTAATTGTATATGAAAAACCCTATAACTCTTTGCTATTGAAATAAGATAGAACTTTCTCAGTTTCAACTGCCCTAAACCATACTAAGGCCTTTCCATGTTGCTTTGTTTACCTAAATAATTTGGCCTCAAAATCTCCAGCCATAGAAAATTTTCTATGCATGATTGTATCCATGTATGCTACATTATTTGGCAATTGGATTACAATCTGATTCTCTGTGGATCACAGTGAATTTAGTTCTAGGTAATGAGCATTTTTTACCTAAATTTATGCTGAATTCTTGCTTTATATTATGCATATTAAAATGGCTTATATCCTCTAGAATTACAGTATACTATATTATTGAGTGGGAGTGAAGGGAGTGAGACCTTAGAACAGAGTAGGATTTACCCGTAGCTTTGTTCAATAGCTTATGTTTCTATTAGTTGTAAGTAGAGCAAAACCAAGGTAAGAAGGATAGAGGTTCACCTCAGATGTATCTCCCAGAGTCACCATCATGCCCTTCCTTGAATTCTCTTTCCCTAAAGCCCCACCCTTTTCCCTGCACAAGCACCTTGTATAAAGTATAAACAGTATCTAAGATTGTGTGAATTCCTGTCTTGAAAACACCATCCACTAGTACTAATCCATGTCAGGGGTATGAATTTGTTAGAAGTACATATTACAAATAAGTAACTCAAAAAACACATTAAGGTTCTCTCTAACAGTAAAGAGAGTTGATTAATTCTCAGTTGCTTATGACTTCTGAATCCAAATGTCAATGATCATTGTGATAAGACATTTATTCTCGAATTAGTTTTTTTTTTTTTTTTAAAGAGCGGAAGAGGTGATTTATTTTAGGGTTGTTACACTCGGCCACAAATAAACACAGAAATAGTCCAGAATGTCACAAGTCCAGGGCAGAGGACCAACATGGACAGTTTTGTTTATGAGCAAGGTGGGTCTCAGAGGTGATCGGTGATCAGAGGGCGATGAAGTTCTAGATCCATTGAGACAAGCTCTAGACAGTAGCATGCAGTCCCACAACTTGTACCAGCATCCCCAGCGCCTGGCATTCCATGTTTCTGCTCCTGTGGCCTCTACGATGCAACAAGCTAGCGGTTTACTTGGACCTCTGCCTCATCTTTCTTCTTTTGCGCTTCAGCCTGCGCATTCGCTTCTTCCTCCACTTGGCTCTCATGGTGCAGAGGTTTCCAGAAAAATGGCGCTAAGGCCGAGAGAAAAACTTGAATTAGTTTATGATATATTTGTGCCCATGTAGTTAGTGAGTAAAATCCTCGAATCTAACACATTAGGCAAGATCTCAGGGAAATATGTATTAAGAAAGGTAAAATTAAATGTATTTACATAGCTCTTTGCCAAGAAAATGAAAATGTTTTAAGTAAATATTCCAGGAGCTAAGATTAGATGAGAATACTTGAGATATGGGTGGCATTTGAATACTTACTTGGCTCTGCTTTAAGAAGCACAATACTCTGAAACATTCACTAGTGCATTTACCAGTCTCTTGGAGTCCTGAACATCAAGAAAAGATGCCAACTGTGATCTTGAGAGGCTCAACTTAAGCCTGGAGTTTATGTAAATAGCCTTTGTCCTGAAGGTATATGTATGACTTGAAAAAATAAAAACCTCTGCCCATGGAAGTCTCTTTTCAAATGAGAGACATTTAATCCTAGAGCCATGGATTCCTGGCAGATTTCCCATATTCAAACTCACTGCACAGATATGACACTGCTTCCTCAGCGAGGAATAGCTACACTCTGAAAGGTAGTTGCCAAGAGCCAGGGAAGACTGCCATCTGGTGGGAATTTAAAATTACTACCAAAACAGAAGTCACAACCTCCTGGTTGCTTTGTTAAGGTATTTGTTTACAGCCTAACTTCAAAGGCAAGAGTGAAATGAAAATTTAAACCAAACACTACAGGCATCAAATGAACAACATTTTAACCCATAAATAATAGTTATTATTGTTTTAGAAGTTTTATCTATTTTTTGTTATTTTATCTTTTCTATGCCATGTCAAGGAGAGGCTGACAAATATTTTTCTTTCTTTTTTTTGGATCATTTGGTTTTTCTTTACTTATATCATAGTTTTCAAAAACTGGGTTAATCCCTCTTGTTATGAAAAGGGCAATATGATACACAACTCAGACTACATTAGGGGATAGAAGAATATGGAGAAATTAATTAAATGGCAAATAACGAAAGTAATCCAAACATAGGTCTGAAAATGATGAGTCTTTAGCCTAGACTCTAATTTGATTTGCATTTGAGGATATTGTTTAATCCTCTTGTACTTGATAGATTTATAGTTCCTCTGTGAGCTGGGTATCACCTTGGCAAATGATAATGCTAGATCACATACTTGCATAGCGATTTTAACGTACTTAAAGTGCTTATGTGATCTGGGGGCTAGATCTGGGTGTTAGAAAACCATATCAATAAATTCTCATCTCTTAAATATCCCCTATCATCAATTTTATTCCCTATTTTACTAAATTTCACTCCCTTCAAAGTGAATGTGGGAGTGGGTTGAAACATTTTCTGCAAGAGTTGCAGATGCTATATATGTGTTTGTGTTTGTCTGTGTGAGAGAGAGACAACTATACTTCATATAAAATATTTTCTCAGTGTAAATTTGTCTCTCTACTGAATTTATAAATTATATATAATAAAAAGAATTTTCTCTCAATATGCAATTCTAAACATGTATCACTAAAACCCCAAAAGAGAAATGAAATGTCTAAATGTTTTGTTCTTGACTAAGTGAGAATTTCAGATATAGGTAAAAAAGACAACTGGGCCAAACATCCTTCTCTCTGTCACTCCCTATAATTCACCAAGCACAAAATCCATGATGGATGGTAAATGTGGCCACGCTGAAACACATGGTCAGTGTTAGTGCCCGTCGGCAAATCCTTCCAGGTTCATATGACTGGATTTACTTATGATGATTTGCTTAACAAAAATAATTTATGTAGTTTCATGAATGCTTTTAGGATTTGGAGCTGAAAATTCTCAAGAAGAGCATATACTAGCTGATTTCCCTGATGTTCCTTGGCAGAATCATTGATCATCATTAAATAAATAAATATACCTGTTCCAGTATCTTGTAGCAAGTGGCACAGAGTTGACCATGTGTGAAACAAATGCATCACCCCCTAATGCTGACCCGCAAATTCAGAAGAACTGCCCTGGCAACTGTCATTCCAGGGCTTTCTGAAGTTGTAAACATACATGGCAGATTGTTCCTGGTCTATTGTACCCGGGCTTCTAGATGGCAGTGTCAGCTGATTCAGAAGTTGTTCTTCCAAGTTCCTCTCATGATCCACAATGTTGACTTTGAAAACACCATGTATTCTCTAATTAAAGGCTACAAATCCCAAACATATAACCCCAATATGCAATCACTATTAAATAAAAATCATGTGTATCCAAATCATTTGCTAACTATGGATTATCCTTTCACTGAAAGTCATTGCTCCCTTCAGATATAGTATGAAGTTCAGGAAAGCTGAAGTTGCTACAAAGGATACAGACTAATGCTTTCTTTTCTCTCAACACACACACACACACACACACACACACACACACACACCCTTATTTGTAACAGATTTAGTATTTAATTATCAAGATGTTTCTGAGAGCAAGTTACAAAGGTTAAAGGCCCCACATTCATTTGCTCAGTTTTGTTGTTAGATTGGGACCTTAGTCCTTGTCTATTCCTTGCAATAATGTCTGAACTATAGCTTCAAGTCTCTAAAATTCTCATCTGCTGAGACTATAGATCTGACAATACCATCCTAATCTAGTAATGATCTTCAATTTTGACTTTAGAAGGGAGAGATTATTTAAGAAACAATATCTTAATTCCTGAACTCCAGTATAAGTGTGTGTGTGTGTGTGTGTGGTGTATGTGTGTTTTGTGTGTGTGTTGTGTGTGTGTGTGTGTGTGTGTATATATATATATATATTTTTTTTTTTTTTTTTTTTTTTTTTTGAGACAGAGTCTTGCTCTGTCACCCAGGCTGGAATGCAGTGACATGATCTTGGCTCACTGCAACCTCCGCCTCTCAGGTTCAAGCGATACTCCTGCCTCAGCCTCCTGAGTAGCTGGGACTACAGGCGCGTGCCACCACACCTAGCTAAATTTTGTATTTTTAGTAGAGACAGGTTTTCACTGTGTTAGCCAGGATGATCTTGATCTCCTGGTCTTGTGATCTGCCTGCCTTGGTCTCCCAAAGTACTAGGATTACAGGCATGAGCCACATGCGCCCTTACGTCATACACAAGCAAATTATTGTCTTGATTTCAAGCCTTAGACCAAACATTGTCTTACAAAAAATTCCAAGAATACACAAAAAGCAGGAGAATAGCATAATAAACCTCCAGATACCCATTACCTGACTTCATCAACCATTAACTCAAGATCAATTTTACTTCATCCATATTCCTCATTCTTCACCCTGGCTGGATTTTTCGGAAAAAGCAAAACAAGATAAAACAAAACAGATACCATTTCACATAATTTAATCAGCAAATTCTTCAGTAGATAACTCTAAAATGTAAGGATTCTTTAAAACAATATAGTGTCACACCTGAAAACTTACCAAGTAAAGATTCAAATTTGTGTGGTTGTCTCATAAATGTTTTCTTACAGTTTCAATCAGGATCTACATAAGGTGCATACGTTGCAATTGTTGATCTTTTAAAATCTTCTTTAATCTATAAGTTTCCTCCTATTTTTTCTCAATTTGTTGGAGAAACGATTTGTTTTGTAGAGTTTGCCACAGCATGAGTGTTGCAGAGTATATTCCTATGGATGCAAGTGAAGAGAAGTAGAAATGATTTTCTTTTTGCCAGTTACATATAGCCACTCACGCAGAAACTGGAATCAACTGGTGATATTTTAATGTCCTTTGTTGTTTTCCAAACATCTCCTGTTACTAGATTCCTTACACTTTACAGGATTTTCTTATATATCAGTTTCTTTTCTGTTTACTACGTGTCATATATACTAGACATAGTCTTTTCTAGACATTGTATATTCTTGGATTGTTTTGTCTGTGAGTGGGCTTCCTCCCAAAACGTTCTTCTGCCTTATTTTCCTGAGAATTGACAGTTAAATCTTGAGGCTTGATAGATTCAGATTTGATACTTTAGGAAGATTACTCCGTAGACAGTGTGATGTACTTTCATCAGGAGTTAAAGTCTGGTTGTTTCTTTCTTTCTCGTAAAGCTGGTAGTTGTTTATAATCATTGTTAACTCAAAGTTAATGGGCAGTGGTAGCCACTGGATCTTGTTTTTAGTTTCCAGAGACTGAGTGTCTCTGAGGCTGGAACCCCCACCTACGGGTGCACAGTGGCACCCTTGATGTCAGGGAATTGTTAGGCTGCAGATTCAAGGAACGTGGTTAAGTTCTTTGAACATTGTATTAACTAGTTTAAACGAAACCAAATCTCACAAGATGGACAAGCAATTTTTAGAATTACTGAAAACAACCTGCAGATTAAAGATTACTAGAGACAACATTAATGAAGTGAAAATGCAAGCTACAAAGCAGGAGAAGCTATTTGCAAAATAGATAAGGGATACCAAAAAGGTTTTGTATTCAGAATATATAAAGACATGTTATCAGTCAATATAAAAATACAAATAGCACAATAGACAAAGTGGGCAAAAACTCAAATAGTGACTTCACAAAGTAGGCATTTCACAATAAGTATTTCCAATGAGCAATACAACATTGAAAAGTTATTTAATCTCACCATTCATCTGGGAAATGCAAATCAAACCAATGTGGAGATAACACGAACACCAGCAAATCCACTAGAATGGTTAAATAGATTGAGAGTACCAAGTCTTAGCAAGAATATGGAGAAACTGCTACTTCACATACCCATGTAGAGAGTGTATTACTCTGGGAAACTGTCTGCAGGCTCTACTAAAACTGTCATGTGACCCAGCACTGACCTGTCTACAGCAACATATTCATATGTGCACCCAATAGAAATGTGTGACATGTGCACAAAAAGACATGAACAGGAATATTCACAACAGCATTATTTGTAACAACTAATACTTGGAAATTACTCAAATATTCTTCAGTAGTAGAGTAAGCAAATGCATTTTGGTTTATCCATACAATGGAATGATGCTATGAATCTAAAGAAGGAAACCAGACACCAAAGAATATGTTATATGATTCAAAGCATATAAAGTTCCCAAACAGGGGAGAAAATTAAACTATGATACTAGGTGTCAGGATAAGGATTAGCTTTGGGGGAAAAGCACTGGAAATGTGACTAGGTTGAGGTTTGAAGGAGCTGCTGGGATTATTAATATTCTATTTCCAGATCTGTGTAATGGTTACATGGAACATTCAATTTATATCAAGTTATTGAGCTGTGTCCTTATTATTTGTGCATTTCATGAAAGTATTATATACTATTGTAAATAAAATATTGTACTTATGAGCTAAAGAGAATCGTTTAAAAAAACCTGACAGTTTTCACACTTCTAGTATTAGGAGGTATAAAAAGCAGATGAACGAACCATACCCATCAAGATGTAAGCCAAAAAATTGAAATCATAAAAATGATTGAAATGAACTTTTATAAACACTGATAGTGACAAAAAACTTCGCCATGTTATGTGATATTAGCCACTGGGAAAATGAAACCATAATGATTAACAATATACTTTTTAAAACTCAGAAAACAGGTATTGGAAGATGCTTGCCTATAGTTTTTCAGCACTGTATAAAATTATGGTATACTCAACCCAATACTGCATAACATTTAAGATTCGCCAAAATTAATATTAACTCTTATGAGTTTAAAGAAAAAAAAATGGCCAGGCAAGGTGGCTCACGCTTGTAATCCCAGCACTTTAGGAGGCCGAGGTGGGTGAATCATGAGGTCAGGAGATTGAGACCCTCCTGGCTAACAGGGTGAAGCCCCATCTCTACTTAAAAAAAAAAAAATACAAAAAATTAGCCGGGCATGGTGACATGCACCTGTAATCCCAGCTAGTTGGGAACCTGAGGCAGGAGAATCGCTTGAACCTGGGAGGTGGAGGTGGTAGTGAGCCAAGATCGTGCCACTGCACTCCAGCCTGGGTGACAGAGCGAGACTCCATCTCAAAAAAAAAAAAAAAAAAAAGAAAAAGAAAAAAGAAAAAAAAGTACCAATAAAGAAAAAGCTACATATTATGGAAGTACATTGGTTCTTCCTAAATATGGGGAAAATCACACAAAGAAACAATATGGTGACAAATTAGAACCTTTTTTTTTTTTTTTTTTTTTTTTTGAAAATGCCCTTGACAAATGCTTAGGAAAAAAAATGCTGAAGATTTCAATACGCTAATACACGTAACAGTTTAGAATAATGCCTGACACTTAGCACAAAATAAATGTTAGCTGTTATTAGAGTTTGTATGAACAAATGACCCAGTTAAGGGAGATTTTTCTGTAAGTTGCATGAGAATTCTGTTTTTTTCCCTGACATATCTGTTTATTATATTTACATGATTGTGTTTCAATAATGAAATACACAAAGAAGTATTTCTTATGCATTGGAGAATCCATTATTCTATCCCTTAATGACTTCTTTAGTGAAAGCATTTCTTTATGGATAAGTTGAGTAAGTACAACCACTGATACAGTAGCTGCATTGTCCAGAATTTTTAAAGTGTTTATGAAAAAGCCTGGAGAAATAAATTCACATATGAAATCCCCAGTGTCATTATAGACATGTTATTGCAGCAAAGAAATTATAACCAGTGGTTTACCAAATTCTGCCGGATGTACTAAATATGTTTAATTTATAGAAGCAAAGGTTTAAAAATATGGTAGAACCCTCATGATATTCTGTGAGAAGGGGAATGACTATGGCATTGTTTTGCATCATCTAAAAACTTGCCAATAATCTCATGAAAGAACACTTTTTACAAAATTAAGGACGTATTAGTATTAAGTTTTATTTTACAAAATGGTGAGCATTCAAATTTGCCTACCTCATCCAGGATAAGTGCCAGGAACACACACGTACACACTTGAGCTGGCCCTTTAGTTAAAAGATAAAAATGTAACTTTAATAAAAGAATCATTCTATGGAGAATATTTTGAAAATTGATTGTTTGGGAATATTTTTGATGTTATATGCTGTCACTGCTGAAAACGATGTGCAACCTGTAAAGCCTGTCATATTGTAAACTTTAAAAACATGGAAGGAAATTTTCTAATCTTTGATACAATCTTCCAAAGAATTGCAGTGGATTTTAAACTCAATAATAAAAATATTAAATGATTAAATATATTATCTCAAATCTTCCTTCCTTCTTTCCTTCCTTCCTTCCTTCCTTCCTTCCTTCCTTCCTTCCTTCCTTCCTTCCTTCCTTCCTTCCTTCCTCCCTCCCTTCCTCTTCTTCCTCTTCATCTCTTTCTTTTTTTTCTTTCTTTCTTTCGTTCGTTCTTTCTTTCGTTCGTTCGTTCTTTCTTTCTCTTTCTTCTCTCCCTCCCTCCCTCCCTTTCTTCTTTCCTTCCTTTTGTTTTCTTTCTTTCCTTTTCTTTTTTCTTTTTTTTCTCTCTTTCTCTCTTTTCTTTTTTCTTTCCTATAGAGACAGGGTCTCTCTCTGTTGCCCAGACCTGGAGTGCAGTGGCACAATCATAGCTCACTATAGCCTTGACCTCCTGGACTAAAGCCATCCTCCGGCCTCAGCTTCCTGAGTAGCTGGGACTTCAGTCACCTACCGCCACTCCTGGCTTTTTATTTATTTATTAGAAACAGGTCCTCACTATATTGCTCAGTCTTGTCTCAAACTCCTAGCCTGAAGTAATTCTCCTGCCTCAACCTCCCAAAATGCAGGGATTACAGACATAAGCCACCATGCTCAACCAGTTTATTGTTTAAAAATAATTTGACATCAAGGTGGATAAAACTTTATTAGCCATTTTTAACAAATATTTGCACAATTGGTAGATAATTTTGAAACATATTCACCATGACTTAGAGTGATTAACAATATACTTTTCCTGCTTGGATCCACATGGCTTTGTAGCACTTCATTTTCAGTAGTGACAGCCATGATAACTCAGTACACAAATGAACTTAATTATAAAGCAAACAATTGAATCGCTGTATCATAAAGTGTTAAATCAAAATTTTAAAAAGTATTAAAACCATTCCATTGTTTTCTCAATATATTATTAGTAAATGAAATAAAATTTTGCCTTAAATATTTTTTTAAAAATTTGCATTAAACAAAATATTTTATTTCAACTTTACCTCTCTGAAATTTCTACTTAGAGTTTGTTTTATAATACACATACTATATTAGTACAGCAAATGTATACAACTACATATGTTAAATACATGTGTATAACTTTATATACATGTATCATATTTATGTTTTACACTTAAAATTTTTATTAATAACATGCAATCAGAATGGTTTAGAGACACTAATTTAGAAGTTGTTAGGGAAGAGAAAAGGTAGTAAAGAGATGAGTGTGTAAGGATCCTGGAGATGGAATACTGGAGGCTGAGGGGAGAATGTCTTTAAAAAACGGTGAGTTGGTTAACAGAGTTATATGCAGTAGAAAACTTAGGAACCACAAGGTCTGAAAAGGCACTTTGGCATTTATGACTTATGACTAGAAAATGGTTGGTGAAAGTATTGTTGGTCAAGTCGTAGGAACAGAAACCAGATTCTATTCTGTAAATACCCAGATAAGTGAGTGAGAGGGAACAAAAGGAGCAGTAAGCGGATTGCTCTTGTTAAAGCTTGGCAGAAAAATGAATGAGGCAATGGAGGAGGAGAGTCAGAAAATACATGAGAGGTTGGAAGAATGATTGATTAAGTATGTCACGGGAAGAGGGGAAGAGAAAGGGTCATAATCTGAGGAGAAGGCATGCACGTTGGAAAAAGGACTGGACATTTTGTGAGTCAGTAAGAAACAGAAGAAATAAGTGTTGTTTCTAAGGAAAGAGAAGGAGAGCTAGGGGCATTGATTTCAGATGGCCACCATATCAGCGAATTAAATGATTGAGTAACATTCTAAAATGAGGAATGCCGAATTTCCATTGTGAACTTTGATAGAAGAGAAAAAGGCTTGAAATATCTTCCACAGACCTCTCGAAAGGAAGGGAGCAGAGATCCTCCAAAAAACTGAGCAACACTGAGAACCCACATGTCACCAGGTAACATGAATGCATGTCAGAAACAAATAGAAAATTTCAAGTTTTTTTTTCTTTTAAACCAGCAATGAGCTTGCTACCTCTGGGTATGAGTGCGAGAGAAAGAGAGAGAGAGAGAGAAGAAATTGGCAAAGGGGGTAGAATGGAAATTGAGGATGTGATATCTGATAGTCACAGTAAGAAAGTTTTTAATATGAAGGTTTTAAAGCCCCTTGGGTAGGGAAACAGTGAATCAAGGAAGAAGTCAATAGGTAAAAATAAATGAAAGAGTGATAGGGGGTTCAAGGGTATTTGAAGATACAAATGTAATCAAATGAAAAAATATTTTAAATTCAGATCTTTGCTCAAATATAATGAAAGCTCTCATTCAAATCTTTGCTCAAATGTCAAGCTATCTAAAATTGCAACCTTGTTGCCCTACTCTACATTGTCTATCCACTTCTCTGTTTCATTTTTTCCCATTGAACTCATTCTATATACTTTCCTGATGTATTTGTTATTGGCTCTTCCTCCCTGCCACCTCACCCCAAATCAGAACTCACATACACAGGATGTAAACACAAGGAGGGCAGGGAATTCTTTGCCTCTTCTTTCTTAGTACTATATCCCCAAAACCTTTGCATAGTTGTTGCTCATTATATACTTGCTGAATGAATGAATGATCATACAACAATGGAAAGGGAATGAATTGGTATAAATTAACTAAATCTTTATCTTTTATGTTAATATTTGAAAGTTAGTAATTTAAGCTGATAAGTTACAATGTGTAAAGTAAATGTTACAGATGTAGACTCCAGCAAAACTAAAAAGCAGAAATAAGAAAGAAGTTGCTTTGAGGGATTGGAAATGTTGGGATAGGAGGCTTTTGCTTTCCCTTCTAACTCTTCTGCACTGTTTGATTGATTACAACGTGAATGTATTGCTTTGATGAAAAATAAAGCTAAAACAACGCCAGAAAAAAGAAAATAAGACCAAGACGGAAGAGCAGTGTTAGTAGCAGCAAGTGAGAGCACAGAGGAGAGTGTTAGAATCCAAGATCGTGAGGATGGAGATATTCTGATGAACAATGAGGTCCATGTTCTGAATGTACTTACAAGAGTCTAAAAAAGACTAAAAGGAAGTTCAACAGTGGTGCAAACATTAAGGTCTGTTGATGTCATGTTTGGAGAGGGAGAGCAAAGAGGAAAACATGAGCCATTCTGAACAAAATGGAGAAGGATCCTGAAGATGAAGGGCCATGCCTGGAATCTATAGAAATTTCAAAAAAGTGTTGGGTGGTGGTGCCAGACAATGCCTTAAAAGGGGAATCAGAAATAGGGCTTGTGAATTAGAGGAGGTCGGAAGAGCAGCCTTTATGGGAAGAGATTTCAAAGAAATGTTGCCAGGCTTAAGTTGAGCTGAGGAGATAGAAAGCAGGCTCCAAGGACCACATCCTATACAGGGCACCTATTCACAACAGCACATGCACTTTGTATTTTAGCAACACTTTGGTAGCAAGAATGCCATTCAATAGTTTATATACAGTAATTTGAAGGCTTGAAGAAATAGTGAGATGAGTCATATTCATCAAAATCATTTCTAGCTCAAATAATAATACAACAATGTTTTAAATCAGATTGCCAGGACATATACCTTTTAAAGACTCATGTGAAAACCTGCATTTTAATACCCAGAAGGCTAAGATGATTTCAAAGGTAATTTTTAAGAAATGAATTGAGAATAATTTTCCTAGATACAGACAGACCTATTATAAAGTATACCACAGTTTCCATCTGCCATCTGCAGCAACTGTCACCCTGCTGGACACTGTTCAAATGCTATTCATATGTCCACTAATTCAAAACTAATTTCACCAAAATCTCATCTAACAAAAAATGTGTCACATCGTTGATTCCACTGTAATTTCTATTTTCATAATTTAAAATAAGATTAATCTTCCTGCCCTTTGGCCACAGATTACACTCACAGACTCTAAGAGTTATGATTTCCCGTTAAAAAAGGAGCTTTGAAAGTTATGACAATAATCATGCAAATTAATTACTTCCAAATTTTCAGGAAGACAAAATAAGGAAGAAGATTTATCACTACACAAAGAGCTGCTCCAGGGTGCATTACATCAGCATTTTGAGTAAGCCAACTTTGGCAATTTGAAGAGGAGGGACTTGCCACAGAGTCTCTAAAATAGCAAATTCTTTTGCATGATTGTCCAATATCTGGAGTGACAAAGCTAACCTCTTTGAGGGTAGAAGGAATTTTTGTTTATCTCCTTAAGAATAATAATTGTACAGATTAGCTGTCTACTCAGATCTCATTTTAAAGTAAGAAGTGTTGGCTAAGCCTTGCTTCAAATCTTCATTTCATCTTTGGCTAAATTCACAGAATGTTAGAGTAGCAAGAAGCACATTGATTTGAGCTTGATGGAAGTATGTGAAGAGGTTCTCCACCTAAGTATTGTAGATGAAAATACTTCAACTCATTTCAATCAAAGTATGTGATTATATTGAGTTCTTCCCGCATCCATGAACTAGGATTTGATTTTTTCCAAGAGGGTGATTAAATCAACGTAAACCAAGATGGTGGGACTTCTAGATATCAAATTACCTAGATCCCAGTTTTCATCAGGGAAAATAGAGGATGATGCAAGTGAAATCTATATCTGACATATGAGTACTGTTAATCTCTTACTTTAATGCTTGATATAGTCTTGAAACATATTTTGAAAGTGAAGTATAAAATAATCTTAAGAGTAATGAGGAACTTCTTTCCCAGAGGATACAGTAAGATATTTGATGTATGATATGTGAGACGACTTCTAATCAGTTACAGCAAGGATGGTTTTTCTTGGGTCTGGTCCCAGCCAGTCCAAGAAGAAGAGGTCTTTGTAGGATTCAGATGGGGTGCTGTCTTCTCTTATTAGAGCAACTAGGGAAATAGATTCAGGCATCTTTCTTTTCCGTAGGCTTACTGTCTGTCCTCCAACCCAAGAAAAGGTCAGGGTAGATACCAACTCTATCAAATGTCTGACTTTCTGGAGGTACTTGGAATAAGCACAGAAGGAAGAGTCTGTTCTTCTTGTTAACCACTATTGGGCCCAAGGATGTCTTAGCATCAAGCCACATGCAAACACCTGTGACTGCTGGTGAAGTTCCTGATCAACTGCCAGCCCAGACTTAGCCAGCAAGGTCACATTTGAATAAGAAGGTGTGAAGGGTCCAGGGAGGAGGATCACTAGCCAAGGAGGGTAAGTGATGTCAGCAAGGAATCTCACCTGGGAAGGTCGCAGTCTAAAGCTCCAGGAGGAGCAGAAAAGGGGAAATGAGCTTCTGATGAGCTGATGAACCAAGGCCTGCCAAACACAGGATTGAGCAAACCCTCTGTAAACAACATAAGGTTGCAAGGGACAGGAAAGGGTCAAAAGATAGCATGTCTTTGGGATAGGGTTGAACAAGCTCAGAAGGATCTCTGAATTGGTGTAAAGAAGACATTCTGTGCAGAAAGGGCAGTTTGAGTATATATGAATCATTGTAGGAAACCTCAGAATATTGCCCAAAAGAGATGACTGTCTATATGGTCAGACAGTCAGGTCAGATGGTCAGTTTTAGATTATTTTTCAGTTTATATTCTTGCTTTTTTTTAAAAAAAAAATTGTCTCTGTTATATTATGGACCTTTATAATACACAATGAGAAATTAATTAGTTTTTATATAAAACACTTAATTATCTTCTAAATTATTTATGGTGATTCAACTAGGTAATAAACAGAAGAGAACACACATAGAGACATACATACACAGACACACACACATACACAGTAGGAGACAGATTACATACAGAATGCTTTTATAGAATGATCATTTGCATATCCCCAGCAAACCTATATTCTCTTTTATTTATGTATAGTCTCTGAATTATTGCCATTGTTCTTATTTTAAGTAGAATTTAATTCTCTGGAAGAAAGTTAGTTAATGAGAGATTTCTTCTCAAATATCACTTGAAATTTCTTCACTTAAATGTACTTTCTGAAGTGAAAAAGTACAGGCAGTGGAAAGTAGCAGTGTTTATATAAGCAGAGAGGGAGGTTGCTTTTTATAGTCAGCAGAGGATTGATTTTTTTACAAAGTAAAAAGTAAAGTACTTTATCTAGGATACTTCATGTTGCTTTAAATATGAGTGATGTACAGTCCCTGGTGAAGACAGGTCCTTTGTACCTCTCTAAGGAAAAACATGACCATTTGCCCTTGGGGAGAAGGGGTACAAATAAATACAATCATGAACTAGGAATCTCAATAAATTGACAAAGTATGATTTTACTCAACGGCATGGCCTTAGTTATGAGATGAAAGATTTGAAGAGCTCTTTCCATTTTTTTTTTCGTGGACATCTTGGTTAACTTTTTGGTAATATTTATTTGTTCCTTTCTTTGTGAGACAAATATTCAGTACCTTATAATTGCATCATTACCTTTAGCAGGAATATTAAAAACAACGTGCAAACTACAAGCCAAGAAATACATAAAAATAATTTAATAGTCATTTCAAATTAGCAGACAGGATTGTAATGATTCATTTCGAATAACAAGTTAAATGGAAATTACATAGAATAAACAGAACCTTATTTTTGAAGTACAACTACAGCGTGGTCACAGAGGCCTGATGCATGGCAGTTCAAATTTATCTATGTTCCTCTCCATTCTTTGCAGACATTTTAATTTTCTCATTTTCCTCTGGACCCAACCTTCAGGTTGAAGACTTGACATCGCAGAAGCAGGACCTGACAGAGGGTTTTATTTCTCCAGTTGTTGTTAGACCACATTCACACACCTAGGGTAATAGAGGCTGCTGTGTTTACATACTTAGTTCTCAATTTTCACTTTCTCTAACATAACAATTCTCAGATTTATAACTTCCATAGATGGTTGACCAATGTAATTTGATTCAGAGCTATATGGAATACTGTATATAGTTCTGCATGATTTCAGCAATGAGTTTATTTAAAAGCACAGGATTTGGAATATGTGTTTTTTATAGATAAAACAAGGTAAAATGTAATTGCATTTTATCTACCAACACATAATGATAAGCAGTACTGTTAGGAGTGATGATATACACAAACTTGCTTATGCATGGGAGTGAGACTATACAGTGGCTATTGATAACTGGCTAAAGAAAAAGTCATAAAAATTAAGTCATGTTTTATTCATGAATTTGCCTATTTATTTAATGTGTAGTTATTTAATGCCTACTATATTTAAAACCCTGAGATAAGAGCTCGGGACAGTGAACAGGGCATGCATAGTTTTTACTTCCAGGGAGTTTTATTTTAGCCAGGGGGATAGACATTAAACATGAAAACAGCTATTATTTGATTGTAATTATAAAAATTGCATTACAGTAGAAGTACAAGGTGCACAAAGACTAGAAAATAGGGCACTGGCTAAGGTTTATACAGTGAGTGATACTTGCAGGAACCCAAGCCTTCATAATATTAAGGGGGAAATTTTACTAAGAATGTCCTAGGCAAACAGAATAGCCAAGCCTTCAGACAGGAAGGAAGTGTGATGAGATTGTGGACCTGAAAGGATGTTAGAATTAGAGTCCAGAGTGCTTACTAAGGCATACAAGCTCCTGCCTCTCTACACCTCATCTCATTTCATAAATCTCTACCTCCCCACTGGAGTCATAAATGTACAGGTGGTAGGTCAAGCCACATGATTGCTGAAATTATCTAGGAATGGTAAAAAGAAAACTGGGAGAATAACAGAACCTTGAGACCTCTTGACACTCAATGTTTGGTTAAGAAGGATACTCCAGCAAAGGAGACTAAGAATAAGCACTCAGAGTGGTAGGAGGAACATCAGAAGCCAAAAGAAGGAGGTGACCAGACATGTCAGATGCTGCTGAGAGGTAAAACAAGTTGAAGTCTGGCCGGTTATTGGCCAGATTGAAGTTTCTGAACAGAAATGGATGCTGGGTAGAGAAGAAAGGAAAAAGAGCAAGGGGGTGATGGATATAGAGAAAGTAAAGGGATTAGTGGATCTCAGATGCCAGTGAAGTCCACGAATAGCCTTGGCAGAAATTGTGGAAAAAGCAGTCGTGGAGAAGGTGATTTGGATGGAGTGGAGGGAATAAACTTGAGGATAGGAGAAGAAGTGAAAGAGGAACATACTTAATATTGGAGGTGGAAACATTTCAGCTGATGATAGACTTCAAATGTGATCTTGGGACTGAAAGCATGAGTTAGAAAGAATGAGAAGTTCATTTGTAATAAGGAGATCCAGGGATGAATAAGATAGAATGTTTATGTAGATGTGGATATTGTCCAAGATCATGGCGATGCTGAGGCTACATCAGATGCTGGACAACAGTCCAGGTGCCAAAGACTTCTTTTGAAAGATGCACAGAGATTAGTAGATAGATGATACCAACAAGAAGAGAGATGGCGCATAGCTAGACGCCAGGAATATCAAAGCAGCAGGCACATTTGCAAGGAGGTAAGGTGCAATGGACAACACTCAGGGAAGGGGATCCTCCACTTAAGGGTAACGGGGATGAGGAAGAATAAGCAGCCGGTATCATTCACAGAGGAAGTGGTGTCTTCAAAGAAGAATGAGATTTTAGTCAGGGTAAGAAGGTAGAGACAATGTTCAGAAAAGAAGTTGAATATGTAGTGAAGTTTGCAAACCATGAAGCAAAGTTATCAAGGCACGGTGGAAGAATTTGAGAGATAGGAAAGGGGAGAGGGAAGAGAGAATTGAGGGTTAGTGGAGGGCAGTTGGGTAATTAAGAATGAAACACTGTAGGAATTTTATTGTAGCAGAAAAGAGATGCCAGGGTATAATGTGCAGACCCAGGGAACTAGATGGAGGGGCTAAGTAAACAAGGAAGAGGGAGTGTGGCAGGGTCAATAACTTAAGAGACACCTATCTCCCTTTACATTAGGACCTGGGAACAGCAGCTTGGCTATACTATGTAACGTAAAAGAGAAGTCGGAAAATCTGACAGGGCTTACTTAAGAAGAGACTCCACTGTGGGAACTGTTTCCAGGAAAATGAGGCTCTTAATTACTGAAACACTAATATCTTTATAAAATGTCCAGTCTGCCAGAGGTTTGCACCAGGAAGCACAGGACCTTTACAATTCAGAACCTATTCTGATCAAGGGGTTGTTTTCTCTCTCAGGCTTTCACAAAAATCCTTTCATGAGTAAATAAGCTCAGCATTTCTTTTATTTTCAGTCTGGAATATATTAGAATATACATAACTTGCATGAATTCTTAACTTTCCCTCAATGTTTTAATATTTTCAATTGAATTTGGTATGAACAAACATGAAGCTTATTCCTTCTTTAATCTATTGCATT
This sequence comes from Papio anubis, assembly GCF_008728515.1. Taxonomy (NCBI): domain Eukaryota; kingdom Metazoa; phylum Chordata; class Mammalia; order Primates; family Cercopithecidae; genus Papio; species Papio anubis. Next base: position 135,101,056 of record NC_044981.1, read on the forward strand.
GCTCAGTTCTGAGAAACTATGATTTAATACTCATGTCATAACTTGAAATAATAATAACCTTTTCAAAGGTGTCTAATTCAGAATCAGGAAAGTAGTTGGATACTGAAATCTGCTTCTTTCCAAAAACTAAGTGATAATAGAGGCCTGACAATAAATTTTAAAAATTACAGTGATGGACTTATGTTTCTGTGGGCTGTGGAGGAGCTAAAAATAAACAAGCAGGATGGTTTAGTTCTAGTCAATACCAACATCCAAACTGATCTTGTGAGCTGTCTTTTGTAGTATCGCTAGGATCCCTTCCTTTGCCATTAGAAAAGGAATTTGAGAAATATCTGCAAATGACTTACCACACTCTATTTTAATTATCTGCATAAACAATGTAAGAAATTGTGTTTTAATAATTTGGAGTCTGAGAGAATGTCATGTTATGTTTGTATTCTCACACCACATCCATTATCTGGGATACTATAGATAGATGGTGGTTGAATGTACCAGTTGTCTATCAGCATACAATGCTGCATAACCACCAGAAAAACATAATGGCATACGACCAAAATCACATTCATTTTGCTCATGAAGCTGTGGAATTCAGCTGACTTGAGCTGGTCTCAGATAATCTAGACTGGTTTCGCCCAAATGTCTGGGGCTCCCCTGGCTGTTGTTTGCTTCAGCTTGGACAACTGGGGTGACCTAACTCTCCATCTCATGTTCAATCTGTGGCCAGCTAGTCTAGGCATAGTCTCATGGCATAGTGGAAGTTAAGGAATGAGCAAAAACAATTGTGCAAGCCTCTTTCAAGCCTCTATGTCAATATCCTGTTGGGCCAGAAGAAGCCACATTAATAGGCCAAAAGTCAGAATAGGAGGGCACTGCAAAATTCTGTAGAAAGGACATGGATATAGAGAGGAGTGAAGAGTGAGGGCTACCTGGGCATCCAGTCCACTGCATTAAAAATCTCAAGAAATCAATCATGAAGAACACTGTCCGAGGTTCAGGATTCATATCATAAGGCTCAGCACTGTTCATTTTGTTAACTCAAGTGAATTACTTAATCATTCTAAAGCCTAATTTCCTTATTGGCCTTTCTCAAGCTTTAAGAGCGGCTGATTTTATAAAATCAAGCTTTCAATGAATTTCATGCAATATACGGTCTATAGGAGAAACTTTGCAGGAAAAGTGTCCATTATACTATCCTTTAGTGAGCCAACATGGCTAGTCTGAATGGCCATAATTGACAAGATAATATTGACTCTAAGAATCTTCACATATTCTGTAATCTTATTCAAATTGATAAACTTCCAATCTGGACTTGGGTATGAATTAATTAAGTGCTGGAAGTTTAATTTCCAATTGAAGTTTTCACTTTTTGTTCCCATCTGATGATTCTTTTGAAGCATACAGTGTGTCAGTATAATGTCAAATGCTGTGACATCTCTTACATGTGAGATGAGTTATGGGGACCATTGATGCCGTGCCTTAATAATTCATTGTTATGATGAATTATTACTCTGAAATTGACTAGAGGAGCTTTGTCAAATTTGCATAATGCTGATAAAAAATGTGGGTTATAGTAGATGTTATGATTTGTTTTATATAAAGAGTATGATGATACATAAATGAAATCTGCTTTTGATCATATAATATGAAATTATGTAATATATAATGAAGTGCTGGGTTAGTTAACTATAAGAATAAAAACTAAATAAAAATGTTCTAAATGAAAAATATTTTAAAAGCTTCACAAGAAGAAAGTAATATACACAAATGGTCTTTGAAGATGGTTTTCTATGCCAAAAATTATTTCTTATTCTAGTTACTTAGATTGCTTCAAAAATTGTACACCTTGATTTCCAAAATATCTTGATGAACATATAATTTGTAACTTGCTTCGACATGTCAAATGTTCTGTTTCAGACATACAGAAATGAATTGCCATGTGATAAATCTTTCATATTTCTGCAAAGCATTTATTTTGGACTGACAATTTACTTGTGAAATCAGTCACTCTGACTTGTGTCATTTCAGCGTCATCACGTAGACATAACCAAGAAACTTCACCCAAATCAAGCTGGCCTGGATTCGAAAGTACCGGTTGGTAGTCAGAATGATTTGGTGGATGAAGAGAAAGAGAGGAGCAACCGTGGGGCCACGGCAGTAGCAGGTACTGATGTGACTATAGGTCAGTTAAACCATGGTAGTTTGACTGTCCACATGACAAAGGTGCAATGGACAGATTCTTACTGTTATTTTGTTTGGAATATATGACTCAGCCAAAGTAATCACCCTGCTCTGCAGATCACATTGAAATGAAGTTTTATGTGAAGCATGATGTTGAACACTCACAATAATAATAGTCATGTTTATTGTTTTCCATTATTAGATTTTTCACCTCCTTTATGGCTTTCATGGCCAATGAAATATTTTAAGATTGCTTGTACTTTTTTTGATAATAATATTTTGATATTTTTGCTAGAACAATGAACAAGAAGAATTACTGTCTTGAAAAGAGGTTAAAATAATTGGGATGTTTTAAATTTAAAGAAGTGTCAGATAAGTCATTGAATGCAAGCTTGAATTATGATGGTTCAGTTTATAGGGATTGTGATCTGATATTTTTCATCTCCACTGAGTGCAAAACAAAAGCAAATGGACTTGTGGAGGAGTTGATAGCATTCAATTAAGCTACCCAGACTAACTTCCATATGGCGGAAATTTGGGATGAGCTAGCAAGGGAAATAAGAAGTTTGTTTCTTGCCAATATTTTAGACACACCAAACCCCCTCAATTTCTATTACACTTTATCTTTGAAACTTCACATGTATTTCCTATGAAAATTGAAACTGTAATTATTCTTAAGCATACGGTTTCCTCCTTTCTCATCCTTATTTGGTTTTGTAGCTAGCACGCTTTCTTCTCCAAGGACATGTAAAAGTCAAAATACTAGATATAAAGTCTCTGAAGTGTTTCTGCTCCAAACGCTGTCTGCACGATCTGGGTTCTTTCATGTAGTTAGCTTACTGGCTTCTGACACTCCTATAAAAACGTCCCAGAGAGCTTTTCTTATTACCTTTTCATTGACTCTCTCCTAGTGAGAAAAATGAAATTCTGTAAAGGGCTTTGAAAACCATGCATATTGCAATTCCTCCACATTTCTAATACTAATCAAGCGTGACTATAAAAGAAACAACCACGGCAGTGAAAATTGCTGCAGCACATTGAGTCTCAAGCCATTATTAATTCATTGGAACCCGTTTTTTTTTTTTCTTTAAGATTGTGGATTTTAAAGAGTACCAGATAACACAATTCCTGAGATCAAAGTTTTTGTTTCAATCAGAGGGAAACGTTATCTAATCTCTTGTATGTGAATCTTTCTGGGATGGTACAGCAGTAGTCCCAGCTTTGTGCCCTGAGTGAGTAGTACAGCGTATGTTACAGACCAGAGAAGCACCAACTTTGAACGTATTACTTGTAAGTGATGATTTTAGGGACAAAAATGACCTGGAATTAAAGCAGTGGTTCAAGGCAAGTGGGACTCCCTAACTTCATTCAAGAGAGTAAAATGGAATCTCCTTTCCTAGATAAATTTGATTTTAACATCCATTTATTTAGAAATTACCCAGTATGAACATCTTGGCAATATTTTTATTTGCTTTCCCATTTGTAAATGCAATAATTACAGTCTTTCTTCCTTATGGATTATAATTGTGTGATAATTCTATATATAAAAATACAAAAGTAGAGTAGAGCAAAAATATAATTTTTCAAACTTTATTTTTATCTTATATCATATAGTATATGTTCTTCATTTCCAAAAAAAAAAAAGACTCATTGGAGCCATACTCAACATTTACCATACTTCACATGGATAGCTCATGGAATATGTAGTAGCCTTCTTTGAGTTCAGGATGGGTAGATTAGGCCTTTTCTGAGCTTTCTCCTCTTTCTAATGCTTAGACATAAGTCAGTCATTTCCTAAATTATCTTTGATGAGAGTAACAGTTGCAGAGACTTTGTAGCATATCACAGACTTAAAAAAAAAAAAAAAAAGGCCTAATTAAGATAGGGGTGCTCCTTTGCTTTTCTAGTGTTGCTCTTTTGGGATACCCAGACCTAATTCTTTCAGTTAAATGGGGTGGAGCTTTTTCAAATATGTATCTAATAATTGTACTAAGGAAATTATTTATCTTGGTATTCAATGTCAACAACTAAAATTTTACTGTGAATGACTGAACATGAATTGTGTAATAAGACTCTATTCCAGCCAAGAGTACAGTAAATCCTCACTTAGGAGCAGTTCTGCCAGCCACTGACATCTTCACTAAGAAATTGATGAAAACATTTCACCAGATTCTAGATAACCTTGTTCTGTGGGTCCTTGATTCACTCTGGTTGCTTGGTGATGCCCATGCCTTATTTTAAGAACATTACTATTAATTCTACATGTTATTTTATCCATAAATTACTAAAATATGTTATCTGAAAGTAGGATGATTAAGTGATAGAATGAGCACAGACCTTTAGAGGCTGAACTGAGATTTCTGGGTTAACATTTTGGTTTCCCTATTAGGTAGCTATGTACCATGAGCAATTTGTTATTTAAGACTATTCCTTTATTTGTAAAATTGAGTTACTAGTAGTGCTATACCATGGGCTTTTTTTTTTTTTTTTTTTTTTTTGAAGATTATATTAGATCAAATAGGTAAAAGTATAGTACATAGTAAACTACAATGAAGTCAAGCTATAATAATTAACTACTGAATCTTTACAAATTGATTGCTAAGGAAAACTTTGTTTTCCTACGATATGCTCTGTAAATTGCTGGCTGTGGCCACTTCATGTTATGGATCTTTTAGTCTCTGAGTTTCTGTCTGCATTTTTTGCCTTTGAGAACAGTATGCTCTTGGAGATGTTATGGCCTTTGTGAATTCTATGAACATTGGAGGGGATGAGAAACCCTCTTTGATAATGTCACTGATTCCTCACAGTAAAAGAAACACTCCAATTGTGTAGAGACATGGATTCCCTGATTCTCCCTAATGGACTCTTTCCCCATCTTACTTCAGCAGCAATAGCGGAGGAGGAGCATAGGGCTTCAATGTTTATTCAGCTTAAGGTCTATTTTTAGTGTGTTAAGTGGAAATGTTTTCATTGTACTATTTGCTGTATCCAGTTCCCTGGGCTGATTTACATGTGGAAAGTTGGTTGGGAAGTGCTCTCAGGAACAGCACTTGAGGCAGGGTCCCAGAAGCAGATTTGGGCAGAGGGAAAAATTGAATCATGATATAGTCACAACAAAGACCTCAACTGATCCCATAGGGAGCTCTGGAGTTGGCATGGTTCTTCAGGGTTGTCCTGAATTAGCGGGTGGGGACAGACTTTTATACCCCCTGCATCAAACAATCATTGGATGCAGCTGTCCCTGAGGAGAGTCTGTGGTTATGGGCAATGTGGCTTTTTTCAGCCAAGGGCACAGCCATTTGGTACAAGAGGATGATTATTCAGTTCTGAGGAGGATCTGATTATTATGTGGGTCACTCATTAATTGCTGCCATTGCTTCCGGTTATCTTCCGGGCTAAACAAGGGGCCATTTTCCTTTTTCCTCCTTATGTCTCTCTAGAAACTCAAATCATTGCCAGGAAGGATGACCTTTTAAATATGCTTATTTGTTTTTGTCCTACATAAACATAAATGTTTTCTAATAAGCAAATGTTACACTCTCCTGATCCATATTTTCCAATGCGATTTTCTTCCTTTTGTAACTTCGACTGTGGTCTTTGAATTTTCCCTACAACTTTAGACTAAATCTGTGCTACTGTTTGTCCTTCATAAATTAGACTAGTCAGGTAGTAAGACAAACCCTGGGCTACAAAATGAAACCCAGGCACTCCAAGTTTGAGTCCCAGTTCTACCACAACCTGGATTCTTAGCCTTTCAGAAGCCATTTCATTTCTCTGAGCTTGACTTTCTCCATCAAGATAGTGGGTATACTAGATAATCTGTATGCCCTATCAGTTCTAAAAGCCTGTGATTCTATGGCTTACTCTGAGTTAGAGCATTGAAATTGTTGGACTCAAATGGTCTTATCTCTGAGACTCACATACAGGTAATTCACCACATCTAAGATCTTACTTAATTTGGAAATTTAAACAGGTCAGAAAAAAACAAACTCCCTGGGAAAGCTCTCCACTTAGGCCAAGGTCAAAGCTAGAGAATAAAGAATGATTCTGTAGCTTTAGTTTAACATAAATGCTTAACATAAACTTCAGATCTTATTTGTATCATGGAAAATAAAACATAAGTAGTTTCCTATCGGGACCATTTTGAGGATTAGACAAGTTGGGGGTTCTATATTAAAGACCTTAATTGAAAGGCTGATTATATGGGATCAAGAGGTAGGTAGTTTAGATCATAAAACACATTGTTGTCTCTTAATTTTAAAGAAGAAACACCTCAGATTCAGGTTTATTCTAAGTAGTGTTCTAAGTGCAAAAATTACTTTTATTCCAAAGTCTAGAAAATCTGTTATTTAAAATATTGTATGATTTTCAACCAATGATTTAAAAATCTGTCCCTTCATCTTTATATTTAACATCAATGCAGATATTTAATAATATAAACAAAATAATTATATTAGTAGAATTTATTTTACATTTCTAGATAAGGCTATTTTAGTTTGGAAATACTGACACCCTAAAGAAAAATGTTATAAGATTGCTCTTCATTTTATAGCAACCTATCTCCCTCTTCTCAGACGATTTAAATGTTTAAGAATGTGCTGCAAGGACAACCCATAGCCATTTCATTCTTTGAACAATTCTGAAATATCATTTCCTATTAGGAAGTTGTGTGAGCACTGACAACCTCGCCCCTCTTCTTCCCTAGAGATTAATTTATTTCCTGCAGTGCTTGCTTTTCATGGAAATCTTACTCGTAAGCCTTCACCAATGGGAGATCTCATCAGCAGAATGCTAATTATAAAACAAAACCGTGTACCATATTGAGAGGGAAAAACAGTTCTCTAGGCAAAGCAATCTTTTTGTTTTCTTTTTACTCTACTCTGTGCTCCATCTATGGTTGAACAGAAATATTAACCCCTGGGAAAATATTCCACGAGGGGCTGGGGGATGGTAGAGAGTGCAAGTTTTGTAATGAGACAGACCCAAGACTAAGCTCTAATTCAAAGAATGTCACATTTGCTTGTGATTTTGTTTTCTTATCTTTAAAATTAGAATAAAAATACTTATCTTACACGGAATTTCTTGTGTTTTAAAATATCGCTTAATGTGTATGCTAAAAATGTATATTCTTGGGATCTATTCTCTAGAGCAGAGTTGGAAAAGCATCATGGCCTATGGATAAAATATTAATGGGTCCCATTGCCCGATTTTTATGGCTGGGGAGCCAGGAATGTTTAATTTTTCATTTTCAAATGTTAAAGAATATTTAAAAATAATATTTTTGACATGTAAAAATTTTATAAAATTCAAATTTTAATGTCTATGAATAAAGTTTTATTGGAACACATCTACATTTATTTAAACATTGTGTATGACTGCATTAGTGCTCTATCAGCACGGTCAAGTAATGGTAACAGATATTTACTGTCTGGCCCTTTAGAGAAAAAGTCTGATTCAGGTATACCACGGGGATGTATTTCAGTGTATCTCAGGTGAGTCTGCTGTAGGGGTTCTATGGATCACATTTTGAAAAATAATGCACTAGAAGAATTGTGAACAACCTTCACTTCTTCTCACTTATCACGCCCACTCTACCAGAAAGCCTGGTTGGCTTTATCTTCAAACAACATCTAGAATACGCCCATTTTTTTTTTTTTTTCCCATGGCTAATACTACCAACCAAGTCTAAACTATCTGCTGCTATCAACCACTGTCTCTCATCCGGATTCTTGCACTTGTTTTCTAACTAGTCTATTTGCTCCTGCACGTGCCCATAGTGTCCATTCCCAACACAACAGCCAGAGTAAGTATAATAATCTTAAGTCAGATTGTGTAACTCCTCTCCTCAATGTCTTCCAGTGGCCTCTCTACTTCTCCTTTCTCACTACTCTGGATATGTTGGCCTCATAGCTGTTTCTCAAAAACCCTAGGAGAGCTCCATCCTCCAGGCTGTCACAGACTATTTTATCTAAATGGCATAATCTTTCCCCAGAGATCCATGTGGCTTTCAGATTCGCTTCCTTTAGGTCTTTATTCAACGGTTACCTTCTTGGCGATCACCTTATTTTAAAACTATAACCCTCCTGTCTGGCACTATCTGCCTCCTTTATGCTCTCTAACATGTTTTGCAGTGTCCTTTTTATTTTGGTTATTGGTCACCTACTCCACATAAGGTCACTACGAAGGCAGGGGTTTTTATCAGTTTGCTCTATCCTCAGGTTACAGAAAAGTGTCTGGCTCATAAGAGGTTCACAGTAAGTATTTCTTGAATACAGAAATGAACCCCAGACTCCTATCTTGTGTTTGACAGATTATGTGTGGATTCTATCAAACATTTTCTGTATTCAAAAACAGTTGCCAGGAGTACAAATAGAAGACTTATCTCTGAAACAAGATGCAATACTCAATCACTTCAAATGAGAGGGGAAATAAAGCAGCTATTAACTTGTATTGTTTGTTCAGTCTCAGCCCACAATTTGATTACAAAAGATACTAAGGAAAGGGGAGTTAATTATGGGTACAAATATGAAAACATGAATGAAAATCCAGTTGAAACTCTTCAGAAGATTCTCCAAAAAACCACAATCAAGTTGAATCCTAAAAGAGAAAGATGGTTCATGGCAGGTTTGAGTGTTCACCATCACATTGAGCAATTTCAGGGGACTGGCACTCAAAGTTCCCCAAAAGAAAAGTGAAAAGGGAATATCTTTCCTTCAAACTAACACTTTAGGAAACATCAGGTTTATAAGAGAATGTAAATTACTTTTAAACATACTTCAGCTTGATTCCTCCAAAGTATGAGGAAATTGAAATTTTCTTTCACTTTAACCTTCTTATTCCTATAATTACCCATGTAATTTTATGCTTATAACTTTATTTTGTAGGTTATTCTTAAAAAGATATAATTCTGACCATTGAAGGACACTTCTTTAGCCTGTATTTTTGAGAGAGAAAAGCAAAATGAAACTCCATTCTATGTCTACTCGTCTATGAATGAAATACTTTACTTGATCTACAAGGAAACTTGTCTACATGATTCCAAATACCTCAGTTAGTCTGATCAACTGAGTAACTGGTTCAGTGAATATTCATTTCAACATGAGAATCATCACCTCCTTATTGAACTTGTGACATTTCCAAAAGGAATGGGTGATGAATGCCAAAAAGATAAAGACTTTAAATCGCTTTGGATTTTAAAACCTAAATTATTGTCAGAAAAAAAAAAAACAGTTATTGCACATTTTGAGATTTCTTGAAAGTTAGTATGGAAGAAACAATTTCTATTCAATGTGGAATCTCCTGCTCTGTCAACTAGAGCTTGCCACCAGAGCATAGATGTAATTTAGAGGACCACTGCACTGGGTAAAGATTGGGTTTAGATCAGGCAGGGTGAGCTGACCTCTAAGGTCCCTTCTAAAACTAAGATTGTTTAAATCCCAGTCTTTTATTTGGAAATAATCTAATTATTTTAATTACCTCAACTCCCATTTTTCTGCTTAACTGTGTACTATCTTAAATCCGCTTATTGACAAGGGAAAGTTAGACTAATAACTGTCAAGATGACAGATTGAACTTTCAAACTGCATGCTTATAATAGTTTTATGTGACTCTGAGATGGCAATGGCAAGTAATATTTCTGTAGCACTTTACAGTTTACAAAGCACTTGCAAGCTCATTATTTAATTTGATATTTCCTCAATTCTCTATGATTCAGTTATTTTCTTATTTTTTTTTATTTTTTTTGAGACGGAGTCTCTCTCTGTCGCCCAGGCTGGAGTGCAGTGGCGCGATCTCGGCTCACTGCAAGCTCCGCCTCCCGGGTTCACGCCATTCTCCTGCCTCAGCCTCCTGAGTGGCTGGGACTACAGGCGCCCGCCACCTCGCCCGGCTAATTTTTTGTATTTTTTTTTTTTTAGTAGAGACGGGGTTTCACAGTGTTAACCAGGATGGTCTCGATCTCTTGACCTGGTGATCCACCCGCCTTGGCCTCCCAAAGTGCTGGGATTACAGGCGTGAGCCACCGCGCCCGGCTGATTCAGTTATTATAATGAAAACGTATTCACTGATAAGGAAATGGAATTCAGAGAGTCCTCAAGACACACAGCCAGTTAAGTTGTAGACGCAGGAATCAGACCTAGGTCTTCAGATTCCAGTTCTCTGTACTACAATTCATTTACTGCATTTTCCTTCATCCCATCCCCCTGCTCCCTAAGAAAAGCAGCACTGTAAGGAAGAAATATTGCTGTTATTCCTTTTTATAGATAAAGTCACAAAGATAGTAAATGATAGAATTGGGAATTAAATCTGGGCATACTGCCTAAAAATCTTGTGTTCTTATATCTAAAATGTATATTCTACAGTGTGTGGTTTTATTACTGTTTGTCATATAAGAAAGATCTAAAAATGTAAAGGCAGCCGTTGAGGACAGTGGATCATGAGGAGAGGGAAGGAAATCTAGGAGAGCATGCACTCCATGTTCTCTTCTGCATCAACCCACTGACCACTCCAGCTCCAGTCCCAGTTAGTACTGATGGGAATGTTGACAGACGAAAGTAAATTCAGACTATTAGGGGAATTAACACGGTATGTGGAGAAATTCCTCTTCCTTCTCCTTTGACATTACCTTTCTTCTTTCTCAATTAGTCTGTGACCTCCTCAGGAGCCACGAAACTGCATATTTTGCTTCTGTGTTTCACACACATCATGAAAATCACTAAGAGATGGTGAGATAATTTTAGTCTTTTTACATTTATTGACATATTCTATCTTTGCAACTATTCCATTCAATGGGCATTATTATCCCCCTTCTCCTTCTCCTTAAAAAAATGAGAAAATGAGACATATAAAGGTTGGGTAAATTACTTTAGGTTATACAGCTAGTGTGACAGAAAAATAATTCAAAGAAGAAAAGAAGAGAGGAAGCAGGAAGAAAAAAAGAAGAAAGTGAGGGGAAATGGGAGAGGGGAAGAAGGGAAGGAAAACAAATGGAAGGAAAGAAGGAGGGAGGGAAGGCAGGGAGGGAGGCAATTATAGGCTATTGAGTGCTCAGAAGGAAGACCAACAAAGACCAGAGACTTTCTCTCCAGGTCCGGGCAGCTAGCACTTAACTAACCTCTAGTACAATAGAGGCAGGGGAGGGTCGCAGAGATTTCTGGTTTTCTCTTCCTCTTGACCACTTGTAGTGCTTACTTTTAGGGCTTCTTTTAATCACCCATCCATCATGCTCCATAAAGCCATAGTAAAAAGGAATAAAGTGTCTTACTGGAAGACAAGCACAATTCCTATTCATAGCGTAGCTTGCTTTATTTGAGAGCCTGACATGATTTTGTGTTAAATGCCAGGTCTGTGTATATGTTAACTAGGAACTTTAGATAGTACAACTTATGCTGGAAGCCTGTTGATTTTTCTTCAGTTTAACAATTATTAGGCACCCTTTTCCTCCTCTGTAGTTCTTAGAACTCCACTATACTTGTATTCTATTCTGTAGGCACAGTGCCACAGCCAAAGACTGTTGAGTCTGGAAACAGACATTTTTAGACATAATCAGCTTCATCTTCTTACTAGCTGTGTGATTGCTGGGGAGGTCTCAACTTCACTGAGGTCTCAGTTTTCTACCTTACATTACCCATATGATAGAGTTGTTATAAGGATGAACTGAAAGGCAAAGAAAAGCATTTTGTCCATGGAAAAACACTTTATACATCTAAGCTATTATCTCCTACCTCATACAAGTATCTATCTTGTTTCTGAAGAGTGAAGAGCTTACTTTTTCTGTTTTTGTTGTTGTTGTTGTTGTTGTTTGTTTGTTTTGTTTTCATTTTATTTTGTAGACTCTTTCTGCTTTGCTTCCAACCATTTCTCAAAAACCATACATGCATGTGAGTGTCAACAGTATTTGAAAGCAGGCAGTTTCCTTTCTGGTTATTTTCAATACATATTTCTGATAAATGCTTCTTTTTTTTATTTATAGAAACATTCAAGAATGAAAAACATCAAAAATAACAAGATGTGACAGAAGCCACTTAGGCCACAAACATAAATGTTGGAGGGAAAAAAGAAGCTAGCCTTCTAGCTGAAAAACAAATATTCCCCAATGGACTCCAGAAGAAACTTGACTCATCGCTGCAAAGCAGAGAACAACCTTAAAACTTTTAACAGATAAAACTTAGAGAAACCTAAGATATAAAATTCGTATAGTCTATTCTGTTGTGTCTAAATCTGTATGTATTGTTTTGTTGTTCTTTAGGACATATTTATTTAACGTGCACATTTTTTTCAGGTTCTTATTTCTACTACCAACAACTAAGTAATTGAGAAATAATTTTGTATTTCAGGTTCTGAGTAAAACCAGTCTGAAATAGGATAAAAGCTCACCAAATATTTTCTTTTTTTCCCAGAATTTGTTTTGCCATTTTTTTAGTGCTATTATCATTCCTAACAAGACTAACTTACAGAAAAATAATTATATCTGAGTGATTTAAAATGTCCAGGTTTCTTATCCAAATCCCTTGGAACTGGGATCCCTACCTATCAAGGGTGAAAGGGAGTTTGACTTCACATTCACAGTGTATTTACAAAATACACTTTGTAATAAATATGTTTGAATTTAAACAGCCAAAGCCATTGAGAGTCATAGGAGTTTTCCATAACCTCTTCTATGACCCAACAACAAGTTCATGACTGAAATTTCACCGGATTTCTGAGAAGATGCCTTAGTATTTTATGTACTGTGTACCACACAATTCTTTAGATGAATGTTTCTTAGGATTGTAGGAAAATTATCTAGTTAATCATAATATTTGATGTAAAGAAAAAGGCAATAAAATTGTAATGAGATATAATAAATTTGGCTGACAATAAACCAAAGTGATTCTTAATTAGTGTACATTAGAATGATGCTCTTATAGTTGCATCATCTATGAAAATTACTTTAAGAGCTCTCACATTTTGATAATTTATCTTATTATGTATTAAGTATACAGGAGCAATATTATTTTTCCTTTAACAAAATGAAGAGACAGGCTATCTGGTTAATGTTACACAGGAACTTAATAGTAACACTTAAACTTCATCCATAGATCATACTCTGTACAAAATCTGTTAGCTAACATCCTATCTCATAATTATTTTATGTTACTTAGAGAAATTTGTTGATTTTGTACCAAAGTGTTTCTGAAGACAATAAATTGTGAGTCAGCTTTTGAACAAAAAAAATTACAGTTAGAGTTTTTTCAATGTTTATATTCTGATTAAGCTCACTTTACCTTACTTTTTTTCTAAGTGACAATTAATCCTGATTTCTAATGTCCTAAATATTGCTTAGTGATTTGATTGTGGTAATATCATTTCTTATCTACAATGTCTAAACTTTTATGGGATAGTTTTACTTTTATTTATTTTGCCTGTTTGTGCAGATTAGAGCAGAAACTTTTCTAAGCCCCACATTTGGTTATTGAAGGCCACAGCAAATCTTAACCCGACAACCTTGGCAAACTGCACCTTAGGTAATTTTAGACTCATATAATTTGTTATCTTTCAAGTAATAGTGAATAATTAATATTTTCATTTGGAATATGAGAATGATTAAATTTGTACTTTTGATAGGTACCATTCTTTGATTAGAAAATTAAGAGAATGCATATCTTCCTTTGGCCGTAAATTATCAAGGGCTTTCTAATGGAAATTATATATAACATTTCTAAATATAAGTCCTTTCACATACTGCGTTTCCAGTTGTCTTGATATTGAAAAGTGTAATAAACTTCATGCTCACTTATTGGAGATTTGGGAAGGTTGAAAATAAATTTCCTAATTTTTATTTGTATGTGTTCTCTTCTATGTTTAACTCTAGGATAACTATCTTCCTGTAACGATTAGGTTAAAATAGTCTTTAACTAGAATTGAAATAAATTGTTCACTAAGGAGGGGATTGCTTGTGCTTAAAAAAAAAAAAAAAAAAAAGCCAGGAGGAGAGAGATTTCCTTCCTGCCCTCTCCATCCCCTATGGACTTACAGTGCTGAGCTCAATCATAATGACCAAATTTCACAGCATGGTCAAGTTGCATAGACAGGGGCCAAGACTACGAATTGTTAATACTGGCTTCTTCCTAATTGAATCAGCCAAGCAATTTTGGAAAAGGCTGTCAGAAAGGAGTGAGAAATGGAAAGAGGAAAATGTGATTGTTGAGATAGGCTAGTTCAACTCTTGCGTCCGGGATTTTAATATAAAAACTGTTTGTTTTAAGATCAGAGTCAACATGTAATGAGAATTTTAGGTGTTTATCCAATGGTTCTTGGTTCAAGTTGCCTCTAAAAGGAAAAAAATGTGTAAAACGCTGGGGGAAGTCAGAATTAGGATCTAATTATAACCCCGGTAGGCTGGAATACTAAAAATGAAATCCAATAGAATAAAAGTATTCTTTTGATTTTACCATGAAAATATTTCCACAATTGTAAAACTTCTGACTGTTTCTACTTCTACTGCTGTGGTCCAAACTCAGTCATCTCTGTTGGATTATTGCAAAAATCCTGTAACAATTCTTCCCGTTCCTGCCCTTCCTACCTATCAATCTATTCTGATTGTGAGAACCAGAATGATCTCATTAAAATATATGCTATTATTACACACCACAGTCATGTCCTACCTCATTCAGACTAAAAGCCAAAATTCCTAAAATGATCCACAAAGGTGTACCCAATCTATTCCCATTCTCTCTCTGGACTCTTCCTATTCATTTTGCTCAAGTCATACTGATCTTCCCATTTGATGTGATTTGGCTGTGTCCCCATCTAAATCTCGTCTTGAATTGTAGTTCTCATAATCCCCACATGTCATGGGAGGGACCCGGTGGAAGGTAATTGAGTCATGGGGGCAGTTTCCCCCATGCTGTTCTCCTGATAGTGAGTGAGTTCTCATGAGATCTGATGGCTTTTATAAAGGCTTTTTCCACTTTTGCTTGGCACTTCTTGCTGCCACCATGTGAAGAAGGATGTGTTTGCTTCCCCTTCTGCCATGATTATAAATTTTCTGAGGCCTCCCCAGCCATTCTGAACTGTGAGTCAATTAAACCTATTTCCTTTATAAATAACCCAATCTTGGGTATGTCTTTATTAGCAGTGTGAGAATGGACTAATACACCATTATTTATCAACCGTGCCAGGGCTAGTCCTACCCTGAGGCCTTTGCATTTGCTGTTCTCCCTGCCTGGAACATAGTTTGCTCTCCTCTCCACAGAGGTCACTCCCTTACTTGCTTCAGGCTTTATCCACATATTATCTTCTCAGTGTGGCCTGCTCTGGCCACCCTATCTCAAACTCCAGTCTCAACTCTTATTAGTCTTTCTATCTCCTTCCCTGCCTTAATTTTCTCCATAATAGTTTATTCTGTCTAACAAGTAATGTCTTTTACATATCTTATTT
Source organism: Papio anubis (assembly GCF_008728515.1). Taxonomy (NCBI): domain Eukaryota; kingdom Metazoa; phylum Chordata; class Mammalia; order Primates; family Cercopithecidae; genus Papio; species Papio anubis. The sequence goes on from NC_044981.1 coordinate 135,116,653, forward strand.
CTTTTCTGTCTCCTTTACACTAGACTGTAAACCCCCTGAAGGCAAGATTTCTTGTTGGTTTCTGCACTACACCCAGGCACTTAGAATAGTATCTGCATATATCTGGCACTCAGTATATGTTTGCTGAATGAACTGATTAAAGTTAGGAATGTGAAAACTCGGGCCAGACTGCCCAGGTCTGAATACTTATTCCCTGTTTACTGGGTTGCCTTGGGTAGGGGTGTGAGCCTCCTTCTGCTTCAAATTCCTACATATATATAAAATAGGACTAAAATAGAATCTACATTGTAGAGTTGTTGTGATAATTTGATGAATGAATATATGTAAAGTGCTTAGAGCTTTGTCTGGCAAAAAGTAAGTCCTCAATACATTTATCTGTTATTATTTTATAATACGTATATGTTCTAAATTATATATAAAATGTTAGATCAAGGAATTTTAGTTTTGGAGTTTTGCATCTTTTCTTCTTTGAGTTTTCTTCCTTTCCCACTTCCACTCTTATGTACCATGACAAATACCTATCTAGTCCTTATTATCTTAGCTCAGGTTCCCTAGAAGCACAGGTTAAGGGGGAAGATACTCGTTCAGTGGTTTATTGGAGTGTTTTTAGGAGAAATCTGTATGGAAGTGGAAGAAGCAGAACCAGGATAGGAGAATGATCTAGATAAATACATGGTTTCATAAGAACTCCAACCTAATCTTTCCAGCCTGATCCTAAGGGTACCCCAGAGCATGGATTATACTACTGTGCTGATCCCTCTGCTGAACCTTCAAAAATTTGTTCCAATCCAAGAGGCCAGCAGGTTCCAAATTCTGTACCATACTACAGGACAAATGAGTCCCAAAGGTATATCCCACCGTTGTGTCTCCCTTGTGACAAATTGTGTCACTTGATCTGAGATGATATTACACAGGGTATCATGTTGGGAGAACAGAAATCCTGTGACCCCTCTGTGGCAGTGCTGGCTGAGGCACTGTGAAAAGGAAAAGTAAACTGACACTTGGAGTATGTTTCAATTTTAGTTATGAGAAAGCATAGATTCTTCTTGGGTGAAAGAGATTCAATGTAATAAAATTCTTACCAACTGACTAGGTTGTCTCTTCAAAGGATGGTAACTTATCAGGGAGAGGGACAAACACCATTGGTATTTGTGGAAGGCAAGTTGAAACTTCAACAGTAACAGTAACTAGGTCAGCCTTTGTGAGAAACAGTTCATGCTGTTGGCCCAGGACTTACAGTAATATGTGCCATCATGGTTACTCCACTCATGAATCCATTGTGCAAGTACCAGGGTGACTAAGGACAGAGGCTAGTTGATATTTACTGATTGAGTTAACCTATCTAATTGATTTTATAGTACAGATGCTCTCTGTTGAACACTAATTTGCTATACAAAATTTTCACACCTTTTCCCAATTTTCATAGTCATCCTCTTCTTCAGATATTTTTATCCACCATATTTAGCTCTATCTGTATCCAAGTATTGAACTAATCAGCTAAGCCATTTGCTATTAAAGCCACTTCCCAAGGAGTTTATGTTTATCCTGATTGCAGGCCGTTTTCTGTTGACACACAATGTGGACAACCAGATGCATGCAACTCTGTCCACTGGGAGGATTTCACTTCACCATTGTCTTTCAGACCCACTCCTAAGTAGGGCTCTAGTGCAACAGTAATCCATTTGGGCCTCTGCTAATACACCAAGTTGACCCATCCATGAACGAATCCACTTCATTTTATTAGTTGTTTACAGAGAACCACACCCTGAGCTCTGGAAGGGTAAGCTGAATAAAAAGTGCAGGTACAACAATGTGGATGAGTGATTTGAGGGTCTCATCAGTCACTCATTGGCACGTCTCATTTGTATCATCTGGACCTGCTTCACCCCAGTCCTGTATGTGCTGCTTCTGTCTTGCAAAGTGCTGCTGCTGGGTTTACTTAATCTTATGAATTCCTCTGTCTGAGAGCAACCAGCCCAAGAGGGCAGTTTCAGTGATATGATTATACAATGTTCTATTGTCATATATCAGTCTCCTATTTGGTAAAGTAGCATGGTGACAGCGGCTTTTCAAATGTTGTATAGGTCTGTGATAAAATGTCATGGCCGTGTTCCAAGGATTGCACAGTAATTCTCCTATTAGAGCTTGCCAGCGATTTTATACACTATATCTATTAGATACTCATCAGCTATATATCTAGATACCCACAGTACCACAGATCTTTCAAATAATATGGCAGAGATGCAAGTCTGCTGTAACCACAGACTTGACCTGCTGTATCACCCCTCCTTCCTCTGGGCCACATACAAAACTGTCAGTCATTTGCATCATCTCATACATGATTCAGAGCAGCATACTCAAGTGTGGTATGTACTGCCTATCCAACCCCCAAAGACTTACTAAATGCTTTCTTAGTGGAAAGAGGTGTAAAGGACATGCTATGGTCTAAATGTTGGTGTCTTCCAAAATTCATATGTTGGAAACCAATACCCAGTGTGATAATATTAAAAGATGGGTCTTTTAAGAAGTAATTATGTCATGATGGTTCTACTCTCAGGAATGGGATTTGTTCTCTTACGAAAGAAGCTGAAGGGAGTGTCCTTGCTCCCCTCTGCCATGTAAGGATGCAGCAAGAGGTGCCATCTTTGAAACAAGGCAAGCCCTCACCAGACCTCAAATCTTCTGGTACCTTGATCTTAGACTTCTTAGCCTACAGAATGGTGAGCAATAAATTTCTATTCTTTATAAATTAACCAGTCTAAGGTATTTTGTTATAGCGGCCCAGAACAAATGAAGATAGTGCCAGAACCTGTTCTTTGTCTGAGGAGATATCCTAGCTTCCTTAGCTCAAGGGAATCCTAAAATTTTTATCCATATGGCAGCATCTTGAATTTTTGCAATGTTTAGTTTGTTCTATTATTAATGGACCAAGGTGTTACTAAAGAATGGGAGCTAGATACATACCCTTTTAGGTGACTAGCAAGGTACTTAAGCTATGGGACCCTAGTCCCTGTGGCTTGTGTTTGCTGATGTGACCCTCATTCAACATATTCTTGTCATTTCTTGAGAACAGTGCAATGGTTGGGCACATCGGAAGCTGCAGCTTAGTGTCCGAGCCCTCCAGGATTTTCTTGCCCCACATAGTACTTGCTATCTGCTTCATACCCTTTATTAAAGCTAAGTAAACTTAGTGCTTGGTGTACTTATTGTTTCTTGTATCTTTGACTGACAATATGAAATTAAAACTCATTCTAATGGTCTTGGTTTTGCAAGATTACAAAATAAAAATAAAATACTAGAAATAATAAATATGGTTTGGCTGTGCCCCTACCCAAATCTCATCTTGAATTCCCATGTGTTGTGTGAGGGAGATTTGTCCCTACCCAAATCTCATCTTGAATTCCCATGTGTTGTGTGTGTTGAATCATAGGGGCAGGTCTTTCCCGTGCTGTTCTCATGAGAGTGAATAAGTCTCACAATATCCGATGGTTTTAAAAAGTGGAGTTCCCTTGCGCAAACTCTCTTCTCTTCTCTGCCACCATGTGAGATGTGCCTTTCTCCTTCTGCCATGATTGTGAAGTCTCCCCTGCCACATAGAACTGTAAATCCAATAAACCACTTTCTTTTGTAAATTGCCCAGTCTTGGGTATGTCTTTATCAGCAGCGTGAAAATAGACAAATACAATGATGATTATGACAACTAAAAAAAGAAAAAAAAATGCAGGTTAGGCACAACAGAAGAGAAAGTTGTTGAGATGGTAGACTTTAATTAATTACCCAGAATGCAGCAAGGAAAGACAGGACAGTGGAAAAGAGGTGTTAAAAAACACTGAGAAGAGTTTAAGAAGGCAGAATATTTACTTAATTAGAGTGAGAGCACAAGAAATTCAGAGAGTGATGCAAGGCAGAAGTGAAGTAATATTCAAAGAGATGATGTCTGAGAACTTTCCAGGAATAATAAATAATACAAAACTTCAGATTTAGGAAATACAGCAGCGTATTTCAAGAAAAATAAAGAAGTAATTTCCTTACAACTCATAGTGAAATTTCAGAAGGAGGATATAAAATAGAACTGGGACATCAATTGGACAAACAGTTGACTTTTCCAAGCCTAGTACAACAGTTGGAAGATGGGATGCCAAGGGAAAAAACTCTCCAGTGAGAACTGTTAGCCCAGTTAAAATATTTTCAAAAATAAGAATAACATATTTCTTACAGATAAACAAAAACAGGGGGCTTACAGTCAATTGAATTCTTGGTAAAAGGATATCTAAAGAGTATACTCAAAGAAAATAAGTCCAGAAAAAAAAAATCTGAGAATCAGTAATGAGTAGGATATTAAAAAATAATTACAGACTGGAAGATATTTGCAATATATATGTCCAATAAAAAAATGGTATCCAGAATGTATAAAAGCCTCCTTCAAATCATTAAGTAAAATGCAGACAAGCTAATTTTAAGAAAGGGTAAAGAACTTAAGCAGGTACTTCATAAAAGAGGATATTCGAAAGGATAATGAACATAAAAATCTGCTCAAAATCACAGCAATCTTTAGGCAAATGCAAATTAAAACTACAACAAGATATATCATTATAAACCTACCAGATGGCTAAAAGTTTTTTCAAAAAATGAAAAGAACAAGTTTTGAAGAAAATGTGGAGCAGCCAGAACTCTCACATGTTACTGGTAGGAGTTTAAATTGACAGATCTATTTGGAAAACTGTTTGGCACTGTCTCCTAAAGCTAAACATACACCTACCCTATGACCCAGAATTCCTATTTGTGTAAATCCAACAAAACTAAATGTAAACTAATTTAGCTACCAATAAGACATGTACAATGATGTTCCTAATGACTTTATTCAAAGTAGTTTCAAACTGGAAACAACCCGTGCACAGGAGTAGTAGAATAGGCAAACACATTGTAGGGTAACCATGCAATGGAAACTGATGTAGCAATGAAAAAAGATAAACTATACAAAAATGCAACAGCATGGATGTTTTTACAAACCAGAGTCATCGAAATTAGACACAAAATAGTATTTACTGTATGAATCATCAAAATTAGACACAAAATAGTATTTACCACAGGAATCATCAAAATTAGACACAAAATAGTTTTTACTGTATGATTCTGTTTATATAAATATTAAGAAAAGACAACAGTGCTTTATAGTAATAGAAAGAAGTATGATGTTTGCATTTGGTTTGGTTAAGACTGGCTGGAGAGGCACACAAGAGGTCTCCGGAGGGCTGAGAATGTTCCATATATTAATCTGTGTTATGGTTACATTGAAATATACATAGGTTTAAATTAATGAAGGTTTGCACTGTAGAATTACGCACTTCACTGCCTATGTGTAATAAGGCAACAGAATGGTAAGCACAAGTTTCAGAACAGTACTTACCCCTGGGGTAAAGGTTGAGGAGAGATTAGGGATGAGAGCCTAAGGGACTTAAAGTGTATTCACAGTGTTATATTTCTTATTGTATATGTAGTATATGTTTTGTACATATAAATATTTTATATATACAAAAACAAATGGAGGAAAAAATGAAATAAGGGAAACATTGCTATTTGATCTGGCCGACAAAGAATGCAGATATTCAGCAAACTTCCCATAAAATACATATTAGAATCCCCTGTGTGCAGTTTATTTCATCAAATGTAATGTTGTTAGGCACATACTTTAGCTCTACTATCTTGCTAGAATGCATTTTTCCATTGGGATGATCTCATAAATATTTTCTTATATTTATCTCACGTGCTAATAAAAGATAAGAGGTACATTTTCTTCAGCATGTTCCTTGAAATGTCCCAAATCATTTTGTTAAAAATAAATGCTTTCTACATTGTATGTCAATTTCTTATCTTCTGTAGTATTCAAAGTAAAATCTGAACTCTTTAGTCCGTGTTATCAAGTACTTGAAGTACTTAATATATATGATATTTGTACTTTTTTAGACATAACCCTGACATTAAATTTTTTTTTTGCTTTTGTGCATTCTGAGGAAACCTCAAGCTGGGCTGAATATTTCCAATTCATGGAAAGATACACGAAGTGTTCTTATTTCTAAGTTAGAGATTAGTAGTGAAATACTAGCAAAAATATTTATTTATAGTGCTCATAGGCTAGTTAGACTAAATAGCACACTATTAGAGGAAGCCTACTCTAATGTTTTCCTTCTCCCATTACATGAAAATAATTAACTTTGTCTAAATAATTCTCATTTAGAATAGGTTTTCATTTTTACTATGATTGAAACTTGAGTCATAAACATGTATGTAAATATTAAATACAAGTTCTTCATCAGAAATGTGATTTGCAAATATTTTTACTTGATCTGTGTTTTATCTTTTCATTTTCTTAAAATAGTCTGTTAAAACACAGTTCTTAATTTTAATGAGGTTTGATTTATAATTTTATTTTATGGATCATGTTTGTGTGTCATATTTAAAAAAATATTTGCCTAACACAAGTCATGAAGAGTTTCTACTGTATATTCTTCTAGAATTTTTAGATTTTACATTTAGGTATGTGATCTGTTTGAGTTAATATTTATATATGATATGAGGAGGGATGGTTGTAAAGATGCTTTTTTTCTCCTTCTTTCCTGCCTTTATTTCTTCCTTCCTTTTTTCCCCAAATAGATACTTAAGTTTTCCACCACTATTTGTTAAACAGACTTCTTTTTTCTATTGAATGGCTTTTGCAAGTTGTTTGAAATCCAATTAATCATGTACATTTCAGTCTATTTCTGCTATCTCTGTTCTATCAATGTCTTTTCTAGCCATGTGGACTAATTCTTGCAACTTTTTAGACTTTTTAGACTTAAGAAGAGTGAAGAGAGTAGGGAATGTTTAGTGGAAGGACATATCCTGTGAAATTCAGGAGCCACATCATCTAGTAAGTACAATGTACTTTTCCCCCTAGCTTTTAATTATTTACTTTTGTCAAAAATGTTCAATGAAGTGTTTTGAAATATTACATCTGAGATGTCACTTAATTAAATAATGTATGGAAGAAGAGTGGCCCACACTTGGTGAGAAGTTATACAACCATAGCAACAACACACAGCCAAAAAAGTTGGTTATGACACTACAAAATGTGACCAGTAAAAGATATGAAGTAGTAGACAGATTTACTATGATGAGAAATAAATTAGATAAATCTGTGGATCACACAGGCACTTTTTAGGACAACCCCTCCTCCCAAAGACTTGGGGAGAGAGACCTTGAAAGAGACTAGATTTCCTATTGATCCTGTGAGATAAGAAGTCTAACTCTTTTTATTGGATTATAATAAGGAAGGAATATCCTAGAAATATGAAGAGAGTGGAGATACTAGGTTTGTACCAAACTTTGGCCTTTTTTTTTTTTTAAAGTATCATCTGCAAAACTTAAGGTTGTGGAATTTTTAGACTCTAAAATTATCTCCTTAAATTTTAATTAATTCTTCAGATAAAAGTGAAAAATTAACAGTATAGCAACTAGTCATAATACTTTTAAAATTATCTGGCATGATATTTTAAGCCATATAATTTAGGAACTCACAAAATGAAGAAATAAATTTCCAAATTAATAACTTAGTAGAAAAATTTCTTTCTATTTTCTGGGCCTGGGTAGGGAGCTTTACCCATTAGGAATTTTGTTGTATCTTTTGAGTCAATATGTAGTATGTAGCTTCTGGGAGATATGTCAGACCATACCCACAACAGGAGAATAGGCCCTGTATGATTGTTTCATCTGAGTGAATGTGCTCTTGCTTGTTCATAGTCAATTGAATTAAGGACGGACATTATAACAGGAGGGGAAAACACCTATTTTTTTCAGCCAGAAAGAGTAACCTTCCTTATAGACTTGGGTAATATACTAAAATTTTAATATGGCCTCTGAAACAATGGATATTAAGAAAAGAGGGAATATTCTCCTATTGTCCTTACATTCTTCCTAAAAGATAGCAAACCTGGCCTTGACCTCACAGCTGTATGGACCAACATTCTTATCTTGTCCATAATGTAGTTCAAAATTATATGAACTAATGTTACAAAAGTCTGGTTAGTCAGGTGGTGTACTCTATTTTCCATATCAATATTAAAAGTTTTAAAAACATAAACATTGTTTAAAAATCACCTGAACATTATTTTAAAAGATTTTGCCTATTCACAGCAGTTGTCAAAGACTATCATTAAAAATTTCATAAGATCAAGTTATCAATAACAAGCATAAATGATTCAATTAAGTTGAATGGCTATTTTTAAATTTTCTCAGAAATTTATAATTATCTCACAAAATCTCTGTCATTACTGATTATGAAAGCAAAATCATTAATTGGCAAGTTGTATAGAGCAACATTAATTTTTTTTTTTTTTGTCACAGGGCAATTTCTTTATTTATAACATGAAGCACAATGGATTTACAGCTCTAGGAACTTAGTACTTTGGAGCTTTTGCCTCTCATGCTGACAACATAACAGAATGTGATTGCCTTCTCCGGATTCAGACAGGCTCTGTCAATGTGGAGCACAAAAGGAGATTTTCGTATAACTTGTTGAAAACATGCTCTAAGTCATGTATAGGCTAAGATTTTTAAAAGATCTGGGGGAATAAAAAGCCAACAGTAAACCCCAGGAAAGGGTTTTTAGAGACCGTGTGCATGCTATTAAAATATATTGAGATTAATACATGAACATGCTTAAAGGTGATAGGAATTATTGAGAAACTTATGGTGGTGGCATTGCCTTTTATAAAGCTGGAGTGAAAGCTATTTGACTCGTGTTTGCTGTGCTTAAAGAACTGCTTCAGGAACTGAGCATTTTTATTTATGGTATTCCTGCAGTTACGAAAAAAAAATCCAAGAAATGTATTGAATACTCAAGAAAATGCTGCATTTCAATTACGTATTTAAAACTGTATCTGAAAGGGCTTTTCAAAATGTAGAAAGACAAAAACCTCTTATTTGAATTGTTTTTATGTTAAATCATGCACTCAGAATTTGTGGAGGGAGAGAACCTGGCGTGTTCAGGTTATTCTTAGAGACTACACTTTTGGAATAGCAGAGCAAAATGTGGATAATTAAAGTGTTAGGAAAAGAAGCGGTGTGTTGGGACCCAGAGCAATGAATTTTTGAACTGAAGCTACTGGTACTCCCCAGCACCACGTCATACTAAGAATTCCTCACTCTGACATGGTAGTATTTTTTCTGACCAGGAGCTGAAAGACCCTGACATTCGTGATCCAAAGATATAAGAAATTTTGATATGTCTGCATGTAGTACAGAACTTTGAACCTAACAGGCAGTCAATAAATACATGAGAAATTTAGCTGTCATTCAGTTACTCTTAATTCTTTATAAAACTTTAAGCGATAGCACATATTTGTTTGTTTTAAAAGCAACATTAATTTAAATTGTAAAAGGTCAGATAATAGCATTCCACCAAACATACATAAGCCCAGGATACTAAACATGGAAGATTAACTTGATTTTGACAAAGTTAGTTTTAAATCTACTGTTTCTTGATAACTTATAAAATAAACAAATAGAATATATAGTAGAATGGATATTGATAATTTTTAAGGAGAAACATTAATACAGGGAAGGGGTTCTAGAAGTGGCAGTGCTAATCAGATATGCAGTAAAAGCCTCAAGGAGAAGGAAATTTCAGTAAAATCCTGAGGAAGTGATCACACTGGTCATATGAACATCTGGAGAGACAGCACCAAGACATTGAGATTAACAAGTGCAAAAGACTTGAGGTCAAAACATACATGACATGTTCAATGTAACCAAGGGGTTCTTGAATTGGAGAATAGCTAGGGAAAGAAGTAAGAAAAGTAAGAAAACCAGAAAATATAGAGCCTTGGAGGTAACATTAAGGAATTTAGCTTTTCATTGAATGAGATGGGAGTCACTGGAGGGTTTTGAGAAAGTGATGATTTCTTATTTCCCTAGAACTGTTATGCCTATTGTTTGAGAGTACAATATATGTGAGGAAGAGCAGAAGCAGTGTTATCAGTAAGTGGGCTAATGCAGCAGTCCTCCAGAGATGACAGTTGCTGGAATCCAGGTGGTAAGAATGAGAATCAAATTTTGTACATATTTTGGAAAGGTAGAGCTATTAGAATTTGTGGAAAGCATGGATATAGTTGTGGGAAATAGAGAGGAGTCAAGGATGACCTGAAGAATTTTGGCCCATTCAAATGGAGTTACCATTGACCATAATAAGGAATAGTGCAGAAAGTGCTGATTTGGGAATGATTCTCGGAGGCTCAGTTTTGGGCACATTAATTTTTGTACCCCTTTTAGCCCTCACACAATTGCATATATGAGTCAGGAGAGGGTTCCAGGCTGTAGACACCAATTTTATAGTAGTATATGTATACATGTACATGTGTATGTGTTATCATATATTTTGATTTGAATTGTGCCTCCCCAAAAATCATACACTGAAGCCTTCACACACAGTGCCTCAGAATGTGACTGTATTTGGGATAGATGTAATTAGGGTAAAAAGGGTCAGATGGGCCCAATCCAATAGATTGGAGTCTTTATAAGAAGAGGAAATTTGGACATTAGACGTACACATGTACAGAGGAAAGACTATGTAAAGACAGAGAGAAAGCTATCTACAGTCTGTGGAGGGCAGCCTTAAAAATAAAAAATAAAAACCAGAACAAAACAAAACAAATCACAAAACTTTGCTGACACTGTGATCTCAGACTCCTTGCCTCCAGAACTCTGAGAAAATAAATTTCTATTATTTAACCCTCCAGTAAATGGTATTTATTTTTTGTTATGATAGCCCTAGCAATCTAATACAGATTTGGATACTGGGAGTGGGATACCAACTGTAAAAATAACTATAAATGTGGAAGTGGCTTTGGAAATAGGTAACGAATAGAGGCTGGAAGACTGATGAGGCCATGTTAGAAAAAGTTTAGCTTGCCTTGAAGAAACTGTTGGTGGAAATATAGACATTAAAAGTGCTACTGTGGGGCCGGGTGCAGTGGCTCACGCCTGTAATCCCAGCACTTTAAGAGGCCGAGGTGGGTGGTTCTCTTGAGGTCAAGAGTTCAAGACCAGCCTGACCAACAAGGCAAAATCCCGTCTCTACTAAAAATACAAAAATTAGCTGGGCATAGTGGTGCATGCCTGTAATCCCAGCTACTCGGGAGTTTGAGGCAGGAGAATTTGCAGTGGTAGAAGTTGCAGTGAGCTGAGATCACACCACTGTACCCCAGCCTGGGCAACACAGCAAGACTCTGTCTCAAAAAACAAACAAACAAACAAACAAAACAAAAAACAAAAGACAAAAAACAAAATTTAAAAAGTGCTACTGTGAAACCTTAGATGGAAATGAGAAATATGTTTTGGACACTGGAGCAAAGGCAATACCTATTATAGAGTGGCAAAGAACATGACTGAATTGTGCTCTAGTGTTTTATGGAAGGTACAACATGTAAGTGATTATTAACCCAGGGATTTAGCTGAGGTGATTTCTAAGCAAACTTTTGAAAGTGTGGCCAGGTTTCTTTTTGATGCTTATAGTAAAATACAAGAGAAGAGAGATATATCAAAGGATCATTAAGAATAAAGGAGTCAGAACTTGAGATTTAGAAAATTATCAGTTTATTCATATGGCCAAAAAATGAGAAAACTCGTTCTGAACAGAAGACAAGGGTGTGACTGGTCATTCATTTCATAAAGAAATTATGAATGTGACTCATGGATTGAATCAATGATCTCAGCAGAAGCCAAGAATACAGATGTGATCATCCAGAAAAGATCTGTGGAGGGCGCTCTTGTCTGATGGCTTGGATCCCTATGAAGTCAACAAAGTTATTTTTGAGAATTTTATATCAGCAGAAAAACTGCCAGCTTGGAATAAAAGGGACTGTGATGGGGGAGAGTGAAGGAAAGCCATCAGAATTCTGAAATTCCATAGGATGAACCAGTTGGGGTATCAAGCCAAAAATCTGTGTTATTTTTCGAGAAAAGAGAAAAATGACTCCAAAAGTGGTACTGCCACTATTATTATGGGCTCAGAGTCTCAGGTCTGGATGGCAGGGAGGTCTCTTCCCCAGTTTCAGAGGGTGGGGCCACCTCCTTGGTTTCAGCAGGCTAGGCTGCCATTATCCAGGGCCAAGGGAGCAAAACAGCCCACCCCAGTGGTCCTGGAAGGCAGGGTCACCTCCCCAGTGGGTCCTGAAGACAAAGAATTGAGACAAAAGGGATTATTCTTGAGCCTTAAAATATACTGGAATTTGCCCTGGTAGGTTTTAGACTGGCCTGGGACCTCTGACCCCTTTCTTCTTTCTGATTTATCCCTTTTGGAAATGGGATGTTTATTGTATGTCAGCCCTACCATTGCATTTAGTAAGTTGACAACTTTTGCAGTTCTATAGTTTCAGGCTGGAGAGGAATTTTGCCTGAGGATAATCATACCTTGAGTCTCACTATGCCTGATTTAGATGATCTTTAGATGAATTTTAGACTTGGATTCGATACTGGAATGGGTTAAATATTTTGAGCTATTGGGAAAGAACTCATATTTTGCATGTGAAGAGGACATGAAAGTTGGAGGGTTTTGTGTTGAATTGTGGCCATCCAAAATCAACAGGTTAAAGTGCTAAACTCCAGTACTTTAGAATGTGACTGTATTTGGAGAAACGTCCTTTAAAGAGGTAGTCAAAGTGAGGTTATATGGAGGGCTACAATCCAATACGATTAGTGTCTTTATAAGAAGAGGAAATTTGGTCATGGGAATATGTGCACACAGAGGAAAATCCATGCGAAGACAGAGGGAGAAGATGGTCATCCACGAAGCAAAAAGAAAGGCCTCAAAGAAACCATCTCTGCCAACACCTTGATTTCAACTTCTTGTCTCCAGAACTGTGAGAAAATAAATTTCTGTTGTTTAAGCCATTCAGTATGTGTACTTTGTTATGGCAGCACTAATAAATTAATACAAAGTATACGTACATATGATATTGAAATAAATACACACACGTATGTATGTGTGTACAGATAGTCCTTGCCTTGCACAGCTCCAATATGTACAGATTTCAATTACCATGGTTTAGTTAAATAATACCAAATAATAATAATTCCCCAACAACACAGTTCAAATTTTAGTTTTCACAGTATATTAACTGAGTAACGGAGTAAAGTACAAATGTTGCTGCTGGCTCTTCAGACTGCAAATCCTTATGTAAATAACATGGATACATTGTGACCAGTGGCCAATGATGTCACTTCTTTTAAAGTTTGTTACTGATTGTTCACTGCACATCTGTAATTCAGTTCCCACAGAGAGCAAAGCATTTTGTTGTGTTGCTTCCTGGTCTCCTACTGATAAACCCGCCTGACATTTTATAAAAGTGAATCATCCAAAGAGGGAATCAAAGAAGTCAACATACATAAAAGTGCAGCAAAAAAAAAAAGTTATAACACCAGCAGTGAAATGTGAATCAAACATGAATGGAGTTATGGGAAAATGGCTGCCATTGAGAGACTCTAATTACACAGCCCGAGGAACTTAGTGAAGGTCCCACTTAATGACATGCATAAGGAAAGTGGTTCTGACAAAAAGGACAAAGATGTTAAAGAGCAGGTGGTAACAGCACAAATACTTCACTTGAAAGAAACTCTCTAAGATACTTCACATCATTGGAAGATACAATGTTGGCAGCTGCTACAAACTTAGAAAGGAGTATGACAATTCTTCCTCTGTATTGTAAGCTACATGATGTAGATATGCAGATATATCGGCATACATATATATGAATGATGGTTAAAATTTAAACTACATGGTCAAGTTTTAAAATATTATAGTTAAAATATAAAAGTTAATCAAATTGACATTTAAGTACCATATTTTGTCTATCATAGAAGCACAGATTTAAAGCTTTCCTAAACTGAGTGTGGGTGTGCAGAAACAAGAACTTAATGTATTTTTTGGTGAGAATATAAAGTAAAACAAAATTGTTGAGTGCAGTCTGACAATATCAATTAAAAATTATTTATCTTTTAACTCAGCCATTTCATTTTCAGGAATTTACTCTAGGCTATCATCACAAATTAGGGCATGAAAAATAAACACAGATGGGCCCTGTTTTAAATAGTGCAGAATTGCAAACAACCTAAATAACGATTAATATGTGGTACTATCAGACACACAAACATGAGACAGATGGATAAATGAGGGACAGTGGAGTTGCGAGTAGTATGTTCTCATTTATTAAGTGTGTGTGTGTGTGTGCGCGCCTATGTGTGTGTGTGTGTGTGTGTGTGTGAGCTTATGTATCAAAAAGTATAAAAGTGCCCTTTCTTGTTGTGGGCCTAAAGTATGGAGGTGTATATATTTTAACTTGTTGACAACAAATACACTTTCAGAAAGAACTAGGGAATAATGTTATAACTATATTAAATAGTATTGCCAAAATAGGAAATGCATAATTATTGACCATCTGAGAAGGCTTCAAGGAAAGGGAATGTGTCAGTTTAGATCAATTAGTATGCCAGACACAGTCAACAACTTCTTCTCATCTTACCTATTTGGGGAGGATGTATTATTCTATCATCATGATAAGTTACTACCCTTAATGTATTATTGCCTTTAAATATCTCTCAAATTCATCTACTTCTCTCCATCTGTTTCTTGCCTTTATGTGGACTCCTCTGTCATTGTCTTTTGTTCCACCTTAATATAGATAGTAAACGACAGAGTTTGAACATCTCCTTTGTAAACTCTGCAAGTTACATCAAAGCAGACACCATCATTCCTTCTTCTCCTCTACCACTATAGTATATATTATACACTAATGTGTCTTCAGTATTCTGAATAATGGTTTGCATATGTTTTTACTGAGTTATTGGTGTTTAGGCTATTTGTATCATCTGTTTGGTATCAACAGTGCCTCATAGTAGGTGCACAATCTATGATTTTTGAATGAGTACATCTCTAATGCTATATATGTTTAATTTGTAATACCACTTCGAACTTAGATTTGTATCTTAAGCCTTATCTTTAATTGTGGAGGTTTCAAAACTTTCCAAGCATTGTGTATTTGCTCCTTTCATGTTTAGCACAGTTGTATTACCTTTGAAACCTGTTATATCTTTCCCAACTAGACCATAAGATCCATGAAAGCAATGTCCACCTGTTTAGTTCTCCAGTCCTACAAGTACCTGAGAAAATAGTTGAATAAATGTTTAAAATGAAAAGTTTTGTTCACTGACACGTAAGAGTCATGCTTGACCAGTGGAGCATCTTTCAAGATAACAGATGACACTTGTAGGGAGCCAGAGGTCACCTCCAACCCCCCTTTTAACTCTTAATGGGTTCTTCAGCTGGATGCAGAAACCAGATTGATACCAGGAAGGTTGATAAGAGAAAGGTATACAAATGTTATTAGTATTCATGCACATGGGGTTCTTCACAAGAGAGGGAAGTCAAAAGAAGTGGCCAAAGCAAGATGCCTTGATACTTTGTAGACATAGAGTGATAAATTTGAGAAGAAATGATAGGACAAAGAAAATCTGGCTACTGTGGCAAAATTTTCTAGGGGAGTGACTAGGAAATACATAGGAAAGTGTAAAACAGGTGAAGGATGAGGATTACTTCATTAATTACGGTTATTTAGGTTCACTGTAGTCTTCAATTTCAAGTCTCTGGTGATAAGGGCTATTTTCCCACCCTGATATGGAGAAAGTACCCCTTCCCGAGGAATCTATCATTTGCTGCAGGCAGAAAGAGAAAAATCAGCTCAGCCTTTCTGAAATTATTTCTCTAATGTTTTTAACTCAAAATAATCAATATACCAATTAGGCATATTTGAGGATGACACATTGTTCACTGCTTTACACTGAAGTTATGTGCTTTTTTTTCAAGACTTGCAAAACAATATCGAGACTAAAAAAATGCTGACACTCTATTAAAAACTTTTTTCCCAGACTATAGATTTTGTGTATATGATGAGTTGATAAACTCTGAGAACATCAATTTTGTAGTCAGATTTGGTCAAATTCAAATTTACCGTTCTCACTTACTTCTTGTGTGATAACAGGAGTAGGACTCCATTCCTTTATCTATAAGATGGGGGACAAAGACGCCTGCCTCTAGAATTGTCATGCAGATGAAGGATAATGATGGATGCACATGAAGCACAACCCAGTGCCTGGCACTTGAAAGGTGCATAAACATCATTGGTCTCTTTCTTCCATTTCCGCTCCTGCCTTTTCGTTTACAGTCCTTGTGTTTTCAACATCCATATAACATACTATTAGTATGTGAAATAAATAATTTTTAGAGCATTTGAATTATGTTAGTAGAAATCACCCATTTCCTGACAGTTTTTAATCTGTATTCAACTTTTGATTATTTATTTGCAGATTGGTCATGAGAATCATAAAAACTCCTGGCTACCTTTCTTTTGCCACCAAGTAATTATTACCTATTATCATTTTTTAAACATATGTATAAACCTCACTGTCATGTGCTTTCAAGGAGGCAAAACTATTGTGCTTATAACTCAATTTCAAACAGATGAATAAAATAAATAATGGTTCAAAATCCATGCCAATATTATAAGTTAAAATAGTACAGTTCTCCATAAGAGTTCCAAAATATCAACTGAACATTTAGTATTAAAATTGGTAAAATTAAGTCCAGTCCCCTGAATGTGGCAAGATCACAACCCTTCTTAAGACAAATAAAGCAGCTGAACACTCTCTTAGATAAGTTTTATTCAATGTATTAAATTCTATCAGAAACTGAACACAATTATAAACAACACTATATTATGTGTTATATGTTTACAACACATATACATTGAAACTGATGCTTAGTTTAAGTTTTTTGTTATTTTTCACATGTGGATTTTACTTAATTCAAAATATCTGCCAAGTCTTGTAATGCAAGTTAATTCCAAGCAACAATGAAAGTGAAGACAGGGATTGATCATGAGCATGACCACTAGATGTTGCTAGTTGTCTAGTATATAAATCCAAGCAGTTGCGTTTCTCAAAAGCTTGCTTCTCCCTTTTTCTCACCAGTGTTTTCTAAACACAATATAGAATTCAATTCTAAGGTTCAGTTAAGTTGGAGAATATAGAAAGTTAACATTTGTAATATTTAAGTTAAAAAAATACTTCTAACTTCACTCAATCTCTTTTTCTTTACATCCTAAAAGGTAGTAACATCCAAGTCTAAAATATAGCTATGTCACAAAAATAACCAAATCTTCTTGTAATTACATTATTATTATAATCAGCTGCCATCAGATTTTTTAACAATGGGCAATTTAACTCTTGTCATTCACAGACAGTTAATTGTTTTACTTTGATTCTTCTCTGAAAGTGTTTGTAATCAGCTACAGTTCAAAATTGCCTTATCTTCAAGGATATTCATGAAAAAGACTCTGACAGGTACTCTGAAATACAGATTTCTGCTGATAACTTTGTGATCTTATCATTGGACTGGGTAAGAATTTTTAAAACTCTAATGAAAAACCTAATGGCTTCATGCAACAGCTATAACAAGATCAAGCAAAACAAGAATTGCATGATGTTTAATTCTGCTGAGGATAATGTTTTTTGACTTTCTATTCAAAATTTTGGAGATTCTTTGCTTTAATGTTTTATTTTCCTGAACTAAGAAAACTTTTAATTTTTTTCTCTTAAGTTATCTATAGCACATTGGTAACATACAGCTGTATCCCTTCCTTAAACCATATACAATATCAAATCAAGATGGATTAAAGACTTAAATGTAAAACCCAAAATTATAAAAATCTTGGAAGACAACCAAGGCAATACCATCCTGGACATAGGAATGGGCAAAGATTTTATGACAAAGGCACTGAAAACAGTCTTAACAAAACCAAAAATTGACAAATGGGATCTAATTAAACTTAAGAGCTTCTACACAACAAAAGAAATGATTAAGAGAGTAAACAGCTAATCTACAAAATGGGATAAAATATTTGCAAACTATGCATCTGACAAAGGTTTAATATCCGGCATTTATAAGAACCGTAATCGAATTTACAAGAAAAGCAACCCCATTAAAAAGTGAGCAAAGGACATGAACAGACATTTCTCAAAATAAGACATACACGTGGCTGACAAGCTTATGAAAAACAGCTCAATATCACTGAGAATTAGAGAAATGCAAATCAAAGCCACAGTGAGATGCCATCTCACACCAGTCAGAATGGCTATTATTAGAAAGTCATAAAATAACAGATGCTGGTGAGGTTGTGGAGAGAAGGAAACACTTACATACTGATGATGGGAGTGTAAATTCCAACCATTGTGGAAAGGAGAATGTGATTCTTCAAAGAGCTACAAGCAGAACTACCATTAAACCCAGTAATCCCTTTACTGGGTATATACCCAGAGGAATATAAATCATTCTACCATAAAGGCACATGCACGTGAATGCTCACTGCAGTACTATTCACAATTGCAAAGACGTGGAATCAACTTAAATGTCCATCAATGACAGATTGGATAAAGAAAATGTGGTACATATACCCCACGGAATACTACACAGCCATAAAAAAGAACAAGATCATGTTTTGAAGGAGCATAGATGAAGTGGGAGGCTATTATCTTTAGCAAGTTAACACAGGAATAGGATACCAAACAACACACATTCTCACTTATAAGTAGGAGCTGAATGATGAGAACTCATGAACACAAAGAAGGGAAAAACAGACCCTGGGGTCTACTTGAGGGTGGAAGGTGGGAGGAGGGAGAGGAGCAGAAAAAGTAACTGTTGGGTACTAGGCTTAATACCTGGCTCATGAAATAATCTGTACAACAAACCCCTGTGACACAAGTTTACTTATATAGCATGTGCCCCTAAACCTAAAATAAGTTTTAAAGAAAAATAAGGATTTGCTTCGTAGTCATATTAGAAATTTTCAACGTGAAAAAGGGGCCTATATTGTCAATCACTATTTTTGCTGTGCTTATATAATCAGGAAAAGTATGATAAGAGTAAATTTATTTTTGTAAACAAATTAGTCTTACTTTGATTAACTTAGGTAGAAATTGGGGTGACTGTAGAGATAAAAATTATGTTTCAGAAAAACACTACAGTATACTTGTTATTGGATTATAGCTCTATTCATTGTGTGTTTGTTTGTTTGTTTGTTTGTTTGTTTTGAGAAGGAGTCTCACTCTGTTGCCCAGGCTGGAGTAGAGTGGTGCCATCTCAGCTCACTGCAACCTCCACCTCCTGGATTCGAGCGATTTGCTTACTTCAGCTCCCCGAGTAGCTGGGATTACAGGTGCCCACCACCACACCCAGCTAGTTTTTGTATTTTTAGTAGAGATGGAGTGTTGCCATGTTGGCCAGGCTGGTCTTAAACTCCTGAGCTCAGGTGATCTGCTCATCTCAGACTCCCAAAGTGCTGGGATGGCAGGCGTGAGCCACCAAGCCCAGCTGTTTTTGAGTTTTTATCATCTACCTGTAGATTGGACTGGATCCTCAAACTTTTCTTGTTCCCTGCAATATCTGGCTTCCACTAATGACAAGAACAGTTCTGCTCTTGAAGCCCCATAATCTGGAGCCTGACCAATCAACATAAATTTCTAGGGGCAACTTTGTGCCTTGAGAGTTCACTGAAATGTGAAATGCCATAACCAGAGACCTTCATACTGCAAACAGGATGAGAAGTTGACAACTTCAAGTTGTGGACGACTTTTCCCAAGACATAAGAATAAAACTCATCATCATGAGACTCTTACCCTTCTTAATTTTTTGACTTTCTTATGTTTCCCTCTTTTGCAGGGAAGTATAATACTGTCATTAGAATCTCACAATTAGTAGCTTCTGTGGGTAACTTGAGGGAGTGTTGGATCTCTCATGCTAAACCCAAATTATGTAAGAGATCCTTTAGTCCGCCCATCAGCTCACTTTAGCAACATTCCTAACAAAATCGTTTGCTCAAATTGCACTACTGGTCCCTTTTATGGAATCAGATTCTAGACCCACTTGTTCTCACTCTCTGTTTTAAGTTAACCTAGTCATGGAATACTAAATAATACTTTCCTGAAATTAGCATATTTGCAACAACCAATTAGAAAGGGCCTAGTTGACCTAAGCCAGTGTAATTAAGAAGTCCTCTTTGCTTTAACCCTTAAAAGCAACCTGAAGTAACCTGATGTTAGCCAATCTGTTTTTGTTTATTATTCCATTTACTTGTTCCAAATTTATAAAATCAACAGTGCTGCCATGCCCAGAGCAGGACTTTATTTTATGGAATGAGATGCTATAAGGAATGAGAACTCAGAAAGAACACTCATAAAGTTGTTTATAAACTTCTGGGCTGACTTCAACCTGCATATGCATGAATCTGGTTCTAGTTAGCATACCAAACACTTTGGAGAACTGAACTAATGAATAGGTTCTTATATAGGCCCCAGACTGACAACTGAGTAGTGTACACAAGGGACAATTCCAAATAGTACTGAGCCACTGCAAAAACTCTGAAACTGAACTAAATTAGTAACTGTAGCCTATAGAAGATGGGCAGAAATTTGCAGCCTGAACTTTTGTTTTAACAAGTAGATTGCCGCGAAACCAAAAATATCAACATTTTCCATAGGATTTAAGTAAAACCCAGAGTCTTATAACATAATAATCAAAATATCTAGGATACAATAGAAAATATATATATAAAGGGAGATGAAAATGTCAACTTTGATGGGAAAATACAATCAACAGATGCCTACAATCAGATGATACAGATATTGGAATTATCTGACAGGGACATTAAAGCAGCTATTTTAAAATTGCTCAAATGCATAATCATGAACATTTTTAACAAATAAAAATAAAATATATAAATTGAAATTATAAAATGGATATATATAGTGATAGAAGTAACATACTTGAAGAATAAACTTAATAGCAGAATGGAATTGACTGAAGAAAGAGCAAAGAAATTATCCGTATGAAAAATAGAAAGAAAAACTCAAAAATGCTATACATCTCTTTCAGAAAACAGAAAACAGGCAAACATTTACCAACATTTACCAACCTATTTTATGAGTGCAAACTCTATTTATCACGTAGAAACTTTCAGCAAACTAGGAATAGAAGGAAACTTTGTCAACTTGATTAGAAGGCATTATAAAAACCCTACAGTTAACATTATACTTACTGTTGAAAGACTGAATGGTTTCCTCCTATAATCAGAATACAGTAGTGAAAAGACCTACAGAGAAACAGAAATCACAGACAACCTGACTGTCTACACAGAAAATCTCAGTTTTCCATTAAGAAAATGTATCTACAAACTATGACTACCACTGCACACCTGTTAGAATGGCTAAAATATTGACAATATCAAATGTTAACAAGGATGTGGAAGATCTGGAACTCTCATACATAGCAGCAGGAATGCAAACTGATAGAGCAATTGTTTTGGGTTGAATCGTGTGCACCCCCCAAAATTTTATACTTTGAAATCCTAGTCCCTAATACCTCTGAATGTGACTGTATTTGGAAATGAAGTCTTTGCAGATGTAATTAGTTAAGATGAGATCACACTGGAGCACAATTAGTCCTTAATCCAATACAGCTAATCTCCTTACAAAGAGGAGAGATGTCAACACAATTCATGTCTTTATAGGTAAATGAGCCTATAGTTGGGTCTTTTCTTTTAAATCAATTCAACCACTTTATGTCTTTTCATTGGAGACTTTAACTTTGATATGTTTACATTCAAAGTTATTGTTGATAAGTAAGGACTTCCTACTGTCATTTTGTTAATTGTTTTCTGGATGTTTTGTAGATCCTTCCTTCCTTTTTCCTTCTCTTACAGTTTTCCTTTGTGGTTAAGTGATTTTCTCTAGTAGTATGCTTTGATTCTGTGCTATTTATTTTTAGTGTATCTATTTTAGGTTTTTGCTTTGTTGTTATCATGAGGCTTACAAAAATCATCTTATAGTTAGAACAGGTTATTTTAAGCTGAATGACATCTTTAGTTGCAAGAAAAGAAAAGAAACAAAAACAAACTCTACACTTCAACATCATTTCTCCCCCTCATTTTGACTTTTTGAGATCTCATCATCATTTTATATTTCCTATCCCTTAATGAATTGCAGTTATTATTGTTATTAATAGTTTTTTGTTAGTTTTCATACTAAAGACATACGTGGTTTACATACCACAAATTCAGTATTAGAATATTTGAATTTGTCCTTATACTTTTACTAGTGAGTTTTAGACCTTCAGATGTTTTCTTGTTATATATTAGCACCCTTTTCTTTCAAACTGAGGAACTCCTTTTGAGATTTCTTATAAGACAGATCTGGTTTTGATCAATTCCCTCAAATTTGTTTGCCTGAAAATATCTTTATCTCTCCTTTGTGTTTGAAGAATAGCTTTGCTGGGCATGGTATTTTAGTGTGCAATTTTAGTTTGCAATATTTTCCTTCAGCACTGTGAATGTATCGTCCCACTCTCTCCTGGCCCTGAGGATTTATGCTGAGAAATCTGCTGAAAACTCCATTGGTTCTCTGTTGAATATAATATGTTTCTTTTTTCTTGCCACTTTCAGTATTCTTTTTTGTCTCTGATTTTTAATAATTTTATTATGATGTGCCTTGGGGAATTTCTCTTTGGGTTGAGTTTTGTTGGTGACTTCTGAGCATCTTGTACCTGGATGCTGTCATCTTCTTCCAGATTTGAGAATTTTCAGCTGTTTTTTCTTCTCAAATATGCTTTATAGGCCTTTTTCTTTCTTGTATCTTTTGGGAACTCTTACTATGTGAAGGTTAGTTTGCTTGATGGTGTCCAATAAGTCCCATAAGCCTGCTTCACTTTTTAAAATTCTTTTTGCTCCTTTGATTAAATAATTTCATATGTTCTGTCTTTGACCTCACTGATTCTTTGTTCTGTTTGATCAAGTCTGTTTTTTTGAAGCTTTATATTACATTTTCAGTACAGTTATTGTATTATTTATTTCTGAGGTTTATATTTGTTTTTTAAAATTGTTTTTATTTCTTTGTCAATTTCTCATTTTCTTGTCTCAATATATCTTGTCACCTTTAATTTTGGGGGGTTGGTTGCTGGAGCTTTATTGATTTCTTTTGGTGGTGTCATTTTTCTGATTTTTCACAATCCTGTGTCCTTACATTGGTATCTATGCATTTGAGGACATGGCCACCTCTTCAGCTTTTGCAGGTGTTCTTTGAGTGTTAGACGTTTAATACTTAATATCAGAATTTAATTGCTGGCCTGTTGTTGGCCTGTTCTGGGGAGAATGTACAGTTCACACCACAAGTTAATTGCTGCATTGCAACTTAAACACAAAGCTGCAGTGGTTTCTGGGTCTGAGAAAGACTTAAGCAAGCACCAGAGCTTAATTGTAACATTTTAAATGTTTCTTGGTCAGGAAAAGGCTCCATAGGAGCACCTGAGCTAATTGGGGAATCTGGCCAGAGACTTAAGCCTTCCCATGGATAATGCCCTAACAGTGCTATGGCATGACCAGTCTCCTCTGCATGACAGCTCCACTAATTGGAGCACAGAGTAGCCACCATGATCTGTGGGATGGTCACTGTGATCAGCATCCTATTCCTTGTCTCATTTTTACTCCAAGTGGTTCAGCTCTTCCATGGGACAGGGCCAAAGTGGGCTTTCTGTGAAGACTGCCAGAGCAAGGGGGAGGAGACCAGACTTTCACCTCCAATTCCCTCCTCCCACCTTGGAATCCTGGGTTCAGAAAATTCTCTGTGAGTGGTATTTTGCTGCTCTAAGGGAGGGAGTGGCAGAGTCTAAAATGACCATTTCCTCTTGAGGTCACAGCTTTTCTTGACTCTGTGGGCCCAGGGGTGTTCTCCTCCAAGTTACAGTGAATTCAGAATGCCATTCTTGTCTTTTAATAGTTGTTAATTGTACATCTCTGTGTTTGAGTGATCCCAGGATATTTTATTCCACTGACTTTCTGTTGTCACTTCTTGGTTACTCTTCATGCTCTCCTTTTATGATAAATGCTTTATCAGAATTTAAAAAACCTTTAGTGATTTTTGTAGATAATGTATTCTATCTTCACATATAAGTTTATAAACAAATTCAATGAAACAGAAACAGGAACTATAAACCAAAAGAAAAAAATTGATAATAAAATATGTATTTCAATGCATAAAATGCTTGGCACAACAATTTAAAAATGATATTAAGGCAGATACTTGCACTTGTAAGTCAAATCCCATGACTGAAAATTATAAATAAATTCTAACAAATTCTTATTTCTTACCAATAGAAATAATGTGGACAGCATTTCTTTGGTGATATTATTTATCAAAATAATGAAAAACAATAGAATTTTAAACAAAATTATACAGAAATTTTCTTTGAAGTAGATGGTAATTATACTTACAGAAAATTAAATAATAAAATAATCTTTCAGTATGCTTGGTGAATTGGTTCCAGGACCCCCCATATATACCAAACTCCATGCTTACTCAAATCCCACAGTCTGACCAGTTAAATCTGTGTATACAAAAAGCTGATCTTCCATATATGAAGATTCACATTCTGTGAATAATGTATTTTCAATTACCTTTGGATGAAAAAAATCATCATATAAGTAAGTCCACTCCATTCAAACCCATGTTTTTCAAGGGTTAACTGCATATTTAACATGCAAAAGTATTATATATACATATACAGGTTTTTTAAAAAACTATGCATGTCCAGTAGGTATTCTTTTGCAACTCACAGAGTGTGTAGAAAAATTATTTTTGTTTTATGGGAGAGGACTTTGTATTGCGTTTATTGCATCATTTCATCCCTCCATATGCCAAATTTCATTAGTACCCTTCAGTTATTTGCCATTTTATTTTTGCCTCCTCCAGGCCATAAAAATTTATAAACAGTAGAAATATTTTAATCTTTTCCTACCCTTTTCTAGCCTCCTGATTTTATTCATGTTCTCCTGTCTGAGGAGCTCATGATTAAGTGAACCTGTTGATTGTTAGGTTGTCTAAGTTATCTAGAACAACTAAGGATGTAACACATTCCTGAACTCTGAATCAAATTTCTGTTTGCATTTTTTGAGGTTTAGAAAAATAATTATAGCAGTCAACCTGGCTCTAGAGAAGGGTTCAAATTCATCCTCTCTGGACCTGAATTATACATTTGTAATTGTATGACTATTAATAAAATCTTGAGGATAAGATAAATTCTTGAGAGACAAAGAAAAGTACCATAAAAAATAGGAGTGTAAACTGCTTATGAAGATAAAGAGCAAATAGAAAAGGGTTTCCTTTCAAAAACATTTAGAATAAAATAGACAGATTTTAGAGAGATTATTTTGAACTCATCATCAGCTGACTGTTATTGTTGAATGTGTTTCATTATTTTTCTAGAGTCCCTTGTGTCCATTTTGGAAAACCAGATATTTTCCCAATTTAGGCCTTGTTAGCATAAATATATAGTTTTAACTTTGTCATTTGCTTATCATGGCTCTGCTTCTATCTTTTTCCCATGGACAGCTAATATGTTGAAAAACAAATACAGAACAATCTAGGGCAAAACAAAAAACACTCACATCATTATTTTTTATATTTAGATGAAAGAAAGTGAAAACAAAACAAATGGTAAAAAAAAAAAAAAAGTAAGCAGCAAACTACTTAACAGATGATGTACCCCCAAACCAAAATTTCTAATTACTTATATAAAAATCTGCGTCTTATAAAATATTTACCATAAGTAATATTTTGGAAGTATACTTCCAAATCAAAAGGTGTAGTTGCTTTAAATATGAACCTATTAGGTTACAAATCCTAGGATAACGTAAGTTTGGCAATAAGAACTCAATTAAACTAGCCAGATCTCAAATCATTATTGAGACAGACACAGGAGAAAGCAGGTCTGAAGGATAAATGGAATTAGAATGAAATTTTCTTTCCTTGGTAACAAAGCTCTTGGTAATCTGACTCCCACTTCCTTTCTACAATCAAATTTTATAAATTCTCAGTTGCCCTAAAGGTACTAACTCTTTCCTAGACCTACAAATTTGTTTGTTTATTACATAGTTGTGAACACTATTAAACAAAAGTCTCTTTTTTAAAATTATACTTTAAGTTCTGGGATACGTGTGCAGAACGTGCAGGTTTGTTAGATGGTGGTTTGCTGCACCCATCAACCCGTCACCTACATTAGGTATTTCTCCAAATATTATCCCTCCCCAAGTGTCCCACCCTCTGACCAACACAAAAGTCTCTTGTAAAAACAAATAGTTTTAGGAATGTGAAGGGAGGCAAGATGGCCAACTAGATGCAGCCAGTAGTTACGTCTCCCACTGAGGGACTGGGACATCGGGAAGACTGGCACAATTCAAGCAAATTTTTGGAGAGAAGGCACCAAGAGTGGATGGAGAGAGGATACAGATGCTGGGCTGACAGAGGAGGAAGCAGGAACCCCACCCAGGGCTACTGCTCACCAGGGCAGTAGTAATGAAGGTACTCAATGTAAACAGATGAAGAGAAATCTACCCAGCAAATAGAAATCAGAAAAAAACAGGGATTGCTATTTTAATTTCAGACAAAACAGACTTTAAACCAGCAAAGATAAAAAAAGACAAGGAAGGGCATTACATAATGGTAAATGGTTCACTTCAATGAAAATACGCATTATCCTGAATATATATGCCCCCAACACAAGATCACCCAGATTCATAAAGCGAGTTCTTACATACCAATGAAGAGACTTAGATAAATACACAATAATAGTGGAAGACTTCAACAACTCTTTGAGAATGTTAGACAGATCATTGGGGCAGAAAACTAACAAAGATATTTAGGAACTCAACACTTGACCAAATGGGCCTAACAATTATCTATGGAACTCTCCATCTCAAAACAACAGAATATACATTCTTCTCATCTGCACATGGATCATACTCTAAAATTGACCACATAATCAAACTCAAAACAATCCTCAGCATCAGCAAATTCAAAAAACTAAAATCATACCAACCACACTCTTGGTCCACAGCACAGTAAAATAGAGATCAATAATAAGAAAATTGCTCAAAGTCATACAGTTACATGGAAACTAAACAACCTGCTCCTGAATGATTTCTGGGTGAATAATGAAATTAAGGCACAAATTAAGAGATATTTTGGAAAAATAAGAACAAAGATACAACATATAAGAATCTCTGTAACACAGCTAAAGTGGTATTAAGAGATAAATGTATAGCACTAAACATTCATATCAAAGGTTAAAAAGATCTCAAATCAACAACCTAACATCACAACTAGAGGAACTAGAGAAACAAGAGCATACCAATGCCAAAGCTAACAGAAGACAAGAAATAATCAAAGTCAGAGCTGAATTGAAGGACATTGAGAAACAATAAAACCACACAAAAGATCAATGAATCCACGAGTTGGTTTTCTGAAAGAATTAATAAGATAGATTAATAGCTAGACTAATAAAGAAAATAAGAGAGAAGATCCAAATAAACACAGTCAGAAATGACAAAGGAGATGTTACTACTCACCCCACAGAAATACAAAAATCCATCAGAGGCAACTAGGAACAACTCTATGCACATAAGCTAAAAAACCTAAAAGAAATAGATACATTCCTGGAAGCATACAACCTCCCAAGATGGAACCAGGAAGAAATTAAATCCCCAAAAAGACTAATAATGATATTGGTATTTTCAGGGATCTGAAATTGAATTAATAATAAATAGCCTGCCAACCAAAAGCAATAAAAAAAAAAAATCCCCAGAACCAGAAAGATTCACAGCTGAATTATATCAGTTATACAAAGAAGAGCTGCTATCATTCCTACTGAAATTATTTGAAAAAATTGAGGGGGAAGAATTCCTCTGTAACTTATTCTATAAAGCTAGCATCATCCTGACGGCAAAACCTGACAGAGACACAACAAAAGCAGAAAACTTCAGGCAAATATTATTGATGAACATAGATGCAAAAACCCCAACAAAATACTAGCAAACCAAATCCAGCAGCCTGTAAAAAAATCCACAATGATCAAGTAGCCTTTATCCCTGGGAAACAAAGTTGGTTCAACATACACCAATCAATAAATGTGATACGTCACAGAAATAGAACCAAAACAAAAAACAAACAAACAAAAAAAAATGACTTGGTCAAGAATGCAGAAAAGGTTTTTAATACAATTCCATATTCCTTCATATTAAAAACCTTCAACAAACTAAGCATTGAAGAAATATTCTTCAAAATAATAAGAGCCATCTATGATAAACCTATCACCATCATACTGAATGGACAAAAGCTGGCTGCATTCCCCTTGAGAACTAGAACAATACCAGGAAGTCCAGTCTCACCATTTCTATTTAACATAGTACCGCTTCTATTTAACTTTAGCAAACTTTTGGGATACAAAATAAATGTATGACAATCAGTAGCAATCCTATACACCAACAACATCCAAGCTGAGAGCCGAATCAAGATCACAATCCCATTCACAATAGCCATGGAAGGATAAAATACCTAGGAATACCGATAACCAGGGAAGTGAAAGGTCTCTAGAATGAGAATTACAAAACACTGCCGAAAGAAATCAAAGACGAAAAAAATATATATATAAATATTCCAATGTTATGGATAGGAAGAATCAATATTATTAAAATGCCCATACTACCCGAAGCAATTTACATATTAAATGCTATTACTATCAAACTACCAATGACATTCTTCACAAAATTAGAATGAACTATTTAAAAATCACTGGAACTGAAAAAGAGCTCAAATATCCATGACAATCCTCAGCAAAATGAACAAATCTAGAGGCATTACATTACCTGACTTCAAACTATACTACAAGGTTACAGTAACCAAAACAGCAAGGTACTGGTACAAAAACAGACACATAGGCCAAAGGAACAAAGTAGAGAGCCCAGAAATATTGTTGCACCCCTACAATCATCTGATCTTCAACAAAGTAGACAAAAACAAGCAATTTGGAAAGGACTCACTATTCAATAAATGATGCTAATGATTCAGTAAATGAAAACTGGCTAGCCATATGCAGAAGATTGAAACTGGACCCCTCTCTTACACTATATACAAAAATCAACTCGAGATGAATTTAAAAATTAAATGTGAAACCCAAAACTATAAGAACCCTGGAAAATATCCTAGGATATACCATTCTGGACATAAGATCTGGCAAATATTTCATGATGCCACTGCCAAAAGCAATTGCAACAAAAAAAAATTGACAAATGGGACCTAATTCAACTGAAGAGTTTCTGCACAGCAAAAGAAACTATCAACAGAGTAAATGTACAATGTATAGAATGGGAGAAAATATTTGCAAACTATGCATCCAACAAAGTTCTGATATCCAGAATCTATTAGGAACTTAAACAAATTAACAATCAAAAAAACAACAACCCCATTAAAAAAGATATGAACAGACACTTCTCAAAAGAACGCTACACACAGCTAACAAGCATACGAAGAAAGTGTTCAGCATCAAAAATCATTAGAGAAATGCGACTCAAAACCACAGTGAGAAACCATCTCACCCAGTCAGAATGACTATCAACAAAGTCAAAAAATGACAGATGTTGGTGAGTTTGCAGAGAAAATGGAATACTTATACACTGCTGGTGGGAATGTAAATTACTTCAGCCATTGTGTAAACTGATGTGGTGACTTCTCAAAGAACTTAAAATAGAATTACCATTCAACTTAGCAATCACATTATTGGATATATACCCAAAAGAGAGAAATCATTCTGCCATAAAGACACATGCACATATGTGTTCATCAAAACTCTATTCACAGTAACAAAGACATGGAATTAACCTAAATGGCTATCAACAGTAGACTGCATTGAAAAATTGTGGTCTATTACCCCATGGAATACCACACAGCCATAACAAAGAACAAGATCATGTTCTTTGCAGGAACATGAATGGAGCTACAGGCCAAGCGAACTAACACACGAACAGAAAAGCAGATACTGCATGTTCTTACTTATAAGTGGGAGCCTAACACTGAGTACACATGGGCACAGAGAAGGGAAAAACAGACACTAAGGGCTACTTGAGGTTGCATGAGGGGTGAGGGTGAGAATTGGAAAACTACCTATCTGGTACTAAGTTTATTACATGGATGGTGAAATAATCTGCACACCAAACCCCATGACACACAGTTTACCAATAACAAACCCACACATGTATTCTTGACCCTATAAGTAAAAAAAAATTACAGTTACTTTTATCATGAAGTAAAATTCTTATAAGCTACCTACATAACAATTTAAAATAAATTAATAAAATCATTTAATGGAAACATGGAAAAGAAATCAAAACAGAAACAAAATGTAATGTGTATTTTTAACATGTTATTGCTGAAGCACAACCACACAGGCCAAGACATGATAAGACATATTTATGCCTAATAAATAAGGTCACATAACTATTAACAGCTGCAAATGCAGAATCATATAAGCATACTTTTACTGAAAATCATATACAAAGTATGCTTTTACTGGAGTTAAAAATGCCATCAATGGCTTTTCTACTGGGGATATCTTTTTTCCAAAATGATAAAAACTCATTATCCAACAAAACATTGTAATGATCTTCCCTTAAATTACCTCATATTGTTACTTATACAAAATCAAATGAATATTAAAAGTATAAAAGATAATTTTAGTTTAATGGAATTAAAAATAAGACTCAGATAATTACCTATTTGCACCTGCATGAGTGCTTAGGTGAACATGAATATGTGACAATTTTATTTGTCTGACTTCTTTGTGTATCTCTGGATCTTTCACCTTAACCCCCACACTAAATATCAGTGGTGTCTCATCCTATGGAAGAGCAGAACTCTAAGAGAACATCCCTTCTCTGCAAGCCTATGTGGGATCTGAACTGGAAAATGCTACTTTACTTTCCTCCCCTACTACTCTTATTGTGTTACCAGACTATCCTGTATTCACCTGCATGGAAGCATTTATCACATAAGCCATGTTCACTTATATTTTAGTTTCTTAAACTGGATAGAGCTTTACTTGAAACCAACCAAATACTCCCATAGACTGTTCTTTTGGATAAACATAGACATTAACCCTTCTGCTGTTGAAGCTTGAAACTTGTATTTATTTTATCTGAGTTCCTTCCTCAGGAAAAGACCTTCAGGCCTCTCAAAAAAAAAAAAGTATTAAAGAACTGAAGCTCACCAAATCACAGCACCAGATGCCTTTTGCCCCTCCATAGTTCTAGTTTTATTACACATTGTTACATTTCTTCCATGCCATATAAACCCCTTGTTTTAGTCAGTCAGGGAGATGGATTTGAGACTCAGCTCCTATCTCCTTGGCTGCAGCACCTGATTAAAGAGTTCTTCTTTGGCAATATTTGTCATCTCAGTGTCTCAGTGATTAGCTTTCTGTGCGGTAAGCAGCAGGACCTAGACCAAACCCCTGGTGTTTTGGTAACACACTTAGTAGTACTATGTATTTTTCATTTTTATGTTATCTGACACAGTGCCTACCTATCTTATAATAAGCAATCAATACATGTTGGCTCAATTATTGAAACAGTATTATTAAGCAAGTGGAGGCATTTAAAAGGCAATGCAATAGAGGTAAATTTGCCAGTTCCTCAACCAAGGACTTTCCAGCTAATTCATCATGTCCAGGATCTGGTATTCTTTATGACAAATGGTTGTGTTTTTGTGCACAGTATTGATAGAACTTGAGCAACTGGTTCACATTGAGAAGTCAAAAAACAAACAAACATAAAAATGCCACCTAATTTTAAACAGAGAACAAATTATTTATTTACTATAGAGAAGTCAATGTGGCTGTACACTCATGTCTTCTGGACAGGGCATTTTGTGCTTGTAAAGAAATCTACTGCAAAAGCCAATTTTTTTCTATGAACATAGAATTGGAAAAAGCAAATTGAGCTTCTGGCTTGTGTCATGCAGCTCAGGTTTGAGTGTTATTGGTTATTTAAAGATACCTTAATAAGAAGATTATCACATTTCTCTGGCTTATTCAGAATAAGAAACACTGATTTTTTTAATATTCTATGCATAGTTTCTTTTTTGTTACCACAAAAACCATCCAACTATAATGTTTTCTTTTTATTTCTGGAATAGGGTATATAATTAATTGTATATTATATAGTGTTGAGGTGGTGAGACTTTCTATTAAGATAATTTTACC
Source organism: Papio anubis (assembly GCF_008728515.1). NCBI lineage: Eukaryota > Metazoa > Chordata > Mammalia > Primates > Cercopithecidae > Papio > Papio anubis. Next base: position 135,148,871 of record NC_044981.1, read on the forward strand.
AAATAGAGAATGGGTTATTTGGGTATGTGTGAATTTTACCATTGAGTTTTAGGATACATTTTCAATCACAATTTTTACTATCAACGTTGTTTACTAAATCACCGAAAATTATTTCATCACTAATAGTATGTGAGGTGCTCTACTAAATGCTTTCATTTTCCTCCAACAGTCTCTTACATGTTAGAGCCCAACAATATTGGTGCAGAAGTATTTCCTCAAGAATATTTGAATGATTTTAACACCAGAATGCTTAGTTGGGGAAGACTTTGGCATTTTGGTCATTTGTAGCCAAGAGAAGACAGAGCTGATATGGTCATTTGGAAATCCTATTATATCAGACATAATTAATTTTATATATTATTTTCTCTTTGATGAAAAATAGTTCCCAAGAAGCACACTTTTATTGAGTGTGATTTTCCAGGTAAAATTGGTAATGATATACATTTAAAAATTACACTTCTGTGTATTTTTTAATGTTTACAAATTATCTTTGATAAGATAAGCATTTAGAAAAAATAAGATGGCATCACAAATTTCTGGCCAGTGTCATTTTAATGCATTTTTATTATAGTTTAAATAAATATATTATACCAGCGAGATTGTAAAATTTGTAATTCATGTATAAAAGTGTTTAAGAAGACTCCATCTCTGGGGACAGGGCATAGCTAAACAAAAAGCAACAGAAAACTTGACAGAGGTAAATGACCCTGTCTGACAGCTTTGAAGAGAACAGTGGATCTCCCAGCACAGAGGTTGAGATCTGAGAACAGACAGACTGCTTGCTCAAGTGGGTCCCTGACCCCTGAGTAGCCTAACTGGGAAACATCCCCCACTAGGTGCAGGCCGACACCTCACACCTCACATGGTGGGGTACACCCTGAGACGAAGTTTCCAGAGCAAGAATCAGACAGCAACACTCGCTGTTCAGCAATATTCTATCTTTTGCAGCCCCTGCCGCTGATACCCAGGCAAACAGGGTCTGGAGTGGACCTCAAGCAATCTCCAACAGACCTACAGCTGAGGGTGCTGACTGTTAGAAGGAAAACTAACAAAGAGAAAGGACACCCACACCAAAACCCATTCAGTTCATCACCGTCATCAAAGACCAAAGGCAGATAAAACCACAAAGATGGGAAAAAAGCAGGGCAGAAAAGCTGGAAATTAAAAAATTCACAGCACATTTCCCCTCCAAAGGTCACAGCTCATCACCAGCAATGGATCAAAGCTGGGCGGCGAATGACTTTGATGAGTTGAGAGAAGAAGGCTTCAGTCCATCAAACTTCTCAGAACTAAAGGAGGAACTACGTAACCAGTGCAAAGAAACTTAAAATCTTGAAAAAATAATGGAAGAATGGATAACTAGAATAATCAATGCAGAGAAGACTATAAACGAACTGACAGAGATACAAACCATGACATGAGAAATACATGACAAATGCACAAGCTACAGTAACTGACTCAATCAACTGGAAGAAAGAGTATCAATGAATGAAGATCAAATAATGAAACAAAGCGAGAAGAGAAGTCTAGAGAAAAAAGAGGAAAAACAAATGAACAAAGCCTCCAAGAAATATAGGATTATGTGAAAAGACCAAATCTATGTCTGATTGGTGTGCCTGAAAGTTAGGGGGAAAATAGAACCAAGTTGGAAAACACTCTTAAGGATATCATCCAGGAGAACTTCCCCAACCTAGTAAGGCAGGCCAACATTCAAATTCAGGAAATACAGAGAACGCCACAAAGATATTCTTCGAGAAGAGCAACTCCAAGACACACAATTGTCAGATTCACCAAAGTTGAAATGAAGGAAAAAATGTTAAGGGCAGCCAGAGAGAAAGGTCAGGTTACACACAAAGGGAAGCCCATCAGACTAACAGCAGATCTCTCGGCAGAAACTCTCCAAGCCAGAAGAGAGTGGGGGCCAATATTCAACATTCTTAAAGAAAAGAATTTTAAACCCAGAATGTCATATCCAGCCAAACTAAGTTTCATAAGTGAAGGAGAAATAAAATCCTTTACAGACAAGCAAATGCTTAGAGATTTTGTCATCACCAGGCCTGCCCTACAAGAGACCCTGAAGGAAGCGCTAAACATGGAAAGGAACAACTGGTACCAGCCATTGCAAAAACATGCCAAAATGTAAAGATCATCGATACTAGGAAAAAACTGCATCAACTAACGAGCAAAATAACCAGCTAATATCACAATGACAGGACTAAATCACACATAACAATATTAACCTTAAATATAAATGGACTAAATGGTCCAATTAAAAGACACAGACTGGCAAATTGGATAAAGAGTTAAGACCCATCAGTTTGTTGTATTCAGGAGACGCACCTCACGTGCAGAGACACACATAGGTTCAAAATAAACAGATGGAGGAAGCTCTACCAAGCAAATAGAGAACAAAAAAAAGCAGGGGTTGCAATCCTAGTCTCTAATAAAACAGACTTGAAACCATCAAAGATCCAAAGAGACAAAGAAGGCTATAACATAATGGTAAAGGGATCAATTCAACAGGAAGAGCTAACTATCCTAAATATATATGCACCCAATATAGGAGCACCCAGATTCATAAAGTAAGTCCTTAGAGACTTAAAAAGAGACTTAGACTCCCATACAATAATAATGGGAGACTTCAACACCCCACTGTCAACATTACACAGATCAATGAGACAGAAAGTTAACAAGGATATCCAGGAATTGAACTCAACTCTGCACCAAGCGAACCTAATAGACATCTACAGAACTCTCCACCCCAAATCAACAGAATATACATTCTTCTCAGCACCACATCACACTTATTCCAAAATTGACCACATAGTTGGAACTAAAGCACTACTCAGCAAAAATAAAAGAACAGAAATTATAACAAACTGTCTGTCAGACCACAGTGCAATCAAACTAGAACTCAGGACTAAGAAACACAATCAAAACCACTCAACTACATGGAAACTGAACCACCGGCTCCTGAATGACTACTGGGTACATAACGAAATGAAGGCAGAAATAAAGATGTTCTTTGAAACCAATGAGAACAAAGATACAACATACCAGAATCTCTGGGACACATTTAAAGTAGTGTGTAGAGGGAAATTTATAGCACTAAATGTCCACAAGAGAAAGCTGGAAAGATCTAAAATTGACACCCTAACATCACAATTAAAAGAACTAGAGAAGCAAGAGCAAACACATTCAAAAGCTAGCAGAAGGCAAGAAATAACTAAGATCAGAGCAGAACTGAAGGAGATAGAGATTTTAAAAACCCTCCAAAAGATCAATGAATTCAGGAGTTGGTTTTTTGAAAAGATCAACAAAATTGAGAGACCACTAGCAAGACTAATAAAGAAGAAAAGAGAGAAGAATCAAATCGACGCAATTAAAAATGATAAAGGGGATATCACCACTGACCCCACAGAAATACAAACTACCATCAGAGAATACTGTAAACATCTCTATGCAAATAAACTAGAAAACCTAGAAGAAATGGAGAATTTCCTGGAAACTTACAATATCCCAAGACTAAACTAGGAAGAAGTTGAATACCTGAATAGACCAATAACAGGCTCTGAAATTGAGGCAATAATTAATAGCCTGCCAACCAAAAAAAGTCCAGGACCAGATGGATTCACAGCTGAATTCTACCAGAGATACAAGGAGGAGCTGGTACCATTCCTCCTGAAACTATTCCAATCAATAGAAAAAGAGGAAATCCTCCCTAACTCATTTTATGAGGCCATCATCCTGATACCAAAACCTGGCAGAGACACACACACAAAAAAGGGAATTTTAGACCAATATCCCTGATGAACATCGATGCAAAAATCTTCAATAAAATACTGGCAAACCGAATCCAGCAGCACATCCAAAAGCTTATCCACCATGATCAAGTGAACTTCATCCCTGGGATGCAAGGCTGGTTCAACATATGCAAATCAATAAATGTAATCCAGCATATAAACAGAACCAAAGACAAAAACCACATGACTATCTCAATAGATGCAGAAAAGGCCTTTGACAAAATTCAACAGCCCTTCATGCTAAAAACTCTCAATAAATTTCGTATTGATGGAACGTATCTCAAAATAATAAGAGCTATTTATGACAAACCCACAGCCAATATTATACTGAATGGGCAAAAACTGGAAGCATTCCCTTTGAAAACTGGCACAAGACAGGGATGCCCTCTCTCACCACTCCTATTCAACATAGTGTTGGAAGTTCTGGCTAGGGTAATCAGGCAAGAGAAAGAAATAAAGGTATTCAGTTAGGAGACGAAGAAGTCAAATGTTCCTTTTTTGCAGATGACATGATTGTATATTTAGAAAACCCCATCATCTCAGCCCAAAATCTCATTAAGCTGATAAGAAACTTCAGCAAAGTCTCAGGATACAAAATTAATGTGCAAAAGTCACAAGCATTCTTATACACCAGTAACAGACAAACAGAGAGCCAAATCATGACTGAACTTTCATTCACAATAGCTTTAAAGATAACAAAATACCTAGGAATCCAACTTACGAGGGATGTAAAGGACCTCTTCAAGGAGAACTACAAACCATTGCTCAGTGAAATAAAAGAGGACACAAAGAAATGGAAGAACATACCATGCTCATGGACAAGAAGAATCAATATCGTGAAAATGGCCATACTGCCCAAGCTAATTTATAGAGTCAATGCCATCCCCATCAAGCTACCAATGACTTTCTTCATAGAATTGGAAAAAACTGCTTTAAAGTTCATATGGAACCAAAAAAGAGCCCGCATTGCCAAGACAATCCTAAGTCAAAAGAACAAAGCTAGAGGCATCATGCTACCTGACTTCAAAGTATACTACAAGGCTACAGTAACCAAAACAGCATGGTACTGGTACCAAAACAGAGATATAGACCAATGGAACAGAACAGAGTTCTCAGTAATAATACCACACATCTACAACCATCTGAACTTTGACAAACCTGACAAAAACAAGAAATGGGGAAAGGATTCCCTATTTAATAAATGGTGCTGGGAAAATTGGCTAGCCATAAGTAGAAAGCTGAAACTGGATCCTTTTCTTACCTCTTGTATGAAAATTAATTCAAGATGGTCTAGAGACTGAAATGTTAGACCTAATACTATAAAAACCCTAGAAGAAAACCTAGGTAATACCATTCAGGACATAGGCATTGGCAAGGAATTTGTGTCTAAAACACCAAAAGCAACAGCAACAAAAGCCAAAGTTGACAAATGGGATCTAATTAAACTAATGAGATTCTGCACAGCAAAAGAAATTACCATCAGAGTGAAGAGGCAACCTACAGAATGGGAGAAAATTTTCACAATCTACTCATCTGGCAAAGGGCTAATATCCAGAATCTACAAGGAAGTTAAACAAATTTACAAGAAAAAATCAAACAAAAAGTGGGCAAAGGATAGGAACAGATGCTTCTCAAAAGAAAATATTTATGTAGCCAACAGACACATGAAAAAATGCTCATCATCACTGGCCATCAGAGAAATGCAAATCAAAACCACAGTGAGATACCATCTCAGGCTTGTTAGAATGGTGATAATTAAAAAGTCAGGAAACAACAGATCCTGGAGAGGATGTGGGGAAATAGGAACACTTTTACACTGTTGATGGGAGTGTAAACTAGTTCAACCATTGTGGAAGACAGTGTGGCAATTCCTCAAGGATCTAGAACTAAGAATACCATTCGACCCACTGATCCCATGACTAAGTATATACACACAGGATTATAAATCATGCTACTATAAAGGCATATGCACACATATGTTTATTGTGGCACTATTCACAATAGCAAAGACTTGGAACCAACTCAAATGTCCATCAATGATAGACTGAATTAAGAAAATGTGGCACATGTACACCATGAATTACTATGTAGTCATAAAAAAGGATGAGTTCATGTCTTCTGCAGGGACATGGATAAAGGTGGAAACCATCATTCTCAGCAAACTATCACAAGGACAGAAAACCAAACACTGCATGTTCTCAGTCATAGGTGGGAACTGAACAATGAGAACACTTGGACGTAAGGTGAAGAACATCACACACCGGGGCCTGTAGGGAGGTGGGGGGCTGAGGGAGGGATAGCATTAGGAGAAATACCTAATGTAAATGATGGGTTGATGGGTGCAGCAAACCAAGATGGCACATGTATACCTATGTAACAAACCTGCACACTGTGCACATGTACCCTGACTTACTCATTTTTCGTGAACACCCCTCTTTCTTAAACAACCAGTCACTTTAATCTGGAAATAAATCTACCATACAATATTCTTTCTCATATAAAATTATTTCCCTTTAAGCTTTCTTAAAATAAAAAATCTCTATTGCTATAACTTTCTTTACATCTTTTTTTACATTGATTTATATGTAACCTTTAAATAATTATATGTAATTGACAATTAAATTCATTTTACTTTCCATCTAGCATAACAGATATTTTCTCTCCATACCTTATGATGTAAATTTTGCTATTTGATTTTCACCTGAGTTATTTTTTTAATATCAAATTTAAGGCTATTTAGCTGACCACTGTGTGGGGTAGTAAAACAGGTTATCAAGAATTTGAAGGTCTAAGGTAAGAAAAAAAAGTTATTTGTGAATCTATAAGATGTACTTCTATTGGCATGTCTACTACATCCATGTATTTATATGTTGTGTACACGAGGTTTAAATACTAAAAATATATAAACCAGCTCTAATTAATTGGCTTAAGAAAACATAAATGCTTGAGTCAAAACTTTATCAGGGAAAAAGAATGGACTAGTCAGATACTTTTTTCAGTTTATGTGACTTAAGTAAAATATTTAATATCTAAGCTAGCTTTAAAATTATTGGCAAAGTATAATATTAGTTATGTCTTAAGAACTGCCAGCCTACGTTTTTCCTTGCATTTATTGATCAAGAAATTTCATACTTATCACTGCCAAATACTACAAAGTGTCAAATTTGGCATAGGGGTTACACAACTATAAACCCAGGCCAAAACAGAATGACCTTTGCTTGTGTAATCTTTAATGAATAAGACATTTATATTGGTTTAATGAAAATAGCTTCATATTGAATTATATACTAAAATTACCATAACTTCTAACCTATGACTTTAGGCAGTTTAGTCCACAGGCAGTAAGGAAGTTTATTTTGGGAAAGGACTGTTATAGAAAGTATACAGTCCTTGTAAATATATATAAGCACTCGTGTATACACACACAAAAAGATTCTATAGCTTTTACTTCAGAATTTTAGCCATGAGATAAATACAAATTCATCAGCTTGAAAAAAGAACCTGTTAGATCAAAAAGGTAGTTTTTAATCTTGGTTTTTTTTTTTTTTTTGAAACAGAGTCTCACTCTGTCACCCAGGCTAGAGTGCAGTGACACAATCTCAGCTCACTGCAACCTCTGCCTCCTGGGTTCAAGCGATTCTCATGCCTCAGCCTTCTGAGTAGCTAGGACTGAAGGTGACCACCACCACGCCCAGCTAATTTATGTATTTTTAGTAGAAACAGGGTTTCACCATGTTGATCAGGCTAGTCTTGAATTGACCTCAAATAGTCCACCCACATTGGCCTCCCAAAGTACTGGGATTACAGGCATAAGCCATGCACCTCATCTGGATTTTAATCTTAATGGAAATATAACAGCTGATTTAAAGCAGGCAGAAAAGAAAAATTGAGAAATAGAGAACTTAGGAACTCTATGGTTTGCAGGTTGACCTTAGGGTTTTTTTTTCCTTAATGTATATGTGCACAAAGACTACATTACTTCCATTTTACATAAACTCTGGCAAGTAGTTGTCCATAAAACCTACAGGGTGCTTGAAAGGAGGTCATTCTCCTTGTTTTCTCCTCATTCCCACTTTTTTTCCCCACTTTTTTTTTTCTTAGAAGTAGGAACTGACCTGCAGCCTAGGGTTTTTGTGTAATGGATCAACGTGTCCTGCTTGTTGTCAGGACTCCACAGTGTGTTACCACTCAGTCATTTCCACCCTCGTACAAGTCTTAGTTTCTCTCTCCAGAGGTCTGCAACCTCTGAGAGGTCTCAAAATACTGAGTGACCAGCTCTTATATACATTTTCTGGATGAGTCTTTTTTAAAATTAATTTTTGTTGTGGATTTCCTGTAGGTCCACAACAGGAAGGGTCACTGCATGCTATGTGTGTTCAACTTCCCAGACACTCCCATGAGGTCCCTGGTCACCAAGGGATACTTTTATACTGGGATGAACAAATTCTCATTTTCTTCAAGCTGAGAAAACTCAGTCTCTCATTTACCTATGAAAACAACAGTTCAGTTCCTCAGACAAGCCAAATCAAGATTAATTTTGGGGAAAAAAAGGCAATAAAAAAACCCTATATAGAATGAATCTCTGAACTAGAATTAGGATCCTTAAACAACATCTTTCTAGTAGAAAAAAAAAAACAGTTAAGATCACTTCCTATAAACGGTGCTCCACACTTTGTAGCACTCATCCATCTTTGTACATGCCAAATTCAAATCCTCTCACAGAACAATGTCATTTTTGTTACCTCCAAAGCCAAAGAGGTCAGGTCATACAATACAGGAAAACAGAGCTTTAGACCTCAGAGGAATCTGCCCATTAATCTCAAAACTACACAAAGAAAACAGAACACCCTAAGAAAGGTGAATGGCACATTTTTTCTGCATACTTTAAAGGGATTCAAGTCATTAGAAGCATTCTCTAGATTTTTTTTTGTACTGGAGATGAAAAGGGAGAAGGAGGTATAGAGTGGAAGAAAAGTAAATGAAGGAACCTTTTTTTAAAGATAAGAGGCAAACACAGAAATCAAGCACACAGATTTTTTGGAGGTGAGGGGGCAGTGGGTTTTTTTCCCCCTTGCAGCTTTGAGGAATTTTAGCCAAAATAGAGAGTGTTTTTTACTCACAATTTGGAATTTGTCCCTGGATTTCATCAAGTCAAGCAGCGTTCGTTAAATCAGATGTCAGAAAGATGGGACCAAACAACAACAAAAAACCTCCAACAATATGATCATTGAGCACTGTCATGGTAAGAAGAAATTAAGACCAGCTGTTTGTTAAACTTTAGCCAAGACAAAACCTCAATTCAGCCTCTTATAAAGTGTTGGGTCTCAGGCTGAAAACTGCTTTCCACTATCCTAGAAACAGGAAAAGGAAAATTTGAACTCATCTTCCCTACTGGGAGTGTGCTCAAACTCCATAAATTTGGTACCTACCTTCCATTGTAATGGAAACAGAAAATCTTACCCTCCCTGTTGATATCAAGTAAAACTCCAAAAAGAAAGTTGTACAGTAAAATAAACTTTAGATCTTGACAAAATTTTGGGAGATCAGAGATTCTCTGGAGGCAGGGCTCCCAGTACTCAGCAAATCATCCTATTGGTTTGAGCCATAAAGTTATTTCATGCTGCTACCAAGCACTGATAGGAGATTTGTTTAAGGTCAGGAGTTCCTTCACTCAGAATCCCTTCATGGTTGCCAAAATGTGAACCTTGAAAGTCAAAGACTGTTTTCAGTTGATTTAGAAAGTTAATTTTCTCAAAGTTGATGACATGTACCCATGACACAGCCTCAGGAGGCCCTGACAACAAGTGTCCAAGGTGGTCAGAGAACAGTTTGAATTTTATGTTTTAGGGAGACATGAAACATCAATCAATATATGTAAGATGAACATTGGTTTGGGCCAGAAAAGACAGGACAACTCAAAGCAAAGGCAGGACAACTCAAAGTGGGGAGGAGCCTTCAATGTCATAGGTACATAATAGACAAACGGTTGCATTCTTCTGAGTTTCTGATTAGCCTTTCCACAGGCAACAATCAGATACGCATTTATATTAGTGAGCAGATGGGTAACTTAGAATAAAATGGGAGGCAGATTTGCCCTAAGCAGTTCCCAGGTTGACTTTTCCCTTTAACTTAGTGATATTGGGGCCCTAAGATTTATCTTCCTTTCAAAGATGTTAGTAACCTTAATTAAAAATATTTTTTTAATCTCAGTTTTTTGCTAAGCAAAAAAAAACTTAATAATAATGGCATAGGGTTTGTTTTGATAAAACATAAAATCTCTTAGGCCAGTTACAAAAAGGCAAAAGGAAAGACCTTCTGCACTGTACAAAATATTATGTTGAAAGATAATGTTTCCTTTAGACCTTTAAGAAAACATCGTTAGCACCAGGCCACAACAGACAGAATTCAAGGAAAAAACTTATATGAACTGAAAATGAGTTTAGGAAGAGTGTTACTATTTCATGCCTTTTAAAAGGGGAGAGAAATCGAAAATGGCAAGATGCAATGAAAGTTAAACTTTGGGTTAAATAAATTAAAATCTCTTATAATTTATTAAAAGCAAATCAATCCCTAAGAAAATTTTATTGTTCTAATAAATATTTTAGTGTGTAAGTGTATTTTTTACATCAAGCTCAATCTCTAAAAAGAACATTATAATTTCCCTCTAATTATACACAACTTGATCATATAAAAGTTTTTTCATTGTTGTGTGTTTTTACAAATCCTTTTATGGTGACTTACACAGTCCATTCATGATATGCTTGGACTTTCTGTTTTTTCCTCAATATCCCTCTTTCTTAAAGAATCAGTCATTTTATTCTAGGACTAAATTTACCACATAAAATTCCTTCTCAGTCAAAATTATTTTACTTTAAGCATTTTTGCTAATATTATTTTACTCTACCAATAATTTTAAAGCTAGTCTATTTATCAAAGATTTTAGTTAAGTTATGTAAACCTGAAAATGAATTTGACTTTACTTTTTGTTAGAAAGTATTCTATTCAAATGCTTTTATTTTTCTGTAAGCAAATTAACTAGACCTATTTTATATATTTTTAGTAGTGAAACCTTGTATACATTACACATAAATTCATAGATGTATTAGGCATGCCAATAGAAGTACAACTTATAGATTCATAAAGACCTTTTTTTCTATCTTAGACTTTCAAATTCTTGATAACCTGTTTTATGACCCTACACAGGGTCAGATAAATAGCCTTAAATTTGCATATTAAGGGAAACAACTCAGGTAAAAATAAAATAGCAGAATTTACATCATAAGGTACAGAGAGAAAAAGTTTGATGTGCTAGAGGAAAGTAAAATGGATTCAATTGCCAATTAAATAGTAAATTATAGAAATTATAGAGGCATTTTAAATACATATACACGTACACACAAAGATCCTATAGCTTTTACTTTAGAATTTTAGCCATGAGATAAATACAAACTTATCATCTTGCAAAAAGAACCTGTTGAATTCAAACAGTGGTTTTTAATCTTAATAGAAAAATAAGAGCTGATTTAAAGCAGGAAGGAAATAAAAATGGAGAAAAAGAGAACTTAAGAACTCTATAGTTTGCAGGTCAACCTTAAGGCACTTTTCCCTAATATAAAGGCACACAAAAACCATATTATTTCCATTTTACATAATCTCTGGCTACTAGAGTTCCCATAAAACCTATGGAGTGCTTGAAAGGGGGTAACTTTAAATGATGCTATTGCACTTTTCATAGATAATCTAGGTAAATGACTAAAATTAAATAATGAGGTAAATGCAATGTGATCAATACTTATAGATAAACTTGTTATAATTTAGATTAAAGTTATATTAAATTTAATAATAGATATTTTATTTGTTTTTTTCCAATAAAAATATATTGTAGGAAAATATTCTTTTAGTGTCCATTATAAAAAAGTGAACAGCTTTTGTCTAATTCAAAGCTTTTTTAAAAGCCCCCTTTATTAAAAGGGGTTAACAGTCCTTTTTCCAAAACAAACCTCCTTATTGGCTGTGGACTAGACTGCCTAAAGTCACAAGAATAGAAGTTATGGCAATTTTACTAAATAATTCAAGATTTAGCTATTTTCATTATAGAAATATCAATGTATTACTTATTAAAGATTACACAAGCGAAGATCATCCTGTTTTGGGCTGATTTTATAGTTTTGTAACCCCTATGCTAAATTTTGACACCTTATAGTATTTGGCAGGGATAAGTATGAAATTGCTTGACCAATAAATTCAAACAAAAGCATATGCTGGCAATTATTAAGACATTTCTAATATTATTATACTTTACCAATATTTTTAAAGCCAGTTCATATATTAAAGATTTTACTTAAGTCACATAAACTTGAAAAAGCATTTCACTAGTCTTTTCTTTTTCCTGATAAGGTATTTGATGTAAGTTCTTTTATTTGACTTTAAGCCAATTAATTAGAGCTCTTTTATACATTTTTTGTAGTGAAACACTGTGTATACAATACATAAATACATAGACATATTAGGCAAACTGATAAAAGTACATCTTATAGATTCCTGAGACCTCTTTTTTTCCTATCTTAGACTTGCAAACTCTTAATAACCTGTTTCATCACCCTGGCAGTTGTCAGCTAAATAGTCCTAAATCTGCATATTGAAGGAAACAACCCTTATATGAAAAATCAGATACAAAATTTACATCTCAAGTTATATAGAGAAAAAAAATCTGGTGGTGCTAGAGGGAGATTAAAGATGGATGCCAAATCAAACATAAAATTATAAAAATCTATCATAGGATCATATGAGGACACCAATATTATTTAGATAGGGACTACCTATTTTTTAACTGGATTTCCGAGCTCTGGGAAGAAAACACACTGGGTCCTCAGTCTCCAAAAGGGGAGAATTTTTATGAGGCTAGGCCACATGATGCTTTCACAGGGCACTTAAAAACATTTTTAAACAAAGACAAAGACATTTCTAAGTGTTTAAACTACACCCTTCCTTAGAAACCTAAGAGTAGTCTCTGTGGAAATAACTATTTTAGTCAATAAATCAGGTAACGCAACACAAAAGCAAGCAGTTTAAGAGCTGATATGAACTTGTCTGTTTACACTCTTGGGGTTACATAAGGAAAAACAGGTTTCTCTGCCTAAGGGAGGGTGGCAACTTCTCCATTTAGTTTAAGGAATCCCAGGCTATTATAAACTATTTTAGGTCCCTCATTCAGTAGAGGGTATAAGAGAAAGGAGAGATAAGAGAAATAAATGAAGAAAACAGAATTCAGTCAACTGAGAGAAAATAACTTTTACAAAAACAAACAAACAAACAAACAACCCAACAAGTTCCTAGGAGAAAAAACAAACAAACAAAACCATGAAGGTCTTTTAAATACAAACACACAAACATGCATGCATATACAGCACATCTGGGATGTTAATGTCTAATTAAACTGACTTTTAGCCATTGAGCTCCTTTAAAAAAACTTTTTAAATTTCACTGCCATATTTCAGCTAGAACAAATTGCTGCTATTTCAGGAGTACCAAGTATCAAACTATAAAGGGCTTGATTTAGGAACCAAACCTAAGCTGTCATAGAAAAAAAGAAAGTAGAACTCTTAGTTATTGAATTGCAGTGTGGGGTGACAGCTGCTACTGTTTCAGTTTGGCCTGGTCACCAAAAAGGTGGCCTTTTTATGTAAATAAAGCCCCTTAAGTAGCCAAAATCAAAACTCTTTTCTTTTATGTTCCTTTTGCTGGACATTTTTCTCTCCCAACCACACCACCTTTTTTTTTTCTTAATTAATTAATTTTGTGTGTGTGGGGGGGGGAATGTAGCCACTTCAGAGGCATTGTTCCCCCCAAATTTGGAACATTCCTTCATATTTGATCAAGGTGGATAGAGTTGATCAAACCCAATGAGAAAAAAACAAAACAACAACAAAAACACAAACAAACAAACATCAACAACAAAGGTAAGGAAAACAAATGATGGCACAACTTATACGATTACTGAGTGCTCTAATGGTAAGGAGAAATTAAGACCAGCTGGTTGTTAATCTTAACTTTAGCCAAGACAAACCCCAATTCAGTTACTTACCCAGGGATGGGTCTCAGGCTGAAGATTCCTCTCTACCATCCTAGAAGCAGGAAAAAACTCAAATTCATCTTCCCTGTTGGAAGTGAGCTCAAACTCCCTGAAAGAGTTACCTGCCGGCCAGGCACAGTGGCTCCTACCTGTAATCCCAGCACTTTGGGAGGCCAAGGCGGGTGGATCACCTGAGGTCAAGAGTTCAAGAACAGCCTGGCTAACATGGTGAAACCCCGTCTCTACTAAAAATACAATAAATTAGCTGAGTGCGGTGGTGGGCACCTGTAATCCCAGCTACTGGGGAGGCTGAGGCATGAGAATTTCTTGAACCCAGAGGACAGAGGTTGGCAGTGAGCCGAGACCACACCAGTACACTCCAGCCTGGGTGACAGAGCGAGACTCTGTCTCAATAATAATAAAAAAAAAAAGAAAAGAAAAGAAAAAAAAAAGAAAAGAAGGAAAATAGTTACCTGCCTTGCATCTTTATGGATGCAGGAAAATCTTGCTTTCCTTTCATTGAAAGTAAGTAAAACTCCAAAACAAGGAGTCGTACAGCAAAGTACACTTTAGACCTCAACCAAAATCTTAGAGATCAGTGATTCTCTGGAGAGGTTTCTTCCAAGCCTGGTTTGGTTCTGTGTTCCCACCCAAATCTCTTCTCAAATTGTAATCCCCACACGTCAAGCAAGGGACCTACGGAGAGGTGATTTGATCATGGGGGTGTTTTGCCCTATGCTGTTCTCATGATAGTGAGTGAATTCTCATGAGATCTACTGGTTGTGTAAATGTTTGGCAGTTCCTCCTTAGCTCATGCTCTCACCTGCTGCCCTGTAAGGTGTGCCTCCTTTCACTTCCACCATAATTGTAAGTTTCCTGAGGCATCCCCAGTCATGCAGAACTGTAAGTCAATTAAGCTTCTTTCCTTTATAAATTACCCAGTCTCGGGTATTTCTTTATAGCAGTATGAAAATGAACTAATACAGTACATTGGTACCGCAGAAAGTGGGGCACTGCTATAAAGTTACTTGAAAATGTACAAGCAACTTTGGAATGAGTAGTGGGCAGAGGTTGTAACTGTTTGGAGGGATCAGAAGAAGACGGGAAGATGTGGGAAAGTTTGGAACTTCCTAGAGATTTATTAAAGATTTTGACCAAAATTCAGATAGTGATATGGGAAATGAAATCTAGGCTGACACACTCTCAGATGGAGATAAAGAACTTATTGGAGGCCAGGCGCGGTGGCTCATGCCTGTAATCTCAGCACTTCGGGAGGCTGAGGCAGGCGGATCACGAGATCAGGAAATCGAGACCATCCTGGCTAAGATGGTGAAACCTCATCTCTACTAAAAATACAAAAGATTAGCCGGGTGTGGTGGCTGGCACCTGTAGTCCCAGCTACTTGGGAGGCTGAGGCAGGAGAATGGCATGAACCCGGGAGGTAGAGCTCCAGTGAGCCAAGATCACGCCACTGCACTCCAACCTGGGCGATAGTGTGAGACTCTGTCTCAAAAAAAAAAAAAAAAAAAAAGAACTTATTGGAAACTGGAGCAAAGATCACTCTTTCTATGCTTTAGCAAAGACACTGGCATCATTTTGCCCCTGCCCTACAGATCTGTGGAACTTTGAACTTGAGAGAGATGATTTGAAATTAGAATTTAGGTATAAAAGGGAAGCACAGCATAAAAGTTTGGAAAATTGCACCCTGAACATGTGGTAGAAAAGAGGAAGAAAAAAAAAAAAGGCATTTTCCAGGGTGACATTCAAGCCAGCTGCATAAATTTGCATTGGGAATGGAGCTGAACATTAATCACTATGAAAATGGGGAAAATGTATCCAGAGAAAGCCAGAGATTTTCAGGGTAGCCCCTCTCATCACTGGCCCAAAGGCCTAGGAGGGAAAAACCATTTCCTGGACCAGGCCCAGAGCCCCACTGTTCTATGCAGCCTTAGGACTTGGTGCCCTGCATCCCAGCCACTCTAGCTCCAGCCTTGGCTTAAACGGGCTAAAGTACAGCTCCAGCCATTGCTTCAGAGGGCACAAGGCCCAAGCCTTGATAGCTTTCATGTGGGTTCACAGAAGAGAAGAATTGAGCTTTGGGATCTTCTGCCTAGATTTCAGAGGATGTATGGAAATGCCTGGATATCCAGGCCAAAGTCTGCTGCAGGGGCAAAACCATCATGGAGAACCTTCTAGGGCAGTGCAGAAGTTAAATGTGGGGCTGGAGGCCCTACACAGAGTCCCCACTGTGCCACTGCCTAGTGGAACTGTGAGAAGAGGGCCACCATCCTCCAGACGCCAGAATGGTAGATCCACCAATAGCTTGCACCATGCACCTGGAAAAGCTGCAGGCAATCAATGCCAACCCATGAGGACAGCCTCAGGGGCTGAAACCTGCACCGCCACCTGGGTAGAACTTCCCAAGGCCTCAGGACCCCAGCCTTTGCATCAGCATGCCCTGGATGTGGGGCATGAAGTCAAAGGAGATCATTTCAGAGCTTTAAGATTTCTTCTGTCTGTGTTTCATTCTATGATTATGTCTTCAAATTCATTCATATTTTTGCAATGTCTAATCTTTTGTCCATGTTGTTTTAAGCATTTTACAGTTAGTGCACTGTACTTTTTACATCTACAGTTTTATTTTTCATCCTTAGAAAATCAACCATGTCCATTCTGACTTATTGAACACCTAGATTGTCTTTATAAATGTTTCACTGTCCTTGTCTGCTAATTCTAACATATTTTTCATTTCTGTGTTGTCTTTTGTTGATTGATTGATTTTCTAATATGGATCAGATTTTACTATCTTGCCACATAGAAAATTTTTAATTGGATGGTAGACAAGGTAAATTTTATAATTTTGAGTGCTCGGTATTTGTGTGTGTGTGTGCATGTGTATATATATACACACACATATATATACATATATGTACACACATACATACACATATGTGTATATACACACATATATATGTGAATATTATATATGTGTATTTATTATAATGCATATGTATATTATTAATGGGAGGCAGTAAAATTAAAATGATTTTAAATTGTCAACCTTCATTTCCAAGATTTGTTAATCAAATACTCACTGTAGGGCAAGACCCTTCTGTGCACTATACATAATGCTCTTTGAATTATGATGTTTGCAATACTGCATTTCAGGCACAGACACAATTTATATCCCTGTGTAAGCACCACATAGTTCTGCATTTTTATATTCTTTAAAGTAGTTATGATAATGTATATCTTATAGAATTACTGTGAAATTACATTAAATAATACCTTAAAAGTACCTAGACAGCAAACAAAGGTTAAAAAAAAAAAATGCTAGTTCTCTTTTTACTCTATTACTAGATTGCCAAGCCAGCAAAGAAGACATAGAAAACATTTTGTTCTATATTTTAATTTTTTCCCTAGAAAAACTGTTTTTTTTCTTCTTCTCTGCTCTTTCCTTCCTTCTGTTTCTTTATTTTTCTATTTAATGTTAGCAGGGAGATTGCTTTCACAAAATAATAAAAGTATTCATTGAGTTAAATGAACAGTTAACATATTGTTTATAAAAAACTCAACATTGGGGAGGCAATTTCAGGATCATGGCAGATGGGAGGCAGGACTAGATTGCAGCATTGCAGCTCCAGACAGAGCAGCATGCAGAGGCTTGCAATGTGAATTGTAGGTCCAGATTGACTGCAAGAACAAACCAGCAATCCTGAGAGGACTCACAGACTCTCTGAAGAAAGTGCACTGCTCCTGCAGGACCCAGGAGACACCCTAAATACCGAGAGTGCCCCAACTGCAGAAATGGGAAAGGGAGATCCTCGTCTCCCGAACACATACACCCACTAGAGAAGCTGAAGGTCTATTTGAGGGAGAAGTTTCTGACTTTACTGGCAACTGAGTCAAGTTACAGAGCTGAGCTGAGTGAAATACAAGGGTAGAGGAAGCAGCAGAAATATCCGGGGAGCTTGCTCGGTCCCCAAGCAGCCCATTCCTGTCTGGCACCACAGGGATCCATCAGGAGGGTGGCCAGAGGAGCAGGGAGGAAACCTCCACAGGGAGAAAAAATTCTCTAGCTGAGCTTTGTAACAATTTGAACAGGGCAAGAAGCCTCCTGGCCAGAACGCACAGGAGGGTGCAAATCTGTCTTACAGACTTCACAGGCAAGGGAAGAACTAAAGCCCTTTTCTTTTGCAGCTGGGAGGCAGAAATTCTTTGGCAAAATTTCAAGCCCATCTCACCCTCTGCCTGAAAACAGACTTGGGGCCATTGCGGTGGGCACCATGGGAATGAGACAGGCCTTTCAGTTTGCATGGGAGCTGGGTGAGGCCTGTGACTGCCAGCTTTCCTCCACTTCCCTGACAATCTGCATGACTCAGCAGAAGCAGCCGTAATCCTTCTAGGACACAACTCCGGTGACCAGGGAATCTCACCCCCATCCCCTAGAACAGCCACAGCAAGACCCGCCCAAGAAGAGTCTGAGCTTAGACACACGTAGTCCTGGCTCCACCTGATAGTCCTTCCCTACACACCCTGGTAGCAGAAGACAAAGGGCACATAATCTTGGAAGTTCTAGGACTCCACCCACCACTGGTCCCTCACCACATTACTATAGCTGATTCTTTCTGGAATGTACCACCTCCTCACAGGAGGCCAACCAGTACAGAAATAGAAAAATAAACCACCAAATCTAAAGACCCTCACAGAGTCCATTGCATGCTCTGCCACCTCCACCAGAACAGGCACTGGTATCCATGGCTGAAAGACACACAGATGGTTCACATCACAGAACTCTGTGCAGACAACCCCCCAGTACCAGCCCAAAGCTAAGTAGACAAGCTGGATGGCTAGACCTAGAAGAGACAGCAATCACTGCAGTTCAGCTCACAGGAAGTCACATCCACAGAAAAAGGGGAAGAGTACTACATCAAGGGGACACCCTGTGGTACAAAAAAGTCTGAACAACACCCTTCAACCCTAGACCTTCCCTCTGACAGAGCCTACCCAAATGAGAAGGAACAAGAAAACCACCCCTGGTAATATGACAAAACAAGAGTCTTCAACACCCCTCAAAATCACACTAGTTCACCAGCAATGGATCCAAACCAAGAAGAAATCCCTGATTTACCTGAAAAATAATTCAGGAGGTTAGTTATTAAGCTAATCAGGGAGGGACCAGAGAAAGGCAAAGCCCAATGCAAGGAAATCCAAAAAAAGACACAAGAAGTGATGGGAGAAATATTCAAGGAAATAGATAGCTTAAAGAAAAAACAATCAAGAATACAGGAAACTATGGACACACTTTTAGAAATGCTAAATGTTCTGGAAAGTCTCAGCAATAGAATTGAACAAATTGAAGAGAGAAATTCAGAGTTAATTCAAAAACAAGGTTTTTAAATTAACTCAATCCAACAAAGACAAAGAAAAAATAACAACAACATATGAACAAAGCCTCCAAGCAGTCTGGGATTATGTTAAATGACCGAAACTAAGAGTAATCCACGTTCCTGAGGAAGAAGACAATTCTAAAAGCTTGGAAAACGTATTCGAGGGAATAATCAAGGAAAACTTCCCCACCCTTGCTAGAGACCTAGACATGCAAATACAAGAAGCACAAAGAACACCTGGGATATTCATCACAAAAAGATCTTCCCCTAGTCACATTTTCATCAGGTTATCCAAAGATAAGATGAAGGAAAGAATCTTAAGTGCTGTCAGATAGAAGCACCAGGTAACCCTCAAAGGAAAACCTATCATATTAACAGCGGATTTCTCAGCAGAAACCCTACAAGCTAGAAGGGATAGGGGCCCTATCTTCAACCTTCTCAAAACAACTATCAGTCAAGAATTGTGTATCCAGCAAAATTAAGCATCATATATGAAGGAATGATACAGTCATTTACAGACAAACAAATGTTGAGAGAATTCATCATTACCAAGCCACCACTACAAGAACTGCTAAAAGGAGCTCTAAGCATTGAAACAAATACTGGAAACACATGAAAACAAAACTGCTTTAAAGCATATATCACACAGGACCTATAAAACAAAAATACAAGTTAAAAAGTGAAACAAAAACACAAAACAAAGTACACAGGCAACAAAAAGCATGATGAATACAATGATACCTCACATTTCAATACTAACACTGAATGTAAATGGCCTAAATGGTCCACTTAAAAGATATAGAAAAGCAGAATGGATAAGAACTCACCAACCAACTATCTTCTGTCTTCAGGAGACTCACCTAACACATAAGGACTCATATTAACTTAAAGTAAAGGGGTGGAAAAAGGCATTTCATGCCAATGGACACCAAAAGCGAACAGGGGTAGCTATTCTTATAACAGACAAACCAAACTTTAAAGCAAGAGTGGTTAAAAGAGACAAAGAGGGACATTATATATTGGTAAAAGGCCTTGTCCAACAGGAAAGTATCACAATCCTAAACATATATGCACCTAATACTGGAGCTCTCAAATTAAAAAAAAAAAAAAAAAACTAATAGATCTAAGAAATGAGATAGACAGCAACACAATAATAGTGGGGGACTTCAATACTCCACTGAGAGCCCTAGACAGGTCTTCAAGACAGAAAGTTAACAAAGAAACAATGGATTTAAACTATACCTTCAAACAAATGGACTTAACAGATATATACTGAACATTTCATCCAACAACCACAGAATACACATTCTATTCAGCAGTGCATGGAACTTTCTCCAAGATAGACCATACAATAGGCCATAAAACGAGCCTCAAGAAATTTAAGAAAATTGAAATTATATCAAGCATTCTCTCAGACCACAGTGGAATAAAATTCAAAATCAAAAGGAAACTTCAAAATCATGCAAATACATGGAGCACTGGGTCAAAAATGAAATCACGATGAAAATTTAAATATTCTTTGAATTGAATGACAATAATGACACAGTCAAAACCTCTGGGATATAGCTAGGTGGTGCTAAGAAGAAAGCTCATAGCTGTAAATGCCTACATCCAAAAGTCTGAAAAAGCACAAAGAGACAATCTAAGTTCACACCTCAAGGAACTAGAGAAACAAGAACAAACCAAACCCAAACCCAGTGGAAGAAAGGAAATAACCAAGATCAGAGCAGAACTAAATGGAATTGAACAATGACAACGAAAAAATACAAAAGATAAATGAAACCAAAACTTGTTCTTTGAAAAGATAAATAAAATTGACAGACTATTAGCAAGATTAACCAAGCAAAGAAGAGAGAAAATCCAAATTACCTCACTAAGAAATGAAACAGGAGATATTACAGCTGACACCAGTGAAATACAAAAGATCAATCAAGGCTACTTACAAACAACTTTACATACATAAAGTAGAAAACCTAGAGGAGATGGATAAATTCCTGGAAACATACAACCCTCCTAGCTTAAATCAGGAAGTATTAGGTACCCTGAACAGACCAATAACAAAAAGCAAGATTGAGATGGTAATTTTAAAATTACCAATAAAAAAAGTCAAGGACCAGATGGATGCACAGCAGAATTATCTCTGGATACTTTGGAATGGCCTTAAGCCTGGACTCCTTCCCCCAAGGGGTAATCTTTTACTAAGCAACTGTCAGTAACCTGTTTGGCAAGGGTATAAGTTCTTATGTACCCATAAACTCTGAGGACTGCATCACACATGCCTTGGGGTCCCCAGTGGGTCCCTTGATGCAGTTGGAACAAGATTTCCCACATACGGGGTTTAGATAACATTTCTGTCTGGTCAGGCAATATCCATTTTCCTTCTGAATTCTCTTTAGCACTTAGTTTTATTAGTTTTTAGACCAAAGAAACCAAACACTTTTATATTTGACAATGCTTCCTGTAAGATTTTATGCCAGATAAACTAAATTTCACCTTCATATTAGTGTGCTATTAATGTTAAACTCAATTTTAATTAAACCTTATAGACATATTTAACCAATATTAACGTCTGACCATAAGGTAAGATTTTTATAGACTCTTTTTAACCCTTTATAATTTTTGTTAAAGAACAGGTTAGTGCTTTACAAAAAACCCATTGTGCTTTCATTTTAATGTCCAGTTTACAGAAAAACTGGATGATACCCCTTTACCTTTATTTAGCCAATATGTTTACACAGAGAATTTTCTTTACAATTAATGTTTCAAAACCTGCTTAAACCTTCAAAACAATTTTTTTAACCTTTTAATGTAGGTAAAAACTCACATTCTTATGCCTCTTTGTAATTCTTTTTGCTGGGAAAAACAATGAATCAGAATGTGAGAGTTTCAAAATTGCTTCAGGGCAAATTCTTTAGTCTCATATCTATCTGAGAAAGGATATTGAGAACATAATCTCAATTACTTCTCTACAGCAACAGGATGACTCACAGTCCTTGGCATAAGAAGCCATTTTATAAGTATTTATTGAATGATTGAAGATAACTTTGAAAAATACTAAAAAGCATGCAATTTTCTGTGGCTTTGCCTGAAAGTATGTCAAGAATTCCTGCCAGATCCCTGAAACGTGAATCAACAGATGGTATATCACAGAGTTCTCAATCTCACATTTATCTTACATATTATCTTTTTGATCTCTCAAACATTGCAACTCGAATTAAAGGATTCTCCAAAATTTTCTGGGAGATTATATTTTATTATCATAGTCTAATATTATTGTTAATCATATTTTAATACCCCCTTGCAACATATTCCTCAGGCATATTATTATAATTCTAGTAAAGCAACCTCTACAATCTTTGGGGCACAAAAGCAGACTTACTGTAACTGTCAGCTGTGAAAATCTATATTATTCAAAAAGAAATTTAAATTTTCTTAAAACAATCCATTGAGCATGAACATAGCATTTATAAGTATTCTTATATGTGTTTACCAGTTGAATTATTCTTTTGAGCCCATTACCCCTGGTTAATTGCCCTTTTTCAATGTGCTGTTAAAGACACTGCATATCTAACTTTTCCAGAGTAAGTCTACTTCTTTCTCTACTTAGTCTATTGTTGTTATGCCAGTTTGGCTATTTTAGGTTGTTTTCCCAAAATATCTATTTGTCTTTACATGTTTAATTTTGTAAAATTATAAATTCTATTTTATACCATATAGCAGTAGCAGACAAATTAATATAATTATTATATTACACCATGTATCAGTTAATATTATCATACTATTTTCCTATATGTTTCACAAAAACGTACTTTTTCCAAATATACCATATGTTTCCTCTTAAGAAGGTAGTCACCTGAGACTACTGCTTAGTAAACTCTGTTTTCATTCGGCCTAAGAGTATACTGATACCCTAGCCACTAAGAAACACACTTTCACCAACATAGCTACTTTTGTGTCATTGGGAAACACACATTTGTTGCTCATGGGGACAACACATGCCAGTTCTGGGTCAGAACAATGTGTTTCTGCTACCACAGGTTATATAAGTTCCTTTCAAACATAAGGTACTTTGGAAATGAGGGAGCAGTAGTTATACTGGCAAATGTATCATTACACTGGCATTTGCATCATTGGAAAATGGTACATTTTATGAAATTTAAATCATCCCTAGTGTTCCCTAAAATGCAGTCTTGTAGTCAGATTCTCCAACACATTTGGCCACTGTCCTTTAACTATCAAAGATTCTATTGCAATTATAATGTCAGTAAGTTCTTTTACCATGTGAGCTTATCCTGTGGTAAGCTGAAGAATGACCTCCAAAACATGTTCACATCTGTTATGGGTTGAATTATCCCCTTCAAAATTCATATTTTAAGATCTTAACCCTCAGTGCTTCAGAGTGTGACTTTTTTTGGAGATAGTGTCTTTACAAAAATAATAATTAAAATAAAATAATAAAACCATTGGCCAAATATACTTAGCATTATCAACAATAAGATCAGAAATATAACCAGAAGACGAGATTAAAAGATATGTCCATAATGGCTGAAATTAAAAGGTAATGGTTGGCAAAAATAACAATGTATAAAACCCCAAAATTCAATAATGCCATCTGGCAGAGTTTGGATTCTGTCCAGCCCCTAAATTCACACATTGAAATTCTTATTCCCTGTACCTGAGACTGTGACTTTAAATGAAGATAAGGTCTTTAAAGAGGTAATGAAGATAAAGTCATCTAACATCACATCAAAAAGATGATACAACATGATCAAGTGGGATTTATTCCAGGAATGCAAAGATGGTTCAACATATGCAAATCAATAAATATACATCGCATCAATAGAATGAAGGAAAAAACCATATGATTATCTCATTAGATACAGAAAAAGCATTTCATAAAATTCAGTATCTCTTCATGATAAAAACCCTTACCAAACTAGGCACAAAAGAAACATAGTTCAACATTTTAAGTGATGTATATGACAAATCCACAGCTAACATCACACAGAATGCAGAAAGCCTATTCTCTAAGAACTTGAACAAGACAAGAAGGTCCACTCTTCCCACTGTTATTCAACACCACTTAATGTCCTAACCAGAGAACTTACAAAAAAGAAAGAAAGAAAATGCATCCAAATTGTAAAGGAGGAAGTTAAATTCTCACAGTTTGTTGACAACATGATCTTATATAGAGAAAAATGTAAAGACTTTATCAAAAAAACTCTTAGAACTAATAAATTCAGTAAAGTTACAGGATACAAAATCAACATACAAAAACAAGTTGTATTTCTATACACAAACAATGAACTAGCTGAAAAAAGAAATCAAGAAGCCAATTCGTTTACAAAAGATACAAAAAATATCTAGAATTAAATTTAACCAAGAAACTGAAAGATATCTACAAAGAAAACTACAAAACACTGATAAAGGAAATTCAAGAGGATACAAACAAATACAAAGTCATCTCATGGACAACTCATGGATTGAATTAATTAATATTGTTTAAATGACAAAGCTTCACAAAGCAATTTAATGCACCCCTATCATAATACCAGTGACATCCTTCACAGAAATAGAAAAAAAAACCAAAACCATAAAATTCATATGGAACCACAAAAGGCCCTAAATAGCCAAAACAATCCCAAGCAAAAAGAACAAAGCTGGAGGCATCACACCACCAACTTCAGCACATACGACAAACCTACAATACCAAAACAGCATACATGATATTGGTACAAAAAGAGGCACAAAGATCAGTGTAACAGAATAGGGAACCAAGAAATTATCCTACACAGAGGAATTAAACTAGACCCCATCTCTTGCCTTATACAAAATTCAACTCAAAATTGATCAAAGAAAACTGATCAATGTAAAATCCTAAACTATAACACTACTAGAAGAAAACAATAATATAGAGGAAATGCCTCAATACATTAATCTCAGAAAATATTTTGTGAATAATACCTCGAAAACAGAGACAACAAAACCAAGAAAAACTGATAAGATTATACCAAACTAAAAAATTTCTGCACAGCAAAGGAAACAACCAACAAAGTAAAAAAAACAACCTGATGAGTGGAAGGAAATATTTGCAAACTAGTCATCCAACAGAAGGTTAATATTCAGAATATACAAAAACTCAAACATCTCAATAGCAAAAATAAAAATTGATCTAAAATGGGCAAATGATTTGAAAAGACATTTCTTAAAAGAAGACATACATATGGCCAAGAAATATATAAAAAATTCTCAACGTCACTCATCATCAGGGAAATGAAAATCAAAACCACAATGAGGTACAATTTCACCCCAGTTCCAATTGGCCATTATCAAGGAGATAAAAAAATAAATTCTGGGGGGGATGAAGAGAAAGCTTACACTGTGGGTGGTAATGTAAAATAGTATAGTCACTAGGGAGAAGGGTATGAATGTTCCACAAAAAGATACAAATAGAACTAGCACATGATCCATCAATCCCTTTACTGGGCATTTATCTAAAGGAAGGAAAATCAGTATATCAAAGAGACATTTGCACCCCCACGTTTACTAGAGATATATTCGCTATAACCAAGATATGAACTCAACCTAGGTGTTCCACAATAAGCCAACAGATATACAAAATGTGGTACATATACATGATGGAATACTATTCTGCCATAAAAAAAAGAATAAAATGTTGTCACTCACAACAACATGAATGTAACTGGAGGATATTATACTAAGTGAAATGAGCCAGGAATAGAAAGTTAACACCAGATGATCTCATTTATATATGGAAGCTGAAAAGTACTTGATTCCATCAAAGCAAAAAGTAAAATAGGGTATACTAGAGGATCTAATGGGTAGAAGGAAGGAATGGATAGAAAAAGATTTGTTAAAGGACAAAAAATTACAGCTAGATAGACTGGGTGTGGTGGCTCAGGCCTATAATTCCAGCACTTTCAGAGGCCACTTGAGGTCAAGATCTAGTGTTCTATAACACTGTAGAATGACTATAGTTAACAACAGTACATTATATAGTTTTAAATAGTGGAAAGAAAGATATTGAATATTACCAGGGCACAGAAATGATAAATGTGATCAGTATACATTATATGTATAGAAATATCACTATGTACCCCATAAATATGTACCATGCATGATTGTGTCAATTAAATTTTTTAAATATTTTACAGTGAAGTCATTAAGGTGTGCCGTAAATCAATATAACTGGTGTCTTTTTATATAAAGGAAATTTGGAACAGACACAACACACATCCAAGGAGAATGCCACATGAAGATGAAGGCAAAGATTGAGTGATGTTTCTACCAGCCAAGGAGTGTGAAGGATTGTCAGCAAACCACCAGGTCGTGGGAGAGGCATGGAAGAGAACCTTCCTCACAACTCCCAGAAAGAACCAATCCTGCCAAGACTTCGATCTTGGACTTCAAGCTTCAGAAAAATGAAATAATAAATTTCCATTGTTTAAACCACTCAGTTTATGGTACTTTGTTATGACACCTCTAACCACCAAATACAACATCCTAATACCCAGAATCTGAAGATATATTACTTTGATAACATAAGGTATTCAGCAGATGTAATA
Source organism: Papio anubis (assembly GCF_008728515.1). Classification (NCBI taxonomy): domain Eukaryota; kingdom Metazoa; phylum Chordata; class Mammalia; order Primates; family Cercopithecidae; genus Papio; species Papio anubis. The sequence goes on from NC_044981.1 coordinate 135,175,722, forward strand.
AATTAACAATCTTGAGATAGAAAAATTATTCTAAATTATCTAGGTAGACCCAATGTAATCACAAGAGTCCTCATAAGAGGAATGTGGAAGGATTAAAGTCAATACTAGTTGTTGTGATGGCAGAAGCAGAGATTAGGGTGGCATGAAGAAGGGTCCCAAACTAAGGAAGTCAGGTGATCTCTATAAATTGTAAAAGACAAGGAAACAGATTATCCCTTCAGAACCTGCAGAAGGAATCAGTCTGCTGACATCTTGAATTTAGCCCAGTGAGAGCAGTGTTTAAACTTCTAAGTCTGGAACTATAAGATAATACATTTGTGCATTTTAAGTCACTAGGTTTGTCATAATTTGTTACAGCAGCAGAAGGAAACAAATACCCTTGCCTTGGCACAGAGTTGGTGATAATCATGATGCTTCATCAGTTTAGTAATGGGCAGAGTCCATTTGCCTATGGCTTTATCATCTTTCTAGGAATAAAGTTGCTTGCTGATTACTTGGAAGGAAATCCCTGTATTGTCTCTAAGTTAATTAGCTAACTCTTCTCTTAACATATCATATCCAGTTCCCAAGTCCACCAAGTCCCTTTCGTATGCTAGGAAGAGTGGTGTTAAAGCCACCATAAGTATTGTTTTTACTGAACATTACATCTCCAGAAGATATCACTCTACTCTCCTACTCTCTGTCTCATCCCCTACTAGCAAACCAAAACAAAACATACACACAAAAATGTTGCCTCAAACACGCTTGGTACAAATGGATTCAGGATTTAAAGTCATAGAACAAAACAACTTCCACATGAAGGTTAGTAACTCCGTTGTTTTCTGAAGAGCAATGTGTATGTTCCAGGTTTGATATTTAAGTAACTAAAAGGTACAATTTAAATATTTTCCTTAAAAAAAGTAGTAGCCTGCCTCAAAGGTGAATTGGAAATTTTAAATTGACAGATAAAATTGTATGTATTTACCTGTGCTAACATGATGTTTTAATGTAAATATATATGGTGATTTTAAAAACTAATTAAAAACCAAAGAAATAAAAGAGAAAATGATTACTATGTGAGGTGATAGATATAATAATTAGTTTCATTGAACTAAGTATTTCACAACATAAACACATATCAAATAGTGATTTTGTACACCTTAAATATTTATCATTTCTGTCAACTACACTTCAATAAAACTGGAAACATTTAAAGCAAGAAGAAATATTCCCCTCCAGAGAGATGTGCTTGCTAATTTGGACAGCTTCCCACTTTTACCAACAAGGTTGCTATCCATTCACAGGTTATATATACATATATACACACATATATATGCCATACATATATGTGTGTGTGTGTGTGTGTGTGTGTGTATTCAGTGCCTACCACTGTGTATAAACTGTTCTCAATATTACTGATATGTTGGAAACTATATATACCCTATAAAAATTGATTATACGAATTGGGTCTTTTTTGGCATACCCAATTTAATCATAGCCATGAGGCCAGGGAAAAAAGCACTCAGTGTATATAACATTGATTCAAGAATGTAATTCTCTGCAAGCCTGGCTTTTGAAACTGCCTGCTGTAACCTAAAATCAGTTTTGTCCGACGGCTACTGAAACAACCTTCTGTGACTCTAAGACTAGTTTTATCCACCCACTGTCAGCTCCTCAAAACTTAGCTAGTGCCGATGAACTTTACTACAAATCAATATGTGACATGTCTCCTTTGTGTGAAACCTTCAATCTTGTCTTTTTCTTTGGGCATACCAAAGACCAGCCAGTCTCTGTGTATGCCCCAAATTGCAATTCTAGTTTCACAAATAAAACATTTTAAATTTAGAGATTCTTACTTGTTTGAAAATCTCAGAGTAAAATTCTGTTAATGAATCCCTATGCTAAAACCCCTCTCTAGACAGCCCTTTTTCTTCATGTCTCATTTCTGCATTGATAAACTTGCTCCTCAGTCTCATCAAGGCCTTTTGAATCTTAATTACCTATCTAGGAAGCTTTCGTGGTGTCATTTTCTTTATTATCTACTCTGGACCTTGAATTAAACTTCCACCAGTATTTTTCACTTTATTGCATGTTAACTTTTCAGTGAAATTAACCTACAGCTTTTTATTATAAAATATTTCTACAAAATATTTCCACCTCTAAATACCAGTAGCAATAAGTTACCAGAGAATATAGCACAAAGTTATAGTTGGTGTCGTCATAAATCTTAATTTCTATTTTCAAGGTGCCTCTCAATAGTATAATTTTCATTGCTTTTCTTCTAATATCTCTCAAAATTATTTCATATCTTTGTTACCTTCTTCAAGTATCTTACTCAGTTCCTGTCCTCATACTCAAAAACAACCTTGTTTCTCTATTCATCCGAAATGAATCATACATAAATTTTCTAAACCCTGTATTGTAGGAAATTGTTCTTAGATAAGCCATGTAGTTTCTTCCCTTTTGGTCTTCAAGGTGGCCAAGGAGTGTTATCAGGGACTCCAACACATGTTACCATTAGGTGCTCCCTTGGTGAAACACTTGTCCTTCATAAGTCTCATAATAGAAATTAGTTATTCGTTTGTATACAGTAGTCTATAAATTGGACCAAAATAGGGATGGTGGTTAGCCTGTTTACTGCTAAAGTTCAGTGTTACCTAGCATAATCCTAACATATAGCACATGTTCAATAAATATTTATTCAATGAATACATAAATATTTCACTTTTCCATCTATGGTATAATTTCCATGATCTCCCATAATTTGCTCTTGCTTAAGGATAAAAAACAGCCTATTCCTTAAAGCTAACATTTGTATCTAAGTTGTTATCTTTCTATTGCCTTAGACCGGTGTAGGATCTTGATTCATCTATTACTCTTTCCTGTCTCCTATATTTATCTAACTCTTTCATCTTCACTTTCTCTAGGTCTGAATGTACAAGGATGTATAAATGTCTTCCTTATCTAAAATCCTCCCCTTCTTATATATTTTTTCTAGTAATCTTTCTATTTTTTCCATACTTTCACTAACTCCAGCCATGCTAAAATTAGTAATAATAGTAAAATCTACAGTAGTTTTCTTCATTCATTTTTCCTATACTCCTTAATTCACAGAATCCTACCACTTTGATGACATTGCTCACATAAAATCTCCAGTGTTTCTTAAAAAATCCAATGGATCGTTTTTTAGTCATTTCTTAATTCCTCTAAAAAAGGTTTCACTGTGAATAAATTCATGATACTCATTTTTCATGATATTCTTTTTTACCTTAGCCATTGTCATACTCTATTTCCTTTTTCTTGTACCTACCTGACCATTACTTCTTAACATTCTTTTTATGTGCTCCTATTTGTCTTCCTCTTAAGTGGTGACATTATTCAGGGTCCATTCCCAAGGAACCAGGTTTCTGCTGTTGTCACTCCAACATTCTTTAGCTAAATGATCAATTTCTTTCTCATGGCTTTAGTTACCATCTCTATTTCATTGATTCCCAAATATGTAACTTAATCTGTGATTCATTTGTGGAGCTCTAGATCACATAGCCTACTGGACACCTCCATTTAGGTGTCTGCGGAATATATCACACCCCATATGTCCAAAGTGAAGTGAATTATTTCAAAGCACACTTGTTCCATGCTCATTTTCCTCTTTCGCTTGTAATTTTCCTGGTTTCATATGTAGTGTTGATCTGAGTAATCCAGACTTCTAAGCCAAAAAACTTGGCAGAAACCCTGTACTCCTTATCTTTATTCTCTCATTTGACAAATCCAGGACTGCCAATTTTACTGTAAATTCTTTTTCATATTCCTCCTCTCTTCTCTACCTGTAGTGTTTCATATCTCTCAGAATACCTCTCACCTCACTAGCCACTCTGCTCCCTTTCAACATAGTCCATTTCCTACAATGTTGATAGCTTGAAAAGTCTCTAGAATTTAAAGCCGTTTTAAGGCTAGTTTCTAGGGTATGCATAATAAAGTGAAATCTATGACATAAAGTATTGCCTTTGACTTTCATCCAGCAACCCATCTTTATTATCCTCCACTTTCAAGGCATCTTACATTTTTTTCTCTTCCTTTTTGGATGATACCTACATCTGAAATTTACTTCTTATGTAATGATTTCTATTTATCATTCTCTAAACTTCTTTCTTGCCAGTTTTTTTTTTTACAAGAATCCTCTCTAATACCTCTGTTACCTTATATATTCTTCCCCTGTAATATCATAATACCCCCATATTGTATCAAGATTATCTTATTACTTGTCTGTAACAGCCAGTTGACCATGAGTTCTTTTATGTTTTATTTATAAATACTGGCCAAAGTAAGTATCCAATAACTAGTTGTTGAACTAAACAAACATATTCATTATGCTATAGATTCTTTGTTACCAATGATTTTGAATCCAAACAACGAAAAAGTAAAGCAGAAAATTTTGCATTCATACATTTCTGCTAAAAACACACAGAGATTTAAGAATTCACAAAATTCTTAGGATGTACTTTTCATTATACATAACATTTCTAAATGTAGTGTTTTATTTCTTATACTGAAAACCTTGGCTAGAAAATAAATTACAGTACTATGGCACTTTGAGGTTGAAATAGCTAATCTTAGCTCATAAAAATATTCAGATCATATAATGATTAAATTATTTGTAGTTTCATTATTACAATGTTTTATAGATTTCCAAGATTAAGGGAAATAAGAATTTCCTGCTAAAGATATTAAAATTCCATACATATTCTTTTTTTTTTTTTTTTTTTTTGAGACAGAGTCTCACTCTGTCACCCAAGTTGGAGTGCAGTGGCACAATCTACGTTCACTGCAACCTCTACCTCCCAGGTTCAAGTGATTCTCATTCCTCAGTCTCCTGAGGAGTAGCTGGGATCACAGGCATGGCCACAACGCCTGGCTAATTTTTGTATTTTTAGTAGAGACACGGTTTCGCCATTTGGTTAGGCTGGTCTCGAACCTCAGGTGATCTGTCCACCTCGGCCTCCCAAAGTGCTGGGATTATAGGCGTGAGCCACTGCACAGGCCTAGAAAGTCATTCCAATATGAGACAAATCCCCAAAAGATATTGCCTATATTTGATATAAACTTGGACAAAAACCTGTCTTTTTTTCCAGGGTACTTATGTATTCCAAAAATAACTCTGACATCAATTATAATTTTTATTCTACAGAATCTCAGAGCCTTCTATGTTTTTACGACCCTTGTCTTACTGAGGTGGGTAGGCAGCTCCCTGCCTGAGACTGATGCTGGTTTGGAGCCAACTCAGCCAAAGTAATCCCAGGATCAGCTTCAAAGAAATGTACATCTCCTAGCCCATTGAGCTGAACTCCGAGATTTAATATGAAGCAATATAATTAAGTGAATGAAAGGATTTTGTCATAACACAGTCTTTCTCAGAAAATTGATTTCTTTAACAGTACAAACTAGTGAGAAAATATAGTTGGAGCGAGAAGAGATTGGTTATCAGAAAATTTTGGAGTCACGATTTGATATAGCTAAAAGGTGAGAAATAAATGAAAATGGTCAAATGATAATGTAAGTGTATGTTATTCCTTTGCTTGTGGTTAACATCAGAGTGAATTCACTAGTTATTCTATGTTTTTCATAAAATAATAGTCATTCTACCAAAGAAGCCAATATCATTGATACTGTCATCATAAAAATATCGATACATGTTCTATTCTGGTATTGTATATATTCTTGTTTCACTAACCTAATGCTATTCTTACAATTGAGTCTTTTATCCCTTAAGTCTTTGCAGATAAATTTGAAGCTGATTTACAGGGATAGTTTGGCTTCATGAATGTATGATTCCCTTGGTGTAAACCAAGAAATCCTAAAAAATCAAACTGTATGTAGAAGACAAAAAAAAAAAAGATAAGAAGTATCAGGAAAGTGAAATATGATTGGGATGCGGTGGGTTGTGGGAAGAATGACAAATGATTTTTACCAGAACACTAATACATGAAATGCACCATGCCATTCTTACTAATAGTATTTTATAATAAACGCTTAACTATTAAACTCAAGTTTTTGGTATGATCTTTGGAAGTCCAAATATGCCACCACTGCTCACAACTCTCACTGTGTTATAAACTCATTGATAAACACATGAAGAATACTTCACCTGTGCATAAGATTACCTCTCCTGCCAATCATAGGCACATCTGTTCAACAGCATGCCTTCCCCTAAAGAGGTAGGACAGTTATGACCGGGTGCAGTGGCTCACGCCTGTAATCCCAGCACTTTGGGAGGCCGAGTTGGGAGGATCACGAGGTCAGGCTTTCAAGACCAGCCTGGCCAACATGGTGAAACCCTGTCTCTACTAAAAACATAAAAATTAGCCGGGTGTGGTGGTATATGCCTGCAATCCCAGCTACTCAGGAGGCTGAGGCAGGAGAATCGCTTGAACCCGGGAGGCGGAGGTTGCAGTGAGCCAAGATTGTGCCACTGCACTCCAGCCTGGGAGACAGAGTGAGACTCTGTCTCAGGGAAAAAAAAAAAAAAAAAAAGTAGGACACTTATACCGTAGAGGAAAACATATATGTCCTCAGAAGAAGACTACCAGCTAAGAAAGAAATAAAGAGAGTTGAAATCTCACTTTTGTACACACGACTTTAATCTCACCTGTTAAGTCCTTTTTACTCAAAGCAGCAAGGTAATCCAGGATCAAGAGCATCAACATTACCTGGGAATTGGCTAGAAATTCGGAATCCCAAGACCTACCCCAGATCCACCGTATTGGAGTCTTCCTTTCTAACAAGATCACCAGGTGATGCACTTTAAAGTTTGGAAAGCGCTAAAAGTCACTCCTCTTCTTTTGAGGAAGAGTGAGCACTTTTGAGCAGTGATTCTCAAATGTGGCATCAAGGGCTCTTTTTAAAATACAGCTTCTAGGGCCCTGCTTTTGAAAAAATTGATATGAATGTCTCTGGTCAGGCCTAGGCAAAATACGTTTTTAAAGTCCCTCAGATTATTCTAATGTGAAGATGGTATTGAAAACCTCTAATTAGCGAGACTAGTAGAAGCTGCTCTTCAGAAAAGGGGATATTTATACTTTATGAGTCAATAGAGAAATATCAAAAGGAAAAGTGGCTTTACTCTAATAACTATTTTCTACATAGAATATTTTTATAAATATACATTGTGAAAATAATTTTATAAATACACATTGTGAACATCTATAAATATAATAACTATATAATTCTAATACAACGTTATTTGTTTTTCACTTAATCATGAGACTTAAAAATTCTACTTAATTTTAATGAGGCTTTGAATTGCATCCTTGGAGGAGGAGACTAAGATCAATCAGGGTCATTATGCTTCTATCTTCTTGAACCCATTTCCCCAGGACTATCGCTGGGAAGTGTAGTCCCAGAAAGCTCTAAAAGGAGTCCAAACAAGACATGAAGCAAAAGAATTCAAAGGCCACATTGTACCCTAGGCTGAAATTCACTAACCTATTATACCTACTATATCATTTCCAGATTTATTGGCCAGGATAGCTCACCAGAGACTATGTAAAAAAAATCAAAGGGAAGCATAAAATAGAATCCCCAGTTATAAATAATGGTGTTATTTCAAAACTCACCTAGTATCACTCCAGAAACTTTCTACTGACCTATGCAGAATTCCCTTGACATTCTTTAACACTTTTCTGGCAAGTATTTAGTGTTCCAGGAATAAGAGACCATTCATTAAAGAGGCTCTATCTGAAGCTCTAAGAGTGTGCCTATCAGTAATTCAAATGATAAAAACTTTCCACTGGTAGTCAATCTAGTTTGCTTCTGAACTCCTATCTCCTTTCTTAGATTTGTGGACTGGGGTAACATCTCTGAAAAAAGTAGTTAAATTATTTGATCCAGGTTTAATATGATATGAGATTTCATATCACCCACTTAATCTCTATCTAGAATACACTTTATGAGCACACGTCTTCTTTTAGGCAGGCTTCAGAATGTCAACTTTGCCTAAGATACTCTTTTTCTTAAGGTCAGAAATGTTCTGAAAAAGAAAAATTTAGGAATTTTTGCTCTCCATGTGAGAGTTACTGACTTCTCTTTCTCTGAAGAATTCAGACTAACACAGATGTAAAGCCTGAATTTTCAACCAGGCTTTGTGAATATACCTTCTGGAAAGGTTAGACTGAACGGCTGAAGGGCTTCTTTCCAGGGGTAGTAGGCTAAGAGGATGTGTCATTAATTGTAGGAAGGAATAAAGGGAAAAAGTAGAAAAGAAGAGTAATAAAAAAAAAGATGAAAAGATAAGCTTGAAAGGGAGAAATTAATATTAATAGTGCTCTTCTGTAGGCCATAGACAGCAGCTCTAAAATTACTGGTTGTAATAGGATATAAACTGGAAAATAGAGTAAACCCTTAATGAATTTTAAAAGTGATCTCATGTTCCAACTAGCAAAATTGACATCAGTCTTGTGTAATACAATTTAAGAATATAGTTAATCATGAGCCAAACCTTTTGAAGACTAATCAATCAAAGCTATGATCTTCATTTCCAAAGATAAAAGATGACAGAATAGATGGTTACCATACTTATGAAGATTCCTTAGTGAAAATTTTTGCAAATATACTTTATTAATAAAAGAAAAAGTTATTTTCTGAAATACTGTAGAAATCATTCACATCCAAATTCGACAGCTGAAACTGACAGAGAGAAATGCACAATTAATCTCACACTTGAGATACATTTTCTTACATGTCACTGAACCTTGATATTCCAGCATCAATGTTTGCTCCATGTTTTTTGTATAGTAAAGGTGTGCATCCTCATCTGCTTGTACACAGACATGTCTATAATATTGATAACTTTTTAATTACAAATACCTAAGTATAACTAATATGATGTTGAGAATAGATGTCAGAATAAAATTACAATATATGTAGTTGTTAATCTTATCCATTCCTTAGATTATTGTGTATAATTATTTTGGTTGCTTGTCCAAAAATAAGTTTATTCTTAAAATATTTGTTTTGACACCTGACAAGGAATTTTTCTTCACACATTCACATTACAAATTAATCAGGCTTGAGTTAAAGAATTTGCAATTATGAGGTGAGATATAATTTGTTTCTCATCTCAACATTCACAATAAGTAGTTAACTGTACAAGTTAATCATTGGTCAGAATCATTGAAGGGTACCCGGTACAAATATTGCTGGAAATTAAGGGACCTAAATTATAGCTTACAGTCACAGATATTGAAAATATACAAAGGCCATAGACAGCACCTCTAAGTGGGTTTTTAAATATTCAATACAGAGGAATTCATGTTTTAGTGCATTCCAGTCATCTAAAATAATCACAGTGCTCTACCTGAAAACACTTTTTGGACATATTCATAGTTTATTGGAGGGATGCATAGCTTTCCTCTATAGATTAATAGAAGACAAGTCTATACTCTGAAGGTGGTAAATTGTCTCAGTAGGAAATTCCTGAAAAATACAGAATCAAGTACATCAAAGCATTATATAAAAGTTAAAAATTAGAAGTGGGCTATCAAAGATCATTTTTTCACTATTTAAATTAAAGGACTGGGTAAAATGAAGAATTCTGCAAGTATAATTAACTTATTCCTCAAGCAAGTGAATTGAATACATTAAATCTGGGAAAGTACAAAGTATTAAGAGAGCCAGAAATTTTTCTAAATCAAGGCTGTAGTTTGGATGCAGATACACACGCATCAAAGTTTGATATCAAAGTTTGATATCAGAAGCATACAAACCTATCTACTTGCAGATCAAATATTAATCATGTACTAGATCTGTTTCCCATTCAGACAGGAAATTCAGAATATGATTCTCACAGGTGGAGAAGTTTATCTAACAATTAAGTCATCCTGTAATCAATAGTCAATAAATGTCCCTTAGGTTTCTGATATTGGTATATCTGAAGAGCTTAACTAATTTTGAACTGCTATCTTATTCTGCATTATCAGATTCTTGGAAGATTCTGACTTCTTTTCCAAATAGTTTACATAATATTTCCAAGATTTGTAACTTACTGTATACACTTTATCATTTTTCAGCTGACCACTGTCCTTTGAACTACATGCTTATTTTTCGTCTAAAATTCTTTAGTTGGCTCTTTTTCTATGTATCTATGCCTACCATTTCTGGTTCCTCCTAGGCATGGATTATTCTTGGACCTACCTGTTTCTCTTTCTTCTGTAGAATAGTGTTGGCTGTCTAGGTTGTAATTATATGCCTTCTATCAATTATTCTTTGCGTTCTGTGCTCCTAGGTCAACTGTCAGAAAAGAGTTGTGATGATCAATCCCGCCATCAAGGAGAAGCTGAAGTATCCATTGATACAAAATGTTAGGTTGAGGACACACAAGCTAGTTAAGACTTTAAAGGAATGCTCATCCATCATTCATAAAGCTGGTAAAGCACTAGGAAAGTCAAAGTAATGAAATACCAGAGCACATTGCTAAGGAATGCAAACCTAACTCATAGACGTCAATTAGCTTCAGCCAGGAAATTCCCAGTACACATCTACTTGAAACAAGATATGCTTTCAGGCCTCTGGCAAGTGAAAATATTAATCACTATAAATTTAGGCTCTCTGGGCTCTACTCATTCTTTAATTTCATATGAAGACTATCAAACTCAGTAAATAGTTGTGGTAAATTTGGACAAGTATGATCAAAAGACTGAATGGGAAAAAATGTTTTCTGACTGGGCAATTAATTCAAGATAAATAAAGAGTTTGTGAGTGTAGACATGCATTAAAAGACCTATTGCTTGAACAAAGAGGACATTGACCACAAAAGCAGCTCCCCTCCTCTGCTTACCTGGGTCCCTGTTCCTTGAATAAGCATCCTTTTGCATTGTCTACAGTAAATGCTCCAGTCTTTCTTCAATCTCAATCACTCATGTTTGTCTCACATTTATCAGATGCCTTCAATTCCAACTACCTGGAGACACAGAGAGTATCAGAAGGAAGCACCCTCATTTGGTCCCCATCCACCACCAAGGCACAAGAGAGCACCTCTGCCTTCTTCCTCCTCGAGGAAGAGATGTAGCTCGTTATCTCAGGGCTCTTGATCACAAACTGGTGCATCCTCAGTCTCTCTTTTTCTCCTGCCTCTTTCCTTTAAGCCTACAAACATGCTCAGATTTTTACAATTCAATATAAACAGTCTAGTTAATTGTGACTAATATATGATCACATTGTCATTCTGGAACGTGGTGAAGTACATAGTGAAAGCACTGTCATCCACATCAAGTATCTAAAATCAAAACCAGGTTTTACCACTCACTGGTTGTTTGGCTTTGATCAATATACCCCCAATAAGCCTCAATTTCATTACCTATATAAACAAGAGCAATAATTGTCCATTTCATAAAGTAGATTAATTATTTGTAAAGCATCTAATATTGTGTCCCAAACATACAAACACCATCCTCTTCAACCCAAACAACATTCGACTTGAAATGAAAAGAGAATTGTGCCTACATTAAAAAATCATAACATAGTATGCATTCTCTCTATCTCTCTTTATATCTCTCTCTCTCTCTCTCTCTCTCTCTCTGTGTGTGTGTGCGTGTGTCTTTTTCTTTGAAAAAAATGAAACACGATGAAGTTCAGTGACTTGACCTGTTTATCAATTAGGAAAAGGTTCACCAGCTAAAAGGAGTTTGAAAAATATTGTTTTAAACAAAATAGAATCTTCTATTACTAAAATAAGTTCCCAAGTAGGCAGTCCATAGCTCTAGAAATTTCTTGGGCTCAGGTTACTTCTATTTTGCTGCTCTGATACATTTATTTTTGCCAACTCATGATCCAAGATAGGACCAGTTGGATTTCTCCATACAATGTTTTCTTTCTAATGAACAAGGAGAAAAAAGGAGCAAAGAAGAGCAAAGAGTTCCTTCCAAGGAGGTTTCAGAAGCTTCCAGCCAAGACTTATGCTTACATTTTATTGGACAGCATTTAGATCGTAACCTTGGTTACCTGCAAACTAAATTTAATAATATAATCTTTATTGCAGGCTTTCATACGCATGTTAAAAACTTCAGAATGAGATTACCAAGAAAGAAGGGGATGGTAGAGATTAGGATAAGTAGGTAGAAATCATACCACAGTGAGTATGACATGTGAATTATTTTAAATTATTCTTTTAAAGATTGCTTTGGAAATTCTAATTTATTTCTTTATGACCCTAAGTAACTATTCAGAAATACATGCAGTGTTGGTGTTTTGAGTTTTGACATTTGTGATAACTTAATTATCTTAGTTTACATTTAAGCTGTTATGTTTCCATTTTTTTTATAGAGATTCCAAAGAAAACTAAGAAGAAATAGTCCTACATATTGCACTAAATGTTCATATGTATTTGGATTTTTCCCCTGAATGTTTTCTTCTATTTTACTACTTGTATTCTTTCCTAATACCACATCACAGAAAATAGTGAGGCTTTATAATATGCTTTAAAATAGGTTAGATCAGACTTCTCATTTCCTTCATCTTCAGAGTTTTCCTATTCTTACTTGTTTTTCCAGACAAAATGTAAAATCTGCTTGAAAAAAATCATGCTCTAAAAAATTCCATTGGTATACTTATGGAGACTTCATTACATTTTATATACTCCTGGGAGTGGTAATATTTTGATGATATCTCCCTATCAAGAGCTTGTTGTAATTTTTGACTTTTATATTCTGTTTAGGTTTATTCCTCAATATTTTAACTTTTGTGTTAGTATTATAAGCTTAATTCCATTTTATCTTAATATTTCCTAATAGGTCATTAATGTTATATAGGGGAAGTGTTCATTTCTCCATAGTGATTTAGTCTAAATAATTTACTTGTATTTTCTTTGTTGGTGAGATAGTTTTAATTTGTTTTTCTTGGATATCCCATACATACAATCATATCACGGATTAATAATGATAACCTAACCTCTTCCTTCCAGTTTTATTCCAATGTTTTATCTCATGTAATTTAACTGGTTAGTATCACCAAATCAATGCTAAACTAAAGAACAGATAACTCTTCATATAAATTCTGATTTAAATATACTTCTGAATTAACAGAAAATTTATTTTCTTGATTCAAAGTATAAGAGCATTATCTAACCCTTTCTTTTAGATTGAGATATCTGAGAAATTGAATTCATATATAGGAGGTTACTGGGTAAACACTGTGATACACTCAAAACATTAGAATTCCCTTGACATATTTCATGTGGAGTGTGTCAGGAGCTCAGCAGTTTTCCTAGTCAGCTATGAAACATAGATTTTTAAAGTAAGGATATTAGTGCTTTCAGAATATATTACACATTAGTGAGGAAACTGGTTTAGTTGTTTGTTAAGAGGGATTCAAAATAACAATGTTTTAAACAAGATAGAAGATTTTTCTCTCTGTCAGGTAAAAGTCATAGGTAGAAAATCAGCCATCACTCTTGGCTCCACAACCTTCTGGGTGCCATGCAACCTCCAGCTGTCCTCTCTGCCAGTCCCAAAATGATGGCCTTTTCATTAGGGTAAAGAGAGAGTTTCAATCATCCCACCCACAATCTAAGCCATCACTTTGATAGACTGCCTTTGTCCAGTATAAGCAGAAACCAATAATTGTTTTGATATTACTTATATTCCTAAAGAATCTTCTGTCACTACACTGATTGTCTCATTTTCTTTCTTTCTTTCTTTTTTTTTTTTTTTGTAGCAGAACTGTTTTTATTTATTTATTTTATTATACTTTAATTTCTAGGATACATGTGCACAATGTACAGGCTTGTTACATACGTATAAATGTGCCATGTTGGTTTGCTGCACCCATCAACTCATCATTTATATTAGGTATTTCTCCTATGCTCTCTCTCCTCTATCCCCTTAACTCCCGACAGGCCCTGGTGTGTGATGTTCCCCACCCTGTGTCCACGCATTCTCATTGTTCAACTCCCACCTATGAGTGAATACATCCGGTGTTTGGTTTTCTTTCCTTGGGATAGTTTACTTAGAATGATGGTTTCCAGCTTCATCCACATCCCTGCAAAGGACATGAACTCATCCTTTCTTATGACTGCATAGTATTCCATGGTGTATATGTGCCATATTTTCTTAATTGATGGACATTTGGATTGGTTCCAAGTATTTGCTCTTGTGAATCATGCCACCATGAACATACATGTGCATGTGTCTTTATACTAGCATGATTTATAATCATTTGGGTATGTACCGAGTAATGGGATCACTGGGTCAAATGGTATTTCTAGTTCTAGATCTTTGAAGAATGGCCACATTTCTTCCACAATGGTTGAACTAATTTACACTCCCACCAATAGTGCAAAAGCTTTCCTATTTTTCCACATCCTCTCCAGCATCTGTTGTTTCCTGACTTTTTAATGACTACAGTTCTAACTGGTGTGAGACGATACCTTATTGTGGTTTTGATTTGCATTTCTCTGATGACCAGTGATGATAAGCATTTTTTCATATGTCTGTTGGCTGCATAAAGGTTTTCTTTTGAGAAGGTGTCAGTTCATATCCTTTGCTCACTTTTTGATGGCATTGTTTGTTTGTTTCTTGTACATTTGTTTAAATTCCTTATACATTCTGGATATTAGCCCTTTGTCAGATGGGTAGATTGCAAAACTTTTCTCCCATTCTGCAGGTTGCCTGTTCACTCTGATGATAGTTTATTTTGTTGTGCGGAAGCTCTTTAGTTTAATTAGATCCCACTTGTCTATTTTGGCTTTTGTTGCTATTGCTTTTGGTGTTTTAGTCATGAAGTCCTTGCCCATGCCTATGTGCTGAATGGTATTGCCTAGGTTTTCTTCAGGGTTTTTATCGTGTTAGCTCTCACATTTAAGTCTTTAATCCATCTTAAGTTAATTTATGTATATGGGGTAAGAAAGGCATCCAGTTTCAGCTTTCTACATACGGCTAGCCAGTTTTCCCAGCACCATTTATTAAATAGGGAATCCTTTCCCCATTTCTTGTTTTTGTCAGGTTTGTCAAAGATCAGATAGTTGCAGATGTGTGGTGTTATTTCTGAGGTCTCTGTTCTGTTTCCCTGATCTATATATCTGTTCTGGTACCAGTACCATGCTGCTTTGGTTACTGTAGCCTTGTAGTATACTTTGAAGTCAGGTAGCGTGATGCCTCCAGCTTTGTTCTTTTGACTTAGGATTGTCTTGGGCTCTTTTTTGGTTCCATATGAGCTTTAAAGTAGTTTTCTCCAATTCTGTGAAGAAAGTCATTGGTAGCTTGATGAGGATAGCACTGAATCTATAAATTACCTTGGGCAGTATGGCCATTTTCACAATATTGATTCTTCCTATCCAGGAGCACAGTATGTTCTTCCATTTGTTTGTGTCCTCTTTTATTTCGTTGAGCAGTGGTTTGTAGTTCTCCTTGAAGAGGTCCTTCACATCCCTTGTAAGTTGGAATCCTAGGTATTTTTTTCTCTTTGTAGCAATTGTGAATGCGAGTTCACTCATGATTTGGCTCTCTGTCTGTTATTGGTGTATAGGAATGCTTGTGATTTTTGCACATTGATTTTGTATCCTGAGACTTTGCTGAAGTTGCTTATCAGCTTAAGGAGAATTTGGGCTGAGATGATGGGGTTTTCTAAATATACGATTATGTCATCTGTACACAGGGACAATTTGACTTCCTCTTTTCCTAACTGAATACCCTGTATTTCTTTCTGTTGCCTGATTGCCCTAGCCAGAACTTCCAACACTATCTTGAATAGGAGTGGTGAGAGAGGGCATCCCTGTCTTGTGCCAGTTTTCAAAGGGAATACTTCCAATTTTTGCCCATCCAGTATGATATTGGCTGTGGGTTTGTCATAAATAGCTCTTATTATTTTGAGATATGTTCCATCAATACCTAGTTTATTCAGAGTTTTTAGCATGAAGGGCTGTTGAATTTTGTCAAAGGCCTTTTTTGCCTCTATTCAGATAATCATGTGGTTTTTGTCGTTGGTTCTGTTTATGTGATGGATTATGTTTATTGATTTGCATATGTTGAACCAGCCTTGCATCCCAGGGATGAAGTTATCTTGATCGTAGTGGAGAAGTTTTTTGATGTGCTGCTGGATTCGGTTTGCCAGTACTTTATGGAGGATTGTTGCACTGATGTTCATCAGGGATATTGGCTTAAAGTTCTCTTTTGTTGTTGTGTCTCTATTAGACTTTGGTATCAGGATGATGCTAGCCTCATAAAATGAGTTAGGGAGGATTCTTCCTTTTTCTATTGATTGAAATAGTTTTGGAAGGAATGGTACCAGGTCCTCTTTGTATCTCTGGTAGAATTCAGCTGTAAATCTGTCTGGTCCTGGACTTTTTTTGGTTGGTAGGCCATTAATTATTGCCTCAATTTCAGAACCTGTTATTGGTCTATGCAGAGATTCAACTTCTTCTTGGTTTAGTCTTGGGAGGGTGTCTGTGTCCAGGAATGTATTCATCTCTTCTAGATTTTCTAGTTTATCTGCATAGATGTGTTTATAGTATTTTCTGATGGCAGTTTCTGATGCAGTTATAGTATTTTCTGTGTTTATAGTATTTCTGTGGGATGAGTGGTGATATCCCCTTTATCATTTTTTATTGTGTCTACTTGACTCTTCTCTCTTTTCTTCTTTATTAGTCTTGCTAGTGGCCTATCCATTTTGTCGATCTTTTCGAAAAACCAGTTCCTGGATTCATTAATTTTTTGAAGAGATTTTGTGTCTCTATCTCCTTCACTTCTGTTCTGATCTTAGTTATTTCTTGCCTTTTGCTAGCTTTTGAATTTGTTTGCTCTTGCTTCCCTAGTTCTTTTAATTGTGATGTTAGGGTGTCAATTTTAGATCTTTCCTACTTTCTCTGGTGGACATTTAGTGCTATAAATTTCCCTCTACACAATGCTTTAAACGTATCCTAGAGATTCTGTTACTTTGTGTCTTTGTTCTCATTGGTTTCAAAGAACATCTTTATTTCTGCCTTCATTTCATTATGTACCCAGTAGTCATTCAGGAGCAGGTTGTTCAGTTTCCATGTAGTTGTGTGGTTTTGAGTGAGTTTATTAATTCTGAGTTCTAATTTGATTGCACTGTGGTCTGAGAGACAGTTTGTTGTGATTTCTGTTCTTTTACATTTGCTGAGGAATGTTTCACTACCAATTATTTGGTCAATTTTAGAATATGTGTGATATGGTGCTGAGAAGAATGTATATTCTGTTGATTTGGGTTGTAGAGTTCTGTAGATGTCTATTAGGTCTGATTGGTCCAGAGCTGAATTCAGGTCCTGGATATCCTTGTTAACTTTCTGTCTCATTGATCTGTCTAATATTGACAGTGGAGTGTTAAAGTCTCCCCGTTGTTATTGTGTGGGAGTCTAAGTCTTTTTGTAGTCTCTAAGGACTTGCTTTATTAACCTGGGTGCTCCTATATTGGGTGCATATATATTTAGGATAATTAGCTCTTCTTATTGAATTGATCCCCTTACCATTATGTAGTGGTCTTCTTTGTCTCTTTTGCTGTTTGTTGGTTTAAAATCTGTTTTATCAGAGACCAGGACTGAAACTGCTTTTTTTTTTTTTTTCTTTTCTTTTCTTTTTTTTTCTCTCCATTTGCTTGCTAGATCTTCCTCCATCCTTTTGAGTCTATGTGTGTCTTTGTACATGAGATGGGTCTCCTGAATACAGCACACTGATGGGTCTTGGCTCCTTTTCCAATTTGCCAATCTGTGTCTTTTAATTGGGGCATTAAGCCCATTTACATTTAAAGTTAATATTGTTATGTTTGAATTTGATCCTGTCATTATGATGTTAGCTGGTCATTTTCCCCATTAATTGATGCACTTTCTTCATTGCGTCGATGGTGTTTACTATTTGGCATGTTTTTGCAGTGTCTGCTACCAGTTGTTCTTTTCCATGTTTAGTGCCTCCTTCAGGAGCTCTTGTAAGGCAGGCCTGTTGGTGACAAAATCTCTCAGCATTTGCTTGTCTGTAAAGGATTTTATTTCTCCTTCACTTGTGAAGCTAGTTTGGCCGGATGTGAGATTCTGGGTTGAAAATTCTTTTCTTTAAGAATGTTGGATATTGGTCCCCACTCTCTTCTGACTTGTAGGGTTTCTGCAGAGAGATTCGCTGTTAGTCTGATGGGCTTCCCTTTGTGGGTAACCCGACCTTTCTCTCTGGCTGTCCTTAACATATTCTCCTTCATTTCAATCTTGGTGAATCTGACAATTATGTGTCTTGGGGTTGCTCTTCTTGAGGAGTATCTTTGTGGTGTCCTTTGTATTTCCTGAATTTGAATGTTGGCCTGCCTTAAAAGATTAGGGAAGTTCTCCTGAATAATATCCTGAAGAGTGTTTTCTAACTTGGTTCCATTCTCCCCATCACTTGCTGGTATACCAATCAAACATATATTTGGCCTTTTCACATAGTCTCATATTTATTGGAGACTTTGTTCCGTTTTTTTTTCACCCTTTTTTCTCTAATCTTATCTTCTCACTTTATTTCATTAATTTGATTTTCAATCACTGATACCCTTTCTTCCACTTCATTGAAGTGGCTATTGAAGCTTGTGCATGTGTCACAAAGTCTTCATATCATGATTTTCAGCTCCATCAGGTCATTTAAGGCCTTCTCTAAACTGTTTATCCTAGTTAGCCATTCGTCTAACCTTTTTTCAAGGTTTTTTAGCTTCCTTGCAACAGGTTAGAACATGCTCCTTTAGCTGGGGGAAGTTCGTTATTACCAACCTTCTGAAGCTTCTGTTAACTCATCAAACTCATTCTCCATCCAGTCTTCTTCTCTTGCTGGCGAGTAGCTGCAATCCTTTGGAGGAAAAAAGGTGCTCTGTTTTTTGGAATTTTCAGTTTTCTGCTCTGGTTTCTCCCCATCTTTGTGGTTTTTCTACCTTTGGTCTTTGATGTTGGTGATCTACAGATGGAGTTTTGGTGTGGATGTCCTCTTTGTTGATGTTGATGCTATTCCTTTCTGTTTGTTAGTTTTCCTTCTAACAGTCAGACCGCTTAGTTGCACATCTGTTGGAGTTTGCTGGAGGTCCACACCAGACCCTGTTTGCCTGGGTATCACCAGCAGAGGCTGCAGAACAGCAAATATTGCTGTCTGATCCTTCCTTGAGAAGCTTTGCCTATATGAAATGTCTGTTAGCCCCTACTGGGAGGTGTTTCCCAGCCAGGCTACACAGGGGTTAGGGACCCGCTTGAGGAGACAGTCTATCTGTTCTTGGAACTCGAACGTGGTGCTGAGAGAACCACTGTTCTCTTCAGAGCTGTCAGACAAGGACGTTTAAGTCTGCAGAAGCTGTCTAATGCCTTTTGTTCTACTATACCTTGCCCCCAGAGGTAGAATCTATAGAGGCAGTAGGCCTTGCTGAGCTGCAGTGGGTTCCGCCCAGTTCGTGCTTCCTGGCCTCTTTGTTTACATTGTGAGCTACTCAAGCCTCAGCAATGGCAGATGCCCCTCCCCCAACAAGATGCACTCTCACTGCCAGCTGCAGACTGGAGCTGTTCCCATTCGGCCATCTTGGAAGCGACTCCATCCCAGTTGTCTCATTTTCAAACCACATTCATGCATTTTTATCAATCCAAGTACCCAAATCATCCATTCATTTCATATTTTCCCAAATTGTATTCTGATGTCATGATAAGATTTAAGTAGCCTAACTGGTAGACTATCTATGAATACCAATATGGCTAGAACACTCTCGATAAGATGTTATTAATTATTATTTTCACCCATATTGTAAAATTTGAAATACTGTCCTTACATTTTAGGTCATGTAGCATCATAAAGTCTTTGGCACATGCAGTCCTCTTTGTTTTTTCAAATTTAACAAGTTTTAGTCAATTTATAAATGCCCTCTCTAGTAAGTTTCAACCAGCAATTCCACAGCTTCTGTTTGAACCTTGCTAATTATTGGAAATTTGACTTTCAGAGGTAGTCCATTCCATTCTAATAGAATTTGTTCCATCCCACTGCAATTCTAAATACCAGTTATTTTCAAGTCCCTTGAGGAGAAGTAAACGAATTGATTTCTGAAAGATTTTCATAGACTAAATAGAGAAAATAAACCTTGCTTGTATGCTTCTTTGTGAAACAAAATTCAGTAGCTCTCTCTTAATCTCTTCTTTCTCACTTTCACATACACACACACATAAACCCACACGAGACAGAAAGATTGATAGATAGATAGATAGATAGATAGATATTTCAAATACACATATATTTCAAATTTGTAGATGGACAACATTAAGAAACATATACATGAATATTGACATGATTAAATACTTTGAAAGTTCTTAAAAATATTTATTTATATAGTCTTAAAATTTTATAACATGTCTGTCTCAAGTCATGTGACTACAATCCCAGATTGGCAACTTTATACTGCAAAGTAGGTACTACAGTTTCATTGATAAGGTATTTCCATGTCCATCTTATTAGGAAAAGAAATGTAAAACTTCAATTGGCAAGAATATAAAAAGAATTATGACTCTCTCCTCCATTTCCCAATAAAAGCTGTGCCATAATCTTAGTCCCCAGCTCCGGCGCCTTAGGTTTCTACCTTTCCTGGGTCTGACCTGGTTGCATTTCTGCTTCTTTAGCCAGATCACTCAATAATTCAGATTTATATTCCCCTCTGTGGCAGCAGAGTCCTGGTTAGTTCAGCCACAGCAGGGTAGAGAATGGAGGTATATTATTGATCCCTGATTATATCCTCAGAGAATGGCGCTGTATAGAATTCTAGTGAACCAGTCAAGTATTTTGAGAACTTTGCACACATAAATAAACAAAATGTTTCATGAGGATCGCTTCTACAGCATGGCTAGCAACATCATATAGGCAATAATGACTCTTTTCATTTTAATGCATTTGCAATATAATAAAAATTAATGAGGATGTCAGATTTTCAAAAACCGATAATGTTCTCTCTACACAGTTTCATCATCTTTCCACCTCGTCCCTCTCTCATGTCTCCTAATTTGTCAGCCCATTCTTCTAGATCAAGTATTTATGGATTAACCCTCATGTATAAAATGTTTTGCTCAGCCCTTACCAATAGAACTTTCTTCCTGGATGAATATCGTATATGTACATTTGAATATCATATATGTACATTTTCCAGTATGGTAGCAGTAGCCACAGGCAGCTGTTGAGAACATAAAATGGGGCAAGTATGACTAAGGTAATGAATTTTTAATTTGTTTATTAAATTAAATTGAATGTACAAGGCCCAACTGCCTATTTACTATCGTACTGGACAGCCCTGTACTAGACAATGGGCATTCACTAAGGCAAAACACATGGTCTCCAGCCCCTAAAGAGTTAGACCTAGTTCATTCAATAATCAGCAGCAATTAATTGAATTCACATGATGTGCCAACATCAATTCTCAGCACTGTGGATGCAACAAGGAGCAAAACAGTAAGGCTATGTGCATTACCTGCATATGGCTCTGGAAGATTAGTGTGCTCTATCTGAAAATCTCTGATTGGGTTGACAAAGGAGGGAAAACCTCGGTTGGAAGACGTTCCTATGCAAAGGTTGTCTTCTCCTTGAGAATTTTGTTAGCATTCAAGAATTAAATTGGTGGTTTGTTGAAACCAAAATTATCATAAGCCTAAAGTTACCTTTGTTCTGGCTAACAAAAGTAATTTAAAAGGTAAGTGACAAGAACCACTGAGAAAGTTCATAGTATTATTTTGAAAAAGATTTGAAGGAAATTCTGCAAGGTTTGACTAGGATCGAGAACTTAGTAATTAAGCTTACTAAATGTTTCTTGTTTAATTAGCAGAGGATTTTAAAAAACAACTTCTTAGAAGTTATAATTGATATACAATAAACTGTACACATTGGTCAGCTCAATCAAGATAATGAACATATCTATTACCCCCCTAAAGTAACTTTACATCTTTTTGCAATTCTTTTCTTCTGTTATTTTATTTTATTTTATTTGCAGCTACTATTAATGGGATTACTTTTTAAATTTGTTTTTCAGATTGTTCACTATTGGCATATAGAAAAGCTACTAATTTTTGTACGTTGATTTTGTACCCTAAAACTTTACTGAATTTGTTTATGAGTTCTAATATTTTTAGTGGAATTTTTAGATTTGTACATCTTAGATATAAGATGACATCAGTGCAGACAATAATAATTTGACTTATCTTCCAATTTGGATGTTCTTTATTTCTTTCTCTTGTCTGATTGCTCTAGCTAAGACTTCCAGTGATACATTTAATAACACTGGCAAAAGTGGGTATCTTTATCTTATTTCACATCTTAGAGAAAAGGTTTTCAGATTTTCCCCTTTCAGTATGTTCCTTCTATATCCAGTTTTTTGTGGTTTTTGTTATGAAGGGATGTTACATCTTATCAAATGCTTTCCAGTATCAATTCAAATGATCATATTTTTGTCCCTTATTCTGTTGATGTGATCATATGATTTTTGTCCTTTATTCTGCTGATCTGATGTATCACGTTGACTGATTCGCATGTATGGAACTACTCTTATATCCCTGGGATAAATCCCACCTGCATATAATGAATTATCTTTTTAATGTGTTGTTGAATTTGGTTTACTAGTATTTTGCTGAGGATTTTTGCATTAATGTTCATCAGAGACATTGGCCTCTAGTTTTTTTTTTTTTTGTTATGTCTATGTTTAGCTTTTGGTATCAGAGTAATACTGGCCTCACAGAATGAGTTTGGAAGTACTCCTTCCTCCCCAGCTTTTTGCGATGGATTGAGTAGGATTGGTATTTGTTGTTTAAATGATGATTAAATTTAAGAGTGAAGCAAGCCATCAGTTCCTGAGCTTTTCTTTGATGGGAGACCTTTTATTATGGCTTCAATTTTATTATGGCTTCAACCTTTTATTGCTCTATTTAGGTTTCTTTTCAGATATGATAAGTTTGATATATTTATTTACTTTTTATTTTCTCAACTTTTATTATAGGTTTGGGGTCACATGTGCAGGCTTGTTACATGGGTAAATTGCATGCCACTGGGATTTGGTGTATAGATGACTTTATCACCTAGGTAATGAGCATAGTACCCAATCGTTTTTGGATCCTCACTCTCCTCCTACGCTCCCCTCTCAATTAGGGCCCCGGTGACTATTGTTCTCATATTTGTGTCCATGTGTGCTCAGTGTTTGGCTCCCTACTTATAAATAAGAAAATACAGTTTTTGGTTTTCTGTTCCTGTGTTAATTCAGTTAGGATAATAGCCTTCAACTCAATTCATGTTGCTGAAAATGACATAATCTTGTCTTTTTATGGCTGCATAGTATTCCATGGTATATTTGTACCACATTTTGTCTATCCAGTCTAGAGCAGATGAGTATCTAGATTGATTCCATGTTTTTGCTATTGTAATTGGTACTGCAATGAGCATACACATACATGTGTATTTATGGTAGAATTATTTATATTCCTTTGCATATATACACAGCTATGTGATTACTGAATTGAATGGTAGTTCTGTTATAAGTTCCTTGAGAAATCTCTAAATTGCCTTCCATAATGACTAAAATAATTTACATTCACATCAGCAGTATATAAGCATTTCCTTTTCTCTGCAACTTCACCAACAGCTGTTATCTTTCAGCTTTTTAATAATAGTAATTGTGACTAGTGCAAAATGGAATATCATTGTGGTGTTGATTTGCATTTCTCTAATGATTAGTGAAGTTGAACACTTTTTCATATGCATGTTGGCTGCCTGTATGTCTTCTTTTGAGAAGGGTGTTAATATTCTTTGCCCAATTTTTAATGGGGTTGTTTGGTTTTTGTTTGTTGATTTGAGTTCCTTATAGATTCTATTCTTAGTAGCCATGAGTAGAATAAAATACTCAGAAATATAGCTAACCACAGGGGTGAAAGATCTCTACAATGAGAACTAGAAAATACTGCTGAAAGAAATCAGAAACTACACAAATGGAAAAACAGTCCATGCTCATGGATTGGAAGAATCAATATTGTTAAAATAGTCACATTGCCCAAAGCAGTTTACAGACTCTATGTTATTCCATTCAAACTACCAATGTCATTTTTCACAGAATTAGAAAACTTATTCTAAAATTCATATGGAAACCAAAAAGAGCCTGAATAGCCAAAACAATTCTATGCAAAAAGAACAAAGCTGGAGTCATCACACTAGCCAATTTCAAATTACACTACAAAACTACAGTAAGTAAAACATCATTGTACTGGTACAAAAACAGACACACAGACCATGCAACAGCATAGAAGACCCAGAAATAAGGCTGCACCACAACAGCCATCTGAACTTTGACAAAGTAAGTGATAACAAGAAATGCTAAAAGGACTCCCTAGTCAATAAATAGTGCTGGGATAAACGGTCTAGCTATATGCAAAAGACTAAAACTAGACTCCTTCCTTACACCATGTACAATAATCAACTCAAAATGTAATAAAACTTTCATGTAAGGCCTAAACTCTAGAAGAAAACCTAGGAAATAGCACTCTGGACATAGGCTTTGGCAAAGTTTTTGTGACAAACTTTCCAACAGAAATTGCAACAAAAACAAAACTAAAGCAAGGCATAATTAAACCAAAGAACTTCTGCATAGAAAAAGAAGCTATCAACAGAATTGACTCCTTTATCATTATATAGTGACCTTCTTTTTCTCTTCTTATATTTCTTGTTTTTTTTTCTGAAATAAATATAGCTACTCCTGCTCTTTTTTGGTTTCTAATGGAATGAAATATATTTCTCTATCTTTTGTTTTCAGTCTATGTGTGTCTTCATATGTGAAGTGTAGGCAACAGATTAATGGGTCTTGTTTTTTCATCCATTCAGCCACTCTGTGTCTTTTAAGAGTTTAGTCCATTTTACATCATATATATATATATATATATATTTTTTTTTTTTTGAGACGGAGTCTCGCTTTGTCACCACTCCAGGCTGGAGTGCAGGGAACGATCTCGCTCACTGCAAGCTCCACCTCCTGGTTCATGCCATTCTCCTGCCTCAGCCTCCGAGTAGCTGGGACTACAGGCGCTACACCACCTCACGCCCAGCTAATTTTTTTTTTTTTGTATTTTAGTAGAGACGGGGTTTCACCGTGTTAGCCAGGATGGTCTCGATCTCCTGACCTTGTGATCCGCCCGCCTCAGCCTCCCAAAGTGCTGGGATTACAGGCGTGAGCCACCGTGCCCGGCCAATGTTGTTTTTGATAAGTAAGGACTTACTCTTGATATTTTGTAATTTATTTATTTTCTGGCTGTTTTGAGGCCTTCTCTTCCTTCTTTCTTTCCTTTCTATCCTCCTTTAGTGAAGGTTATTTTCTCTGGTGATATGATATGATTTGGTTTCTTGCTTTTTATTTTTTGTGTGTCCACTGTATATTTTTTTGGTTGGAGGTTACTATGAGGCTTAAAAATACTATCTTGTAACCCATTATTTTAACCTGATAACAACTTTACACTCCATAAACAAACAAAAATAAAACTTATAAAAACTCTGTGACTTAGCTTTATATACCCACTTTTTTGTTGTTTCTATTTATATCTTGTTGTACTGACTGTGTCTTGAAAAGTTGTAGTTATTATTTTTTGATTGGTTCATTGTTTATTCTTTCTACATAGGAAGAGAGTAGTTTGCACACTGTAGTTGAGTGTTATGATAGTTTATGTTTTTCTTTGTACTTACTATTACCAGTGATTTTTGTACCTTCAGATGATTTCTTATTGCTCATTAATGTCATTTTTTAAGTGTGTTTCAAATATTCCCTTTATCGTTTCTTCTAGGACAGGTCTGGTGTTGATGAACTCCTTTAGCTTTTGTTTGTCTGGAAAAGTCTTTATTTCTCCTTCATGTTTGAAGAATATTTTCACTAGATATACTATTCTAGGGTAAAAGGTTTTTCTCTTCATTGCTTTAAATATGTCATGCCATTCTGTCCTGGCCTGTAAGATTTCTACTGCAAAATTTGCAGCCAGATAAAAAAGGAATCCTTGTACACTGTTGGTGGGAATACAAATTAGTACAACCACTAAAGAGAATGGTTTGGAGGTTCCTCAAAAAACTAAAAATAGAGCTACCATATGATCTAGCCATCCCACTGCTGGGTATATACCCAAAAGAAAGGAAATCAGTATATTAAAGAGATATGTGCACTCCCATGTTTGTTGCAGCACTGTTCACAATAGCTAAGATTTGGAAGCGACCTAAGTGTCCATCAACAGATGAATGGATCAAGGAAATATAGTCCTATTTGGGTGAAATCTGTTTGGTATTCTATAACCTTCTTGTACTTGGTTATTGGTATTTTCCAGGTTTGGGAAGTTCTCTGTTATTATCCTCTTGGATATCTACCCCTATCTCTTTCTCTACATCCTTTTTAAGGCCAATAACTTTTAGATTTGCCCTTTTGAAAGATCCTGTATGCATGCTTCATTGTTTTTACTCTTTTTCTTTTATCTCCTCTGACTGTGTAATTTCAAATAGTCTATCTTCAAGCTCACTAAGCCTTTCTTCTGATTGATCAATTCTGCTATCAAAAGACTCTGATGCATTCTTCAATATGCCAATTGCATTTTTCAGTTTGGAATTTCTGCTTGATTCTTTTTAATAATTTCAGTCTCCTTGTTAAATTTGTCTGATAGGATACTGAATTCCTTTTCTGTGTTATCTAGAATTTATTTGAGTTTCCTCAACACAACTATTTTAAATTCTCTATGTGAAAAGTCACATATCTCTGTTTCTACAGGATTGGTCACCAGTATCTTATTTAGTTCATTTGGTGACATCATGTTTTCCTGGAAGGTGTTGATGCTAGTATACGCTCTTTGATTTCTGGTCATTGAAAAGTTTGGTATTTACTATAGTCTTCACTGTCTTGGATTATTTGTATTCTTCCTTCTTGGGAAGGTTTTCCAGATATTTGAAAGACTTGCATGTTGTGATCTTAGCTGTTGTGATCTTAGCTGTGATCTTAGAGTCACCCCAAGCACAGTAATGCTGTGGTTTTTCCATACTCATAAAGGTACCACCTTGATGGTCTTGGGCAAAATCTGAGAGAATTCTCCAGATTACCAGGCAGATACTCTTGTCCTCATCTCTTACTTTCTCCCAAACAAACAGTCTCTGTCTCTCCATTCTGAGCCACCTAAACCTGGGGGTAGATTGACACAAGCACCCCGGTAGCCACCACCACTATGACTACACTGGGTCAGACCTTAAGCCAGCATAGCACTGGGTCTTGCCCAAGCCCTGCTGTAAACACTCCCTGGTCACTGTTTATATTTTCTGAAGGCCCTGGGACTCTACAACTATCAGATGGCAAAGCCAGCCAGGCCTGTGTCCTTCCCCTCAGGGCAGAAAGGTCCTCCAGGTCCTGGGTGGGTCCCTAGATGCCATTAGGGGGTCAGGGACTAGAGTCAAAAACTTTAGAAGTCTACCTGGTGTTCTGTTATACAGTGGCTGAGCTGGCACTCAAGCCACAAGACACAGTCCTTCACATGCAAAGTTATTTTGTATATTGTTCGGTTCAGTGTGCTAATAATTTGTTGAGAATTTAGGCACTGAAATTTAAGATATATGAGTCTTTAGTGTTCTTTCTGTAGTTTATTTCCTTTTTTTTTTTTTTTTTTTTTTTTTTTACTGTGGTCATCAAAATTTGATATAAATATTGGAAAGTATTCTTTCATATTCTATTTTCTGGAAGAAATTGTACAGAATTAGAACTAGTTCTTCTTTAAAGGTTTAATAGATTTCTACAGTAAAGCAATAGACCTGGAGATTTGTTTTTCAAGACCTTTTAAATTATGAGTTTAATTTCTTATATAGTTTAGGACTGCCAAGATTATATGTTTTGTGTTCAGTGAGTTTTGTTAGTTTGTGCTTTTTTGAAGAATTATTTTATTTCTTCCAACTTAAAATTTATAAGCATATAATTATTCATAGTATTTCCTTATTATTCTTTTGCTCTCTATAGAGTTTGTAGGGATATTTCATTCCTTATTTCCAATATTGGGAATTTGTGTCTTCTCTTTTTTTAATCGTTGTCAATTTTGCCACATCAATTGTATTGATCTTTTGAGATGACCAGCATTTTGTTATATCTATTTTCTCAAATTGTTTTGTCATTTATAATTTCACTGATTTCTGCTCTTTGTTATTCTTTTTTTCTGCTGGCTTTAGATTTACTTTGCTTTTTTTTTTTTAAATTTAGTTCAATCAAGCTAATTCCTTTGAGAGTTTCTCTTTGAAACATGTTTGAGAATTTCCCTATTACCTCTGTGTCATTGATTTCTAGTTTAGTTCCATTATTATGCTAAATTAATTACATGTGAAATAAGCTCTGCATACTTTTAATTATTTTGAAGTTTTTGTATTTGTTTATGACTCAGAATATGGTCTTTATTGGTGAATGTTCCATGGATATTTGAAAACAATGTGTATTTTGCTATGGTTCGCTGGAATAATCTATTATTCAATTAGATTCTGTTGGTTGATGACGCTGTTTAGTTTTTCTGTATCTTTGGTGATGTTATTTAGTTATCCTGAATCTTTTGCTTAATTATTATATCAATTTCTAAAAGAGGAGTATTTAATTTTCTAAATGCAATTGCAGATTTGTTTATTCTTATAGACAGCCTATCATTGAATTATGACTTTTTATCCATTTTACCAATATCTGTCTTTTAGTTGGTTAGAGCATTTATATTTAAAGTAATCATTGACATGTTAAGGCTTATGTTGCCTTTTTTTTTTTTCCTTGTTCCCTCTATTTCTCACTCTTTTAATTATTTTCTTGTCTTTCTCTGGGTTACATGAACATTTTTAGAATCCCATTTTTATTTATTTATAGTTTTGTTTAGCATATCTTTTTGTATAGTTTTTCTTAATGATTGCTATAGGAATTACAGTACACCAAAGTAAGTTGTCACTGTGTACTGATAATAACATTTTACCACTTCAAATGAGGTCTAGAAACCTTGCTTCCATTTAGGCTCCCTGTGTCTTCCTCACTTTTTAAAATGTAATTGTCTTAAGTATAACATCCACATAGAGTAAACCTAAGATACTGTTATAATTTTTGCTTCAACCATTAAATATGATTTAAACACACATGAATAATCTATTATATTTTACCCCATTTTGCCTATTCCATTACTTTCTGTTTTCTGAAGTTACCAGTCTCATTCTGTTTTTAGCTTCCCTCTATTTGAATTTCTCTGGCCATTCTTCAATTATAAGCCTATTGGATAAACATTTTCTTAGTTTACCTTTATCTAAGCAAGTCTTTATTTTCTCTTTATTCCTGAAAAATATTTCTTTCAGCACTGAAAAATATTGTGCCAATTTATGCTGGTTTTCATCATTTCAGATGAAAAATTTGTTGTTATTTGAAATATTGCTTCCCTATAAGAAATGTGTATTTCTCTCCAACTCCTGCACCAAACTTCTAGTGAACAACAACAAAAAAGAAAAACAGCATTATGGCTGCTGCTACATTTCTACTTTCCCAATCTCATACAAAAATTTCTCCTTTGGTACATTCTAACTAGATTGATACAGTGAAGAAAATCTTGAAAAAAGCACTTCTGCCTAGCCAATTTGGCATACTACAAAACCATCACAATTTGCCCTTTGTCAACTTGGCATTATAAACCTCTCTAGATCACACTTATCCTCAACATAAAGGCAACAGAACCATCATGTTTCTGTCTAATACAATGCAAATAGGCCTCCCACAACTGAAAATGCAAATCAAAATAATAAAGAAAAACTCGTAACTATTCCAATCCTAGTTTTTTTCAGCAAGTCTTATCACCATTGCTAGTATTTATAACTAACTTTTTAGACTACCCTTTTCATGTCCTCTTTGCCTTCACTCAGCAGGCACCTCAGCGTCTTACGTATTTTTGCCTGGTGGCGACTCAGACCTTCAATTCTGAAAGATCTGGGGACTCTTAAGCAGGGATGCCTACATTGGACTGCTATACATTTTTATTGACTTGACACAAGACGTGAGAGTATTAAGAGCACTCTAGTTGTTTGTTTCTCACAAGAATATATTGTAGCATTTCTGAAACTAGGTTGAACGAAAAAATTGAATTAACTTTTAGGTAATATGAGTCAGGATTATCATCATCAGAGAAAGAAGATAGAAGTAAGTACAGGGGTGCGGTGAGGTTGGAGGAAGGCTACAAAGCACCCTGTGGAGCTGGCTTAGAGTCAGAGTTACCAGTATAAACTCATGTATCATGCATGTACAAACTGATAGAGAAATCAATGTAGATATATGTGTATATATGAGTTAGCATACATATACAGGCAAAGTAAAAAGCTGACAAAATGGGAGAAAACAATTATTAAAAAGTCACGGCTGCGCGGTCGCCGCTGCAGCCGCCGCCGCCCAGAGCCTCGCGAGCTCATTTGTGCCTGGCTGTTCCCCATCCCTCTCTCCCCAGTGTTTATTGTCTGAGCCATTGGCTGCCCCTAAAGTTTTGGCTCTTTCCCTTAGTAACAGCTTTTACCTTCTTCCTCAATTCCTCTTCCCTCTCACGCCCTTCCCACGCGCGCCGCCTCCCGCCGCCGCTGGCCGCTTGCGCCCCCGCCCCTCCCACCGCGGCGGGAGCACCTCCGCGCGCCACCTGGGGACCCGCGCAATGCTCCCTGGCCAGCCTGCGCGGCGCCCATCCCTGCGCCCTCCGCTCGCTGGGGTTATGATTGCCTCTCACCCCCACGAAGGGGTTATTTTGGGGTAGTTGGAGGCGGCGGCGGCGGCGACGACGGGAATTTCCTTGTGCCTCCATTCCCGGGAGCGGGAAGCGGCGTTGGAAGCCACCGTTTCCAGAATCAGTAACAGCAACTTGTGATTGGCGATGACCGGATATTCCCTTGCACATCCCCTCAGCAATGCACTGCCAATGGGTTATATCCTGTGCTGTGACCTCATGGTTTAAGTGGGAATAAAGATGAGTATAAGCAGTGATGAAGTCAACTTCGTGGTATACAGATACTTGCAAGAGTCAGGATTTTTTCATTCAGCATTTACCTTTGGTATAGAAAGCCGTATCAGTCAGTCCAATATAAAGGGTGCCCTCGTCCCACCTACTGCATTGATTTCTATCATCCAGAAAGGTTTACAGTATGTAGAAGCAGAAGTTAGTATTAATGAGGATGGTACCTTTATTCATGGTCGACCAATAGAGTCTGTGCCTGATTAAATGCCGTAATGCCTGATGTAGTACAAACAAGACAACAGGCTTATAGAGATAAGCTTGAATCGCAACAGGCAGCAGCTGCCGCAGCTGCAGCCAACCAACAAGGATCTGAAAAAAAAAACGGAGAAACCACAGCAAATGGGGAGGAGAATGGAGCACATACTATAGCAAATAATCATACTGATAGGATGGAAGTGGATGGGGACGTTGAAATCTCTCCTAATAAAGCAGTTGTGTTATGGGGCCATGAATCTGAAGTTTTCATCTGTGCCTGGAACTCTGTTAGTGATCTCCTAGCATTAGGGTCTGGAGACTCAACAGCAAGAATAGGGAATCTTAGTGAAAACAGCACCAGTGGCTCTACACAGTTAGTATTTAGACATTGTATAGGAGAAAGAGGGCAAGATGTTCCAAGCAACAAGGATGTAACATCTCTAGATTGGAATAGTGAAGGTACGCTTCTAACAACTGGTTCCTACGATGGGTTTGACAGAACATGGACTAAATAAAGATGGTAACCTTGCTAGTACCTTAGGGCAGCATAAAGGCAATATTTGCATTAAATGGAATAAGAAAAGAAATTTTGTCCTAAGTGCTGGAGTAGACAAGACTACAATTATTTGGGATGCACGTACCGGTGATGCCAAGCAACAGTTTCCTTTTCATTCAGCACCAGCATTAGATGTTGATTGGCAGAGCAACAACACCTTTGCTTCTCGTAGTACAGATATGTGCATTCATATCTGTAAATTAGGACAAGACAGACCTATTGAAACATTCCAAGGACATACGAATGAAGTAAATGTTACCAAATGGGACCCAGCTGGCAATCTCCTGGCCTCCTGTTCTGATGACATGACTTTAAAGATATGGAGTATGAAACAAGACAATTGTGTCCATGATTTGCAAGCACATAAAGAAATTTATACTATCAGGCCGGGCGCGGTGGCTCAAGCCTGTAATCCCAGCACTTTGGGAGGCCGAGACGGGCGGATCACGAGGTCAGGAGATCGAGACCATCCTGGCTGACACGGTGAAACCCCGTCTCTACTAAAAAATACGAAAACTTAGCCGGGCGAGGTGGCGGGCGCCTGTAGTCCCAGCTACTCGGGAGGCTGAGGCAGGAGAATGTCGTAAACCCGGGAGGTGGAGCTTGCAGTGAGCTGAGATCCGGCCACTGCACTCCAGCCTGGGCGACAGAGCGAGACTCCGTCTCAAAAAAAAAAAAAAAAAAAAAAGAAATTTATACTATCAAATGGAGTCCAACAGGACCAAGGACTAATAATCAAAATGCCAACCTTATGTTAGCAAGTGCATCCTTTGATTCTACTGTTAGGTTATAGGATGTAGACCGAGGGATATGCATCCATACCTTGGCAAAACACTAAGAGCCTGTGTACAGTGTAGCTTTCAGTCCTGATGGCTGGTATCTGACCAGCGGTTCTTTTGACAAACGTGTACACATCTGGAACACACAGACAGGTGCTCTAGTTCACAGCTAGAGGGGAACAGGCGGAATTTTTGAAGTTTGCTGGAATGCAGCAGGAGACAAAGTTGGAGCCACTGCATCAGATGGTTCAGAT
Source organism: Papio anubis (assembly GCF_008728515.1). Lineage (NCBI taxonomy): Eukaryota > Metazoa > Chordata > Mammalia > Primates > Cercopithecidae > Papio > Papio anubis. The sequence goes on from NC_044981.1 coordinate 135,208,482, forward strand.
TGTGTATTAGACTTTTGGAAATAGCACTACTAGTTGGAAGCCATGGACCAACTGTGAATCTGTACATAGCCAAAATGACTGTCCCTGACCCACGTACTGCTATAGTCTCACTTGAACCATGGCCAGTCGACCACGGCCAAATCTAAAAGAAATATGGGCCAGGCGCAGAGACTCATGCTTGTAATCCCAGCACTTTGGGAGGTTGAAGCAGAAGGATCAAGGGTCAGGAATTCGAGACCAGCCTGGCCAGTATGGTGAAACCCTGTCTCTTCTGAAAATACAAAAATTAGCTGGACATAGTAGTGTGCGCCTGTAGTCCCAGCTACTCGGGAGGCTGAGGCAGAATCGCTTGAGCCCGGGTGGCGGAGGTTGCAGTGAGCAGAGATTGTGCCACTGCACTCCAGACTAGGCAACAGAGCAAGACTTTTTCTCAAAAAAAAAAAAAAAAAAAAAAAAAAAAAAAAAGGAAAGAAATATATACATACAATTTATATAAACAAAATTGCACCCTGAAGATGACAGAGTTTTGTCACAGCTTGTGAATTCTGTTCACCAAGTGCTAGAATCTAATCTGCTGTGCTGCTAAAATAGCATTTAGAAGTTTTGGATATGAAAAACAGAAGAGAGAAAAATACACATTATAAAAGCAGAACACACATGTGCCAGGTTTTGGATACTAAATGGCAGCCTCATTTTTCCCCCTTGAATCAGCAAACACCATGGATTATATTCTTTTTTTCCCTTCAGTAGTGAGCAGTTTGTATGTACAGAGAAAATGGGCACAAAAACTTGCAGCGGTAGTTTGTTCTTGCTTTAAAATTTTGTTTTTGGTTTAGATTATGGATGCATGAAGTAAGGGAGTGAACTAGTTTCTTGTTTATATTTTTTCACATTTTAAACACCAAAAAAATTCTTTAAAACATTTTAATGCATTCGTTTGAAGAGGTAGATATTTGGTACATTTTATGGCTCCCAGCATATATTCAATTGGTGCATGTTGTGGAAGGGGGAATTGGAAATTAAATGAAAACATATGACTTTGGTCATGTCAGTCTGTAAGACGCATCAGTAAAAGATGTATTATACTCTGTTGGTTTTGGTTTTTGGTTTTGCTTTTTTTGTTTGTTTGTTTTTTGTTTTTTGGTGATGTGGCATAAATGCAATAGTTTCCTTTTTGGGACATATTTCTACCAATTAAAGACTAGAAGGGCACAAATTTTTTTTTTTTTAATTACCGTAGAGAAAATACATTAAAAAAATTGGCTGGGCACAGTGGCTCACACCTGTAATCCCAGCACTTTGGAAGGCCAAGGCGGGTGGATCACCTGAGGTCAGCAGTTCTTGACCAGCCTGGCCAAGATGGTGAAACCCCGTCTCTACCAAAAATACAAAAATTAGCCAGGTACAGTGGCGGGTGCCTGTAATCCCAGCTACTCGGGAGGCTGAGGCAGGAGAATCACTTGAACCTAAGAGGAGGAGGTTGCAGTGAGCCTAGATCGCGCCACTGCACTCCAGCCTGGGCGATAGAGTGAGAATCCATCCAAAAAAAAAAAAAAAAACTTCTGATGTTTTGCAGCCATAAATGAATTATGGTAGAAATGTGCACTATTGTGAAAAGGGGCAAAGTAGTTTTGGGTTTTTTTGTTGTTTGTTTTGCTTTGTTTTTTTAGGAGATTAAAATGTTTCTGGATAAGAATTCGCTTCTCCAATTGTCTATCATTCTGTGTACAAGCTTAAATATGTAATGTAATCAAACTCCAGTATTAAAAATCTCTCATGTTTTTTCTTTATCCTAAGCAAGATAATGGCATATAGCACTGCCATTACATGGCAAAATGTTTGCTACCTTAGTTTAAAAACCAATCTCTAAAACAGAAGACTTGCTTCAAGGTGTTTTTAAACAGCAGTGATTCCGATTTTTTTTTATGAAAGTATAATTGCACTAACCTTCTGCCTGCTGCTCTGATTCTGCATTTGTGGTAATTGTGACTACATGTTTTTCAAATATAGATAGATTTAAGTCGCTAATTTTTTTCCGGTATCACTACTATATCATGTCTTTTACTCTGTTTATAATATTAAGTATTTTCTTAAAGATATAGATATTAAATTAAACCTCTTGTTCTCATGCAGCTAAGAGTAACATATACAGACAAACAATGGTTTGAAGCCATGTTTATATGTGTGACTAATAAGGCTTGTCATGATTAACATAATCCAGGTATGTCATTTCTGAAGAGAAAGCTCGTCAAATTTATATCTCAAATATTTTAATTGAAGAATTCCTTATTGTTGAGCTTAGCAAATTAATAACACTATTTCTGTCATGAATTATTTTGAGGCCTTTTAGTACTAAAATTTTAACTTTTAAGTTTGAGTAGAAACTGATTTAACCCAAGTAATGCAGCTTTGATTTTCAGCTTTCGTTGCTTTGCTGTTTTTACAAAACAGCATTGATTGAAACAAGTCTTGGTTTCACTAAGGTAGGGTAGCAATTGCTATTGGTAGAGTATATAAATACACTTAATTTCACAATACATTGTTATATGTATCCCAGTTGTTAGTGGGGACTATGAGACTATAATAATATTTTTAAAAATTTACATACAGGCCGGGCGCGGTTGCTCAGGCCTGTAATCTCAGCACTTTGGAAGGCCGAGGTGGGCGGATCACGAGGTCAGGTATAGTGAAACCCTGTCTCTGCTAAAAGTACAAAAATTAGCTGGATGTGGTGGCATGTGACTGTAGTCCTAGCTACTCAGGAAGCTGAGGCAGGAGAATCGCTTGAACCTGGGCAGCAGAGGTTGCAGTGAGCTGAGACCATGCCATTGCACTCCAGCCTGGGTGACAGAGTGAAAGTTCATCTCAAAAAAAAAAAAAAAAAAAAATTACATCAGAAGAGGCAATCATTTACGATGGTTTTGTGCCAGCTCTTTTTAGGGTTTTGAATTTAGGTTTTGAATTAGAGATATTTAGAACTTATTAACCTGTGACTTCTGTAGGAAACCTAACATGCTGAGTACCTGGCACTTTAATTCCTGCTTTTATTGCAAGAGGTCCACATCTGTGGTTGGTCTCTGTTATTGTTTAAAAATAAAAATAAAAATTATAAAAAGTCTGTGCAATAATTTTAAAATGTGCTCCCAGGAATAGACACAAATGTTTAGAGTATCTTTTAAGTTGCATTTTCCTTTAGCCATGCATTTGTCAATTGCACTGAATTTAAACCTGAAAGTCAGAGATGATTATTGATGTTACTTTTATATTTTTATATGGACAATTTATTCATTTGCATATACTTACTTTTTCCCAGCTGATTAAAAGCTAGTCAAGAAATTCTGCAATGCAGCTGCCAAAATAGACAGCTACATTTTTATGATATTGTCATCTTTTCTGTTTTTTTTTTTTTCCTGTAGCTATTTTACTTAAGCGTAGTAACCACAATAGGACATACAAAAGGACATATAAAAGACTATAAATACAGAGCTTTATTATCCTGACGTCTTGGGTCTTTTAAGTATACACTTTTCTGAAAGGCATCCATTTTGTAGCCTTGGGTTCTTCATGAGCATGTGATTGTTTATTTTTGCTGCTGTTCTCTACATCATCATTGCCTGTTGATGTGCCAAGATGCTGCTCCAATCATATACACCATGGAATACTATGCAGCCATAAAAAAGGATGAGTTTGTGTCCTTTGTAGGGACATGGATGCAGCTGGAATCCATCATTCTTAGCAAACTATCACAAGAACAGAAAACCAAACACCGCATGTTCTCACTCATAGGTGGGAACTGAACAATGAGATCACTTGGACTCGGGAAGGGGAACATCACACACCGGGGCCTATCATGGGGAGGGGGGAGGGGGGAGGGATTGCATTGGGAGTTATACCTGATGTAAATGACGAGTTGATGGGTGCAGCACACCAACAAGGCACAAGTATACATATGTAACAAACCTGCACGTTATGCACATGTACCCTACAACTTACAGTATAATAATAATAAATAAATTAAAAAAAAAAAAAGAAATAAGATTATCTCTAATTTGAGCAGTAACATGATTGCAAGAGACCAAGTTTCACATCTTGTAAAGTTCTGTATTTGGGATTCTTGTTCATTTTTCCGCCTGTGTTTTCCTGAGAACTTATTCCTGATGATCAATTGAATCCAGTAGTTTTACTATGCTATTCATTGTTGTATAAGCGACTGTAAGGAACTTATCATAAGGAAAAATAGAAGGGAAAACTTGAATGAATACTCATTGATTAAAATGGAATAAAGAAAGAGCAGCTGCTACTTTTAAGCAATATAAAGGAATGTCTTTCTTGGCCTCCATGTAGGAAATCCCGTAGGTTCTTATGTTTGTTCCAATCCCTATTTCCTGCCATTGACCAGGTAACATCATGGCTTTCAAAAGACTTTTAGAAGTGGTAACTCTTGAAATCCCATTTGACCCAGCCATCTCATTACTGGGTATATACCCAAAGGATTATAAATCATGCTGCTATAAAGACACATGCACACGTATGTTTATTGCGGCACTATTCTCAATAGCAAAGACTTGGAACCAACCCAAATGTCCATCAATGACAGACTGGATTAAGAAAATGTGGCACATATACACCATGGAATACTATGCAGCCATAAAAAAGGATGAGTTCATGTCTTTTGTAGGGACATGGATGCAGCTGGAAACCATCATTCTCAGCAAACTATGGCAAGAACAGAAAACCAAACACTGCATGTTCTCACTCATAGGTAGGTGGTAATTGAACAACGAGAACACTTGGACACAGGGATGGGAACATCATACACCAGGGCCTGTTGTGGGGTGGGGGGAGGGGGGAGGGATAGCATTAGGAGATATACCTAATGTAAGTGACGAGTTAATGGGTGCAGCACACCAACATGGCACGTGTATACATGTGTAACAAACCTGCACGTTGTGCACATGTACCCTAGAACATAAAGTGTATATATATATATAAAAGAAGTCAAGCCAGAAAAAAAAAGAAAAAAAAGAAGTGGTAACTCTTAATTTCCTAATAGATATTAGAGTGTACTGAATTCTGTTTTAATTATTGTCTCGGTAAGCATGTTTTAGGATTAAATACCTTTTACGGATACTGAAAGTGACTCCTCTTGTGGTGTGCAAAACAAATTACGGTGCAAAAAGTAATCACCAGATTTAATTACATGAAGGTTTTTTTGCTTTTTGGCATATGAAAATGTCAAGAGAAAGGCCAAAGATCTGTACTTTTTCATTTATAAAACACCTCTGTTTTCCTTAAACTTCTTTCTGTCAAATTAGATTTCATAAGAGAGTACTCTTTTTAAGGAGCTGTTTATGTAGAATGATTTTGTTAAGAGTAATGTAAACTCTTATTGAGTGGAGGCCTAAAGAGGACTGTGCATTTTTGCTATTTAAAGGAATCACAAATGTTCATAATTAGGTGAGCAAAAATGACAAGTTTTACTAGATAAGTAGAGAAACAAATCTCAAATGCAGTGCTATAATTTTCATTATCTTGAGCACATTGTACATTTCTATAGAACCTGTTATTATTCTCATATGCTAAGGATGGCCCTTGCATATGGTGAATTCCTGTTGACAGTTTCCACAGAAATCCTATTTCAGTGGACCAACATTGTGGCATGGGAGCAAATGTCAACATTTTGTGGCATAGCAGCAAATCTACAAGACACCCTGGTTGGTTGGTTTTCTGTTTTGTTTTCTTTGTTTTTTCCCTCTTCTCCTGAATCAGCAGGGATGGTAGGAGGGTAGGCAAGTTGTGAGTTACTCTTTCCAGTAGTAGCTCTGAAATGTCACATTTAATAACAATTTTTTAAAACATGATTCTAGTTAAATGTAGAAGAGAGAAAAAAGAGGAAGTGTTCACTTTTTTAATATACTGATTTAGAAATTTGATGTCGTATATCAGTAGTTCTGAGCTTTCTTTATTTCTGCCTTTACGTTGACAGTGTTGAAGCAGGGTAAATAACTAGGGAGTTTTTTTTTCCTCTAGTGAGCTGTTTCGTGATGTTTTCTTTAGAGTTTCTGGGTAAGTTCAGGAAAACATTCTGCATGTTTTATCTAGTCTGATGTACTTATCCATCTCATTACAAACAAAAACACGCAGACTGCATTTGTAGCTCTGTAATCCTTGAATACAGAAGTAAATTTTCTTCTTTCCTGACTTTGATCTTGTAGCTATATTGTTTTCATTTTTATTTTTACAAATCCTTTGAGTCTAATTCCGTGAGCCTACCTACAGCACTGGATTAAAATGTCTGCATCATTTCTTTAGTTATGCAGTTAACTTTAAAACTGTTGTAAAAGTTTAAACCAGCCCATGACGGTTTTCTGTACATGTTAAAGAACTTCATTGATCGGTTTTCATGATTATTGTATCAGGAAGAGTGATATAGATGTTCTATGCGTTCCTGGACCACGTTAATTACACTTATGATGTATTTTGGTTCCACATCACAATGATTTGTCCCCAGGGACCCTTTTTATCCTTTCTAGACACATTTTTGTTGTTGTTGTTGTATTGTTGCAGTTTCCCTTTGAGAAAGAAAATCTTAAAAATCAACTGAAATAGAAAAGTCCCAATTTTAAAAATAGGCAAAGACATGAAAAGGAAATTTGTAAAATAGATATTCAAGTGCTACTTTAACATGAAAAAATGCTTGACTTTATTGTTTTACAATACATGACAATGCACATAGGCTATCATCAACCAGGAAAGCACACTCAAGCCCAGGTGTCCAGCGTTTCTATTGGAGGTAAGTCAAATAGGCCTGATTGACTTCCTGGGTGCTTAACCTCAGCCTCCGGCCCCTGCAGAAATCTGGTTGGTACTGCATGAACCAAGGCCCACCCCATAAATTATATTGTTCACACAGACTGTATGGGGTCCCCAAGGCCCCAAGGAAACAAAGACAGTCTTATCAGGCACGATATTCCAAGGGCTTAGATGTTGCTTCTTAATAGTCAGGTGTAAATAAAAATAAAATTTCAACACTCTCTAAATTTTTTTTACTTTTAAGTTCGGGGTACATATGTAGGATGCACAGATTTGTTACATAGGTAAGCATGTGTCATGGGAGTCTGTTGTATAGATTGTTTCATCACCCCGGTATTAAGCCTAGTATCTTTTAGTTATTTTAATGATCTTCTCCCTCCCCCACCTCTCCTCCCTCTGGTAGGCCCCAATGTGTATTGTTCTTCTCCATGTGTCCATGTGTTCTTATCATTTAGCTCTCACGGGTGAAAACATGCGGTATTTGGTTTTCTCTTCCTGCATTAGTTTGCTAAGGATAATTGCCTCCAGCTCCTTCCATGTTCCTGCAAAGGACATGATCTCATTCATTGTTATGGCTGCAAAGTATTCTGTAGTGTATATGTATCACATTTTCTTTATCCAGTCCACCACTGATGGGCATTTAGGTTGATTCCATGTCTTTACTATTGTGAATAGTGCTGCAATGAACATACACATACATTTGTCTTTATAATAGAATGATTTATATTCCCTTGGGTATATACCCAGCGTATTAGTCCATTTTCATGTTGCTGATAAGGACATACCCAAGATGGGAAGAAAAAGAGGTTTAATTGGACATACAGTTCCATATGGTTGGGGAGGCCTCAGAATCATGGTGGGGAGTGAAAGGCACTTCTTACACTGTGGCAGTAAGAAAAAATGAGGAAGAAACAAAAGCAGAAAACCATTTATCTGATGGATAAATCCATCAGATGTCATGAGACATATTCACTATCATGAGAATAGTATGACAAAGACCAGCCCTCGTGTTTCAATTACCTCCCCCTGGGTCCTTCTCACACATGGGAATTCTGGGAGATACAATTCAAGTTGAGATTTGAATGGGAACACAGCCAAACCGTATCACCCAGTAATGGAATTGCTGGGTCCAACGGTATTTCTATCTTTAGGTCTTTGAGGAATCTCAAACTGTCTTCAACGATGGTTGAACTAATTTAATTTATACTTCCACCAACAATGTATGTGTTCTTTTCCTCCACAACCTCCCCAGCATCTGTTATTTTTTGACTTTTTAATAATAGCCATTCTGACTGGTGTGAGACAGTATCTTATAGTGGTTTTGATTTATATTTCTCTAATAAGCAGTGATGTTGAGCTTTGTTTACATAATTGTTGGCTCCATGTATGTCTTCTTTTGAAAAGTGTCTATTCATGTGTTTTGCCCACTTTTTAATAGGGTTGTTTGATTTTCTCTTGTAAATTTGTTTGAGGTCCTTAAAGATACTGGATATTAGACCTTTGTCAGATGCATAGTTTGCAAATATTTTCTCCCATTTTGTAGGTTACCTGTTTACTCTGTTAGTCATTTCTTTTGCTGTGCAGAAGCTCTTTAGTTAAATTAGATCCCATTTGTCAATTTTTGCTCTTGTTGAGATTGCACCAGGTGTCTTTGTCATAAAATCTTTTCCCATTCTTATGTCCAGGATGGCATTACCTAGGTTGTCTTCCAGGATTGTTATAGTTTGGGGTTTTACATTTAAGTCTTTAATCCATCTTTAGTTGATTTTTGTATATGGTGTAAGAAAGGGGTCCAGCTTCAATCTTTTGTGTATGGCAAGCCTCATATCCCAGCACTATTTATTGAATAGGAAGTCTTCACTCCACTGCTTGTTTTTGTCAGTTTTTTTAAAGATCAGATGGTTGTAGGTGTCTGGCCTTATTTCTGGGTTCTCTATTCTGTTCCATTGGTCTATCAGCCTGTCCTTGTACCAATACCATGCTGTTTTGGTTACTGTAGCCCTATAGTATAGTCTGAAGACAAGTAGTGTGATGCCTCCAGCTTTGTTCCTTTTGCTTAGGATTGTCTTGGCTAACTGTATTCCTTGGAAGGAAATTAACAGAGACTTGTGCTTCATCCCTCCCTAAGCAGAATGTCCATGGTAATTATTAACTTAGATCAGATTTCTTTACATGTAGGTTAACAACCTATATCAGATCTCCTAGTAAATAAATGGTTGAATAACAGAGACTCACTCTATAAAAATGCTTTTTATTCAGATGGCATGTACCAGGTCAGTTATTGCAAATAAACATAACACTTACGGATTTCTGGGGCAGAGCTGGTGATGGGAGTTAATCATGTAGGCATTTCTTTGTCTGTGTAAATAACAAAGCATAAAGCTGGGGAGCCCCAAAACTGAAATTGATGTCTTTGAAAACAATGTATTTGCATATATTGTTCAGAAATGTCTGTTAATCCAAGTTGAAATTGCACATTACTTTAGGGGAAAAAAAGATAATTAGGATGCAGTGTATGAATAATGCCCTGCCATTTAAAAATAAATTCTGTCCATGTCTGCTTCTTGCTTGAATCCTTAAAATCATTAGTTAATATTGAAGTTGGAAAATTTTATGATTCATGTGAATTTGTTTTGACATTGTGTTAACACATTCATGATAAGAGAAATGCAAATGAATACTGGATACCATTTCTCTGCTCTAAAATTAGCAAAAAGCTGGACAACTTACAAGCTTTACTACTGGTGCAGAGAAAAATATTACAACCCTTACAGGAGAATTCAGCCTTATGTAACAAAACAACATATGACCTCACTTTTTAAACTTATTTTTTCAATAATTATAGATTTATAGTAAAGTGAAAAGAAAGAATACAGGGAGTTCACATGTACCCTTTCACTTAAACTTTCCCAATATCACCATTTTACTTTATCAACATCAGGCTGTTGACATTGGTTCACTACCAAAATCAAGATATTAAATACTTAAACCATCCATTACCACAAGACTCCCTTATCCTACTTACTTATATCCATACCCACCCTATACGCCACCCTGAGCCCTGGCAATAACTAATATGTACTTCATGGCAATACTTAAGCTATTACACAAGTGTTATGTAAATGAAAACATGCAACCTGTTTCCTTTTGATATTAACTTTTATTCCCATTAGAAACAATTTCCTTAAGGTTCATTCAAGTTGGTGCATGTATTAATGGTTCATTCCTTTTTATTGCTTTATGGCATAAAGGTGGTTTATGCCATAGATATAACACCTTTGCTTAATTATTCATTCACTGAAGCACATTTGGGCTTTTGACTACTATAAATAAAGGTGCTGTGAATATCTATGCATAATTTTCTGAGGGAAAATAAGTTATTTCTCTGAGATATATGCCTAAGAGTATAATTGCCAGGTCATATGGTAGGTCCATTTTAGTTTATAAATAACCACCAAATGATTCCTCAGAGTTGATGTACTATGCATCAGTGACATTCTCCTCACATCCACACTAGTGTTTGTGTTATCACTATTTCTTTTATTTTAGCCATTCTGATGAGCATTAGTCATATCTTATTGTGGTTTTAGTTTTTATTTCTTCATTGACCAATGATATTACACATCTTTGCATGTGCTTATTTGGCATCAGTATCTCTTCTATCAAATGTCTGTTTATGTCTTTTTCCCATCTTCTAATTGGATTGCTTATTGCCAACTTTTGAGAAATCTTAATATATCCTAGATATAAGACTTTTGTTGGATATATGGTTTGCAAATATTTTCTTACAGTCCACAGGTTATCCTTCCATTTTTTTAAACGAACTCTTTCACAGAGTGAATTTTTTAAATTTTGCAGATGTCCGATCAATTTTCCTCCTACATATTATACTTTTGGAGTCATATCTAAGACCTCTTCACCTCGTTCTAGGTGCCAAAGATTTTTACTTATTTATTTTCTGGAATTTCATAGTTTTATATTTTATATTTACATTCTTTATCTACTTTGAGTTAGTTCTTGTAGAAGATATACACAGTTAGTTAAGATTCCTTTTGCCTAAGGACGTCTAATTGCTCCAGCACCATTTATTTAAAAAGCAATTTCTCTTCTATTAAATCGCTCTTGCAACTTGGTCAAAAACTCATTGAACGTATTTGTGAGGATATATTTCTGGTTTTTCTATTCTGTTCCATTTATCTATGTGTTTATTACTCCAATAGTACCACACTATCTGGATTACTGTGTCTATATAGTATGTTAAGAAGAATGATTTCTTTCACTTTATTCCCCTAGAATACATCTATTCTAGGGTCTTTCATTTTCACATAAATTTTATAAGATTGCTTTTAAAAGAAAAACCGTTACTGAAATATGGATAGAAGAAATATGTTAAATCTATAGATAAATTAAAATAATGGGCATCCTTATGATATTGAGTTTTTCAAACTATAAATATGGTGTCTAGAAATATTTATGTTTTCTTTAATTTGTCATCAACCTTTTGTAGCTGTCATCATCAAGATCGTTTGTATGTTTTCTAAGATTTTTTTTATTTTTTATTTTTTTCTGGAACCCGTCTATTTATTTATTCATTTATTTATTATATTGATTCATGATATATGTACATATTTTGGTGGTATATGTGATATTTTGATACATTTGCATAATATACAATTTTCAAATAAGAGTAATTGTTATATCCATCACATTAAACATTTAACTTTCCTTTATGCTGAAAACATACAAATTATTTTCTTCTAGCTGTTCTGAAATATATAATAAATTAGTGTTTCCTGTAGTCACTCTACTTATTTATCAAATAATAGATCTTATTTCTTCTATCTAACTGAATTTTTGTACCCACAAATCAACTTCTTTTCAATCCCCCGACTCCCTACCCTTCCTAACCTATGGTAACCACCAATCTACCCTCTGTCTTCATGTGATTCACTTTTTAAGCTCTTACATATGAGTGTGAAATATGATGTTCATCTTCCTGTTCCTGTTTTATTTCACTTAAAGTTCCTCCTGTTCCATCCATGTTGCTGGAAATTATAAGATTTCATTTTTCTTATAGCTGAATAATATTCTATTGTGTATTGATATGGATTGGCTGTGTGTAACTGTCCAAATCTCATCTCAATTTGTATCCCTACATGTCAAGGGAGGGTACGGGTGGGAGATGATTGGATCGTGGGAGCTGTATTAGTCCATTCTCACACTGCTATAAGGCCATACCTGAGACTAGGGAACTTATAAAGGAAAGAAGTTTAATTGACTCACAGTTCTACAGGGCTGGGGAGGCCTCAGGAAACTTACAATCATGGCAGAAGCAGAAGCAACACGTCCCTCTTTACAAGGTGGCAGGAGAGAGAAGAATGAGAACCAAGCAAACAGGGATGCCCCTCACGAAACTATCAGATCTCATGAGAATTTACTCACTATCGTGAGAATAGCATGGGAGAAACCACCCCCATTATTCAATTACCTCCCACTGGGTTCCTCCCATGACATGTGGGGATTATGAAAATTACAATTCAAGATGAGATTTGTGTAGGGACACAGCCAAACCATATCAGGGTGGATTTCCCCCTTGCTGTTCTCATGATAGTGTGTTCTCACAAGATCTGATGGTTCAAAACTGTGTGACTTCTCTCTCCTTCTCACTCTCTCTCTCTTCAACTTCACCATGGTAAGATGTGCTTGCTTCCCCTGTGCTTTCCATCATGATTGCCAGTTTCTGAGAACTCTCAGCCATGTTTTCTGTTAAGCCTGTTGAACTGTGGGTAAATTAAACTTCTCTTCTTCATAAATTACCCAGTCTCAGGTAGTTATTCATAGCAGTGTGAGAACAGACTGATACATGTATATATACCACATTTTCTCTATCTATTCATTTACTTATGGGTACTAGGTTGATTCCATATTTTGGTTATTTGAATAGTGTCACAATAAACATTGGAGTGGATATATCTCTTTGATATATTTATTTCCTTTCTTTTAGATATATATCTGGTAGTGGAATTGTTGTATCCTGTGGTAGTTCTATATTTAATTTTTTGAGTAACTTTCATACTGTTTTCTATAACGACTGTACTAGTTTATATTCCCACCAATCATATAAAAAGGTTCCCTTCTTTCCATATCCTTGCCAGCATTTGTTATTGCCTATCTTTTTGATAAAAGCAATTTTGACTGAGGTGAGATGACATTTCATTGTGATTTTGATTTTTATTTCTCAGACTATTAGTGATGCTGAGCCCTTTTTCATATATCCGTCTGCCATTTGCATATCTTCTGAGAAATGTCTATACTGACCTTTCATTTGTATTAAAATTGAATTATTGGTTCTTTTGCTACTGAGTTGTTTGGGTTCTTTTTATATTCTGATAATTTATCCCTTGTCATATGGGTAATTTGCAAATGTTTTCTCCCATTCTGTGGGTTACCTCTTCATTTTGTTGTTTCCTTTGATGTGCAGATGCTTTTCAGATTGATGTAATCTTATTTACATCTTATTTACATCTTATTTACAAATCTTATTTTTGCTTTTGTTACCTGTGATTTTGAGGTCTTACTCAAAATATCTTTACCCAGACTAATGATCTAGGGCATTTCCACAGTGTTTTCTTTTACTACTTTTATAGTTTCCAGTCTTAGATTTAAGTCTTTAATCAATTTTTATTTGATTTTTGTGTATGGTGATAGATAAGTTTCTAGTTTTATTCTTTTGCATATGGATGTGCAGTTTTCCCAGAACCATTTATTGAAAAGATTGTCTTATTTCTTTCCAATGTACAATACCTGAAGGCTTTCTCAGTAATGATTTGATCTTAAATGTATGGATTTGGTTCTGGGTTTTCTATTATGTTCCATTGGTCTATGTCTGTTTTTATGCTGGTGCCATACTGTTTTGGTTACTGTAGCTCAGTAGTATACTTTGAAGTCAGGCAGTGTGATGCCTCCAACTTTGTTCTTTTTTCAGGATTGAAGGCTTTAGTGACTCCATGTAAATGGCAATGGTATTTTGACAGAGATTGTGTTGAATTTGTTTTAATATTGACATTTTAACAATATTAATTCTTAAAATCCACGAGCATGAAATGTCTTTCCATTTTCCTTTGTCCTCTTCATTTCTTTCATCAATGTTTTATAGTTTCCATGTAAAGATCTTTCATTTCTTTGGTTAAATTTATTCCTAAGTAGTTTATATTTTTTCACTATTGTAAATGGAATTGTTTTCTTAATTTCTTTTTCAGCTGCAGATGTATATAAATGATACTGATTTTTGTATGTTAATTTTATATCCTCCAACTTTACTGAATTTATTCAATAACTCTAACAGTGTTAGGTGATGTATTAAGAATTCTCTAAATATAGTGTCATCTGTGAACAAGGATCTTTTAACTTCTTCTTTTCCAGCTTTGATGCCCTTTATTTGTTTCCGTTGCTTGATTGCTCTGACTAGGACTTACAGTATTATGTTGAATAAACATGGTGAAAGTAAATATCCTTATCTTGTTCCAAAGCTTAGAGGCAAGGCTTTAGATATTTCCCCATTCAGTATGATGTTAGCTGTGGGGTTGTCATATATGCCTTTATTGTTTTGATGTATATTCCTTCTATACCCATTTTGCTGAGTACTTTTTATCATAAAGAGATGTTGAGTTTTATCAAATGCTTTTTCAGCACCTATTGAAGTGATTATATGGTTTTTGTTCTTGGTTCTGTTAATGTAATATGTCATGTTTATTAATTTGATACATTGAACCATTCTTGCATCCTTGGAATGAGTCCCACTTGCTTATGATAAATGATCTTTTTAATGTGTTGTTGAATTCAGTTTGCTAGTATTTTGTTGAGAATAGTTGCATCTATGTTCATCTGGGATATTGGTCTGTAGTTTTCCTTTTTCTTTGTGACCTTGTCTGGTTTTCGTATTGGGGTAATTTTGCCTTTTGGAATGAGTTTCAAAGTATTGTCACTTCTTCAATTTTTTCAAATTGTTTCAGTAGAATTGATATTAATTCTTTTTTAAGTGTTTAACAGAATTCAGCAGTGAAACTATCAGGTTCTAAGCTTATCTTTGATGAGAAAATTTTTTACTAATTCAATCTTGTAAGTCACATTTGGTCTGTTTTCTATTTCTTCTTGATTAAATCTTGATATTTTGTATGTGTGCAAGAATTTATCCATTGATTCTAGGTTTTCCAAAGTGTTAGTGTGTAGTTGTTCTTAATAGCCTCTAAAGATTCTTTGTATTTATGTGGTATCAGTTGTTTACCTTGCTTTTTTATTCCTGATCTTAGTTATTTGATTCTTCTCTTTCTTTCTTAGTCTAGAAAAAGGTTTGTCTATGTTGTATATCTTTTCAAAAACCCAACTTTTTGTTTTGTTGATTTGGGGGGTTCTTTTATTTGTGCTCTAGTATTTATTATTTCTTCCCTTCGACTATCATTGGGGTTAGTTTTTGTTTTTCTAGTTCCTTGGGGTATATCATTAGGTGATTTATTTGAAAACTTACTACTATTTTACATAGGCACATATTGACATAAACTTCCCTCTTCCCTATTCTGTATCCCATAGATTTTGGTATATTGTATTTCTATATTCATTTGTTTCAAGAATTTTTTTAATTTTTAAATTAACTTATTCATTTATCTGTTGGTCCTTCGGGAGCATGTTGTTTAATTTCCATGTGATTGTGTAGTTTACAACATTTCTCTTGTTATTGATGTCTAATTTTATTCCATTGTGGTCTGAGAAGATAATTGATATAATTTTGCCTTTTTTGAATTTGTTGAGACTTGTTTTGTGACCAAACATACTGTCTGTTCTAAAGCATGTTTCATGGGCTGATGAGAAGACTGCGTATTCTACAATAATTGAGTGAAATGTTCTGAAAATGTCAGTTAGGCCCATTTGGTCTACTATGTAGTTTAATTCTGATGCTTCTTTGTCGATTTTTCTGTTTGGATAATTTGTCCATTAATGGGAGCGGGGTGTTGAAGTCTTAACCATTATTGTATTACAACTCATCTTTCTCTTTAGATCAATTAATGCTCATCTTATATACTTGAGAGTTACTGTGCTGGGTGTGTAGATATTTATAGTTGTTATATCCTCTTGCCGAATTGACCTCTTTTTAAAAATAGTGTTCTTTGTTTGTTTGTTCATTTTTGCAGTCTTTGATTTGTTGTCTATTTTATCTTATATAAATATAACTACTCCTGTTCTTTTTTTGTTTCCATTTGCATAGAATATCTTTTCCATTCCTTCAAGTTCAGTCTATGTGTATTTTTATAGGTGAAGTGGGCTTCTTATAGGCAACATATAGTTGGATCTTTTTTCTTTATGCATTCATTTACTCTATATCTTTTCATTAGAGCATTTATTTCTTTTATATCAATGTTAATATTGATAAGTAAGGACTTACTACTGTCATTTGTGACATGTTTTCTAGTTGTTTTATAATTCCTCTTTACTTTTCTTACTGTCATCCTTTGTGATTACGTGATTTTCTTTGGTAGTATGTTTTAATTAATGGTTTTTATTTTTAGTGCATTCATTATAGGTTTTAGCTTTGTGGTAGCCATCAGACTTGCAAAAATCTTATAATTATAACAAGTTATTTTAAAGAGATGGCAACTTATCTTTTATCACAAAGAAAGTAATAGAAATAAAGGAAAAATGACAAACTCTACACTTTAACTTCATTCCCCCCTCATTTTTACTTTTGTTGTTTCAATTGATGTGTTTTTATCCTGACTATCTCTTAACAGGTTGCTGTAGCTCCTATTACTTTTGGTAGATTTGTCTTTTAGTCTTCATACTAGAGTTCATTGGATTACATATCAAAATCTTGTTATAGTATTCTGAGCTTGTCTTTGTACTTATTTCATGAGTGGGTTTTATGCCTTTTTATGTTTTACTTTTGCATGTCAGTATTTTTCCTTTCAAACTGAAAAATTCTCTTTATGATTTCTAGTAATACAGGTCTGTTGTGATGAATTTTCTTAGTTTTTGTTCATTTTGAAAAAACTATATTTCTTCTTCAGGTTTGAAAGATAAATTTTCAGGGTATATTCTCAGTTGGCATTTTTTTTTTTTTTTTTTTTTTTTTTACTGTTTTGAATATGTCATCCTCCTCCCTCCTGACCTATATGATTTTTACTGAAAAATCCGTTGCCAAATAAATTGGAGCCTCTATACATTTATGCTTATTCTCTTTTGCTGTCTTTAGTATACATTTATGCTTACTTTCTTTTGCTGTCTTTAGTATACATTTATACTTATTTTCTTTTGCTGTCTTTAGGATCCCTTTTGCCCTTGCCCTTTAAGAATTTTATTATTACATGACTTGGAGTAGTCTTATTTGGGCTTAATCTGTTTGGTGATCTCTGACCTTTACATACCTGAATATTTATATCTTCCTCAAGTTTTGGAAAGTTTTGTATTATTACTTCTTTGAATATGCTTTCTTTTTCTTTTGCTCAGATTCCCCTTGAATACCATTAATTTTTAGATTTTTTTTTAAGGTAGTTTTTTATATCTTGTGGGTGACAGAGCAGGAGCACCATCATTTCATACAAACACCACCATTTTAAGTTCCAGCTCCCTTTCTAGCTTCATTCATTTCAAGGAAATCACTTCTCTTCCAACTACAAGCAGCCAGAAAGAACAGACAGTAAAACACAGATAAGGTTGCTTGGGCACAGAGGGAGATGTGGGGAATGTCTCTTGGGTAACTGTGAAACCTCACCCTCATACAATGGGCCCCAGTAAAACAGTGGGCCTTAATAAGCACATTCTTTTCCCTTTAGGTGTACTAAGATAGAAATGCTAAAAGCAGACTCCACAAGTGTGCCTTCAGCTTCAGGGATATATGGGAACAGACACACAACTCTCCCTCCCAGATAAGCACAACAAAGAGACAAAAGAGACACAGAAGCAGTCCAAGCCTCTGATAAACTCCCCCACCCTAAATCCTTAAAAACTCTTAGTCTGTAAGAGAGTGAGCATGACCTAACTCAGCCAGTAGCCTCTCTCAGGTTTGTTTTCTCTAAAATAAACCTTTCCTTGACTGTATAGCAACTTTTTGTTTTTCTTTCCTCTTTCTTTAATTCTTACAGTGGGCATTTTTCATTCCTTTTCATTCTTTTTTTCTTTTCTCTCTCTCACACAGTGTGTTTTCCAATTGCCTGTCTTTGACTTCACTGATTCTTTTCTCTGCTTCATTTATTCTACTGTTAAAAGCCTCTAATGAACTTTTTAGTTAAGCAAATATACCTCTAAGTTCTAGGATTTCTGTTTGATTCTTAAAAACTGTTTCAAATTCTTCGTTGAATTTCTCTGATAAATTTTTGAATTGCTTATTTGTATTATTTTGGAGATTTTTGAATTTCCTTAAAACTGCTGTTTTGAATTCCTGATTGGAGAGTCTACCAATTGCCTTCTCGATGAGGTTGATCACTGGCTCCTTTCTTTGTCTGTTTTAGGAGGTCATGGTTCACCGTTTGCTAATGTTGTTTCTTGCAGATATATATCTATGTCTTTGCATTGAAGAATTAGTTACTAATTCTAGCCTATCTGGCTTGTTTGGGTTTTTACTGAGTATGTCTGCTTAGGTATTTATTTGCAATGTAGCTGTTCAGTATCTTTTTGCTGGGTCACTACCTCCTTTTTGGCACTAGGTGGCATTTTAGCCCAGATTTGCCTTTTCAGCACTAACAAAGTTCAGAGTGCTGCCTGTCCTGGATGGGGAAGGTCCCGAAGAGAGTACCCTGGCATCCTGGCAGTGTGGAAAGGTTGGCCAAAAGTTCATGCTCAGGAGACCCCAGTGTACCCCCTAAAGTTCTGTGTTGCTGAACAGCCACTCTGATTTGGCATCTCCTTTGGCCTCGATACAGAGCAGTGTTTTTCACCTGTGGATGCTAGTCCCATCTCTCTGCTTTGTTTCTAGCTGCCCTCAGGAACTTTTCTCCCTTTGGGCACTTGTGATGTTTCCAACGGGTTGAAGAGGGACAGGTCTTCTGCCAGGAAACCCAAGATGGTGGGAAAGCTGGTTGTCCACCTTGATCTCACTTCTTCCTGTATAGTAATCATGCGTCAGGGAGAAATTTTCCTTGGGTTTTGTGCCTGGCAGACTAGGGAGCAGGAATCTCAAATGTAAAAGTCTGATTTTTTTTTTACCCTCTGTACAGAATTTTTTCACTTCTCTATGGACTCCGAAACTGTCTCATTTTCATATTTGAGTTCTGGAATATTGCTGATGATAGTCTTAGTGTCATATTTTTGTTTTAGGTTTTCTGTCAAGGGAAAGTGAAGCCAACTTCCTTCTACTCTGCCATTTTGGTGACATCACTCCTGTTTTATAAGATTTAAATCTAAGTATTTCATTTTTTTTAAAGTTACTAAAATAATCCTATTTTAAAATGTTAGTATCCATTTGTCAGTGTATGGAAATGCAATTAATGCTTTTTCATTTTGTATCCTGAGGAATTTAATATTGATTTCTGGTTTACTTCATTATGGTCAGAGATTTTACTCTTTATGATTTTAATTTTTAAGATTTGTTAAGGTATGTCTTATTGTTCAGGATATACTCTATCTTTGTGAATGTTCTGTGGACACTTAAAATAATTTTGTATTCAGGTGTTGTTGGGTGAAGTGCTCTATAAATGTCCTTTAGATATTGAAGCATTTTTAAGATGACCGTTTTAAAATCCATAGCAGATAATTTCAATGTCTGATTCATCTTCATATTGACATCTGTTGATTGTCATCTCTCATTCAAATTGTGATTTGTCTCACATTTAGTATGCCAAATGATTTTGATTGTATCTTGGACATTTTGGTTATCATGCTTGATCCTATATAAATCCCTTGACCCTACATAAATTTTTTATTGTAGTATACTGTAGCCCTGTTTAGCATATAGGTTCTGGTACACTTTTGTGGGATTCAATTCCAATGACAGTTTAGTTTTCTCAGCTCTTATTCTGTTCTGTTTATTATTCTGTTCTGGTTCTTCTAATGTTATTGAGCTCTCACTCAGTGTCTCCTGGAGCCATCTATGGGGCAGAAGTCACTTCTGTGGGTCACCTGTTGTCACTCATTGACCTTCTAGTGGGGTGAAATTTACAGGTATGGAGGGCAGAGAATGAAGGTCACCCACACTGCTGACCTGTAAGCAGATGGCACCACTCTCTGATATCTAGGTTGCAGAGTGGAAGTTAGAATGGCCTAGGGTTTCCTTCTGTGCTGCTGTCACTCCTGCCAATGCATTAGACTGCCTACAGGTGCTCAGACTGTGGAATGGGAGCTGGGTTCCCTACTAGTTCTCTGCTGATCTTCTACTTTCCTGTCCTTTGGTCAGAGAGAGTAATTTTTCTTGGTGTTCTTGTGTATTCCTATTGACAGTTCCAGGTTGCAGACCTCTCTGGTGCCCAATCAAGGATTACATTAGAGATAAAAGAAAACCCAGAGAACCCTTGATGATGACATTTCTAAAGTCTCGAGGTCTCTAGCCAGTCTTTATGTATCTATTTCTCCTCATTCAGAGTCCTATCATCACTATAGAATAGTCTCTAGGGTATGTAGTTGCGTTTAAAGGGGAAAAGCAGAGAAATGTGAGTCTAGACCATTTTATTTCAGAACTACACATCCTATGCAATCATCTTTTGAACCAGCAACCCCTCATCTGGGAATTCACCTTAAAAATACATCTGCTACGAAATATGGGGTGGGGGACGATTATTCATTGTGATATTATTTGTATTTGAAATCTTTGGATAATTTTGAATGGCCATGCATGGGGTATTGGTTGCATTAACTACTGAACATCCACACAGAGGAATGCTATGTAGTTAGCAAAAAGAAACAAACAAAAACTTAAAGATGACAAATATCTCTAAGAGGACATACATAGTAATTTCCGAGGAAAAAAAATAAGTGAAAAATAATCTGGGTACCAAGAAATATATATAGTATTCTACCTTTTTTGGAAGAAATTAGGAACCAATAAGGAATAAATAAATATGGAGATACAGGTAGAGTAAATATAAATGTAGTTATACTTATTTTTAAAAAGCAGACACAACAATCCAACAAACAGAAAATGCAGGATGGATTAACAAGGAGCTATTTAATTAGTTGCCCATCAGTGTGAGTGAAAATGGGTTGGAAAGGGATAGGGAAAGGAATGAAATGTATTTTTTCATACAATTCTGCATTTGAAATGTTAATATTTTACATAAAAAATGTACTTATATAAAAATAGGTTAAAAAGCCAAAAATTGAGATTGCCTTTGATGGAAGATTTCACCATTAGTAGTAGTTTCATAACTGTGTTTATATTATCTTTATTCGATTTTATAGCAGACATTACAACCAAAGTGAAAGAAGCTTTGTGCCTGCATTGTATGATACGCTCAACCATTTCATGTTCTGGAAGAGTACAGTGATATCCTTCAATAATTATTTGGCCACTTCTGTTTCAGTGTCAGTATAATTAAATAATATCATTATTTTATACCATTTTACAAAACATTGACTTTAGTTTCTGAGGTAAATTCAATATATTGAGAAATATATTGAATTGGTCAATAAATATTAGCCAGTCCTTCCAAGGCCAATGTCTTTACCCAATACAAGTGCCAAGGAAATAAAGTTTTATTTTAAGAATTATGAAACTGGTATATAACAAGGAGACCTAATGAACATAAAGGGCTATTTTGGAAAGTCTGAATGTAGCCATTTTCTATAAAACAATTAACTTAGAACTGAAAATTGCAGTTTAGGTAACATGCATTAAATATACAAGGTTGTATAAGATTAGCTTACATGTCTACAGTTCTAAATGTGATTAGATAATTATGTAGATTGGAATGATAAGGAGAAAAAAATCTCTGTGGGAGAACATTTCTTTCAAGTCTTCTCTTCTTGAAAATAGTGTCTACACTTAAGAATTAGTAGAGATTTGTTTTGGAACAAAAACATCATAAATCTAAAGCTAAAAATGGCATTCATTAAACAAGGGACCTTCACCACCCCGCCCCAGAAAATAGTACTGGAAGAAATAAACCAATGACAAAATGAGTTCTGTTGCGGAAAAGATAGAGCAGGAGATCCTGTAAGGACACTTGAGCTGTGATTGCATCTGGGCCTGTCAAGGGAATGCCCTGACATCCAGTATAATTCCCATTTGTAGGCTGTCCTTGGCATGGAGAAGAGGAATACATGAACTTCTTAGATATGATTCCGGAGAAGCCCTAACATAAGGTCCACTTTGAACAATAAACAACTCCCCTAAAGAGGACACTTGCCCACTCCTAGGAGAGGTTTTGGCCCTGGGCCCAGGGGTGAGCAAATGGGAAGGTGGAATGTTAGTTTGGACATTTTCACAATTTCATTATCATTCAACAGCACAATACATGGGTTTCCTTTTTTTAAGTGGTTGATTTTACTTCATATTTAACCAAGCTGAGTTCTATGGCATAAACAGAAAATCAAAACATCATTAAAATTATTAAAATACTCCATAAAAATATTTTTCAGCACTGTGTTAAGACTCAAAGACAAGATAAGGACCATAAGTACAAAGATAGCTGAGAAAAGAGTTACAACCATGGGCTGAGATAGTGGTGGAAGGGAGTGAGGCCAAATAGCTTGCTGGGAGCATTGTTAGAATAATATTTACAAAGATGGTGATAGCAACAGGGTATATTGGGAACAAATTGCCAGGCTGGCAGGAGAATTAGAATGTGAAAAAGTAATGAGGGGTAAATTTGAAAAAAATCAATTAGGGCCAGTTTAAGAGATATCTTCAAAGTCAGACTGAGGAGTTTTGACTGGGTGCTTAGGCAACATGGTTTGGTTTAGCAGCAAGGGCCTGCTGCTTGCACAATACTTAAGCAACTTAAATGTTTGCTTCTTTCCTCCTTAGAAAAGGTTTTTTTTTTTAAGCGTTATTAATGTGTCACAAACATATAATAAACTATATGTTTTAAAATGCATTATTTGGTATGTTTTAATTCTATATATGGCCTAGAACACATCACCTCAGTAACAACCATATACATATTAAATTTTTTCTTTTCCTCTTTGTATTCTTTTTCTCTTTATATTCTCATCCTCAGGAACTTCCCTACCTCCTGTGTCTATTTTCCCCTGTCCCCACTATTCCCACACTGCTCAGACAACTCACCACACCCCACTTCCTAGCTTCACAGACAACCATATATCTGCTTTTTAATCATTGCAAATTAGACTGCATTAACTAGAATTTTCATATCAACAGCTACGTACTCTTTTTTGATCTGGTTTATTTCAGTAGCCATAATTATTTTGAGATTCGTCCATCCGATTGCATATGTCAACAGTTCATTCCCTTTTATTGCTTAGCAGAAAAGTTTTTCAAAATAAAAGTAACCCATAAAGAAATAAACAGAATGAACTAAAGGGAAGAGTTTGAAATTGACAAGGCATATGTGAGAGAAAAAGACAGGAAGAGAGAAAGAAATGTTGGGGGTATGGGTCACACATAATTTATGCCAGGGAATAATATAATTTAAAAATAAGCTAAACTCGAGGCAGGAATTTGGGTTTTAATAGTATTAAATATACCATAAATTGTGTTCTTGACAAAAATAGTGGGACAAAATACAGCTTTTGATCCAGTTTATTGAGATAGATGTGTTGCTTTCCATGGGAAGACAAGAAAACATCTTCTGAGAACAAGACAATAGGAGGTAGGTTCACATTAGCTATAAAGGAGAAGTGCAGAAGATATCAAGAAGAGTAATAAAACTCTTTCACCAAAGAAACAAGAAAAGAAAAGACGCCAGAAAGTGTATAAAGCAGCCTTGCTCGGCTATAAATATCAAGAGATCAGTCTCAGGCATGCTCAGTTGGAGTTGGCTTGGAATCACCAATAGAAGAGCTCTGTGGGAATTTAACAAAAATGGAGCTGGAGCACAGTGAGGACTCAGGGCATAAGATATGGAAGTCAGCAACATACAGCAGTTCTTAGATGAGTATAATGGGTGAACATTCTCAGAGCATGAGTGGCTTTAAAAGGAGAGAGTCTCAGAAGCAGATATAAAACACTCCCAATGAGACAAAACCTAAGAACTAAAAGAGGGATGTTTTACATACCTGAAAATGATTACAGCTTTAAAAAGGAATATTGATTTTGGGAAATGTAAACCTTTTAACAGACTTCTCCATATCTTTACTGTTGGCCACCAAGAATAACCAAGTGAGAACTTCAAGTAAGAAAATAAAAGGGAAACAAAATAGAATAATGGGGAACAGACAGGTGGACTGGTGAAAAGAAAGGAAACAGTGAGTGTAGCGGAGGGGAATGAGAAGGAAGAAATCTTGATTACTGCAGAAAAAGGTGGTTTGGAGAAAAGAAGGGAACGTCCCCAGTCAGTGCGTAAGAACTAGACAGGAGAGGCTGGAGGGGCAAAGGAAGAGTCAAAACACTGCGGGGAGCTGGAGAAAAGAGGAGGCTAGCAAGAGCGGAGAGAATAAGCCAGGTATGAAAATGGTTGCCAGAGAGAGAGAGAGAGAGATGGGTACAGATTTATAAGATCGCTGAAGGGACATACTATGTGGGAAGTATACTCAGAAGGTACCAGAGTTAAATACGGAATGAACCAGGAAGGGAAGTTTTGAAACTAGGAGATAAGAGAGAATTTCAGAAAGAAAGGGGGAAAAGATAGAATAATGACTAATATTTATGGAGCATGTGTTCACCGCACTGACTACTTTCCACGTTTATCATCATTTAATACTTCCCGATCTTCTATGAGGTAATTATTTTTAGTATTCCTTGTACGTAGATTAAAAAATTGAGGCTTACAGAAGTTACTTATCTAGCATTACACAATAGGTAAGTAATGAATATGGATTTGATTTTAGGCAAAGTAGAGATCCTGTTTAATGTACATGAATACTGACTCCTAACTTTTAGTCAATGAAGAGAGGAAGAGTTAGTGAACAGTAAACCAAACACCACAAGTTCTCACTCATAAGTGGGAGTTGAACAATAGTAACACATGAATACAGAGAGGGGAACATCACACACCAGGACCTGTCAGTGGGTGGGGAGCTAGAGGAGGAATAGCATGAGGAGGAATACCTAATATGGGTGCAGCCAACCACCATGGCACGTGTACACCTACATAACAAAACTGCACATTCTACACATGTACCCCAGAACTTAAAGTATAATAATAAAAAAAGAGACAACAACTACAGAGGTTAAGCAAATTAAGGCCAAAAAGAGGGAGTAGAGAGTAGCAATGTCATAGGAAAGAAAAGAATAAGAATGGCAGATGGGAAGCCAAAGTTATGAAGGAAAGAAAATGATAAGAAGTAATATTTTTTTTCAGATAATAAGAATTTTCTTATTTTTGAAAAAGAAAAAGTATCTAGTTAAGTTTTCGTGTATTCAGGCTAGAAATGGCCTAATAACTATGACTGCATGTTCTCTCTACTAGCCAGATTAGCTGGTCCCACCCAAAAAACAGACAGTGACCATGACTCTGGGGATCATCTATGCATCTCCGTGAACAGTTGGTGAGCTAGTGAGTTTAATGCTTTAATAATAAACCTTGAATTGATTACCTTTTCACAAATGACTACATCAATCTAAAATGCCACTTTTCAAAACCAAAACCAAAAACCAGAATTAGCGCTTTTACAAAAGCAATCTGTTTGACCTAAATCTTCTGAACCTAAAATCTAAATGTTTTGAAATGTTATCAGACACATGTGTTTAAAATCTACTAATCAGTGTATCCAATTATTGAAATGCCATTTGAAAGAAACTAGTAACCTCACACCTTGCTTCAGATGCTTAAGACAGAAGTAGGAATTTATCTCATGCTATAAAAGAAAACTTTGCTTACAAAAAAAAATCTAGATAAATAGTAGAAATATTTTAAAGACATATCAGACTTTCAAATTTAGAAAAAAGAAGCCTTCTGATAAAAGAAAAGTATAGCACTCTATAAAGTTACTAATTTTTTTTCCTTTTTACATTTTGTGCTTTGGAATTTAATTAGTATTTAAAATTTCAAGGTAGTTATTATCTATGATTTAAAATAATATATCTACAACATAAATAAATCAATTTTGCTTTAAGAAAGTTGGGTTTTTAAGATAAGCATATTTAAGTTCCAAATGATCCTCAAGGAAATTTCTAACAAAATCTTTTTTTTAACTTTTATTTTACCTTAGGGGTACAAGTGCGGGTTTGTTACATAGGTGAACTTGTGTCATGGGGATTTGTTGTACAGACCATTTCATCACCCAGGTACCAAGCCTAGCATCCATTAATTACTTGTCCCGATCTTCTCCCTTCTCCCCTCCCACCCTCTGAAAGGCCCCAGGGTGTGTTGTGTTGTTCCTGTCTATGTGTCCATGCGTTCTTATCATTTAGGTCCACTTATAAGTGAGGACATGTGGTTTGGTTTTCTGTTCCTGTGTTAATTTGTTAAGGATAAGTGCCCAGAGCTATTGCTTAAGTTTTACTACATGTTTCTAACTCTGTGGGGTTTACTTTTGTGATAGATTTATTTACTTCAAAAACAACCTCTTTTCTATAGTAATAATATTAGTAATAACTCTTTGTTTATATGGACTTTAATTATTATCTTTTTGCTATGCCCTTTCTTGCTGCAATCGACTCTGGCATAATGGTGATATCATCAGACAATGTCATCCTTCTACCACCATCTAAGGATCAGGTGAATCTTTGTTATAACGTTTCTAGCTGTCATTCATTCTTTCTAGAAACAATACAAATGTGGCATGAATTTTACCAAGTTTTTCTCTAATATTTTTATTAATAACCTTTGAAGGTAGCCAGATAGTTTCGTATAATACTTTATGTATAATTTTAATGCATTGAACAATATGTTCCCAATAAATAATTCCTAATATGAAAATGTATATTATGATGCTAGCAGTATTAATATGAGTATATTGCCACATGAGATCATATCTCATAGCACCCTTGTTTCCAATACGTATTGAGGCAGTCCTATGAACTCTTCTCACATCAAATAAATTATACACAGACATGTGAACACAGAGAAATTATGGCTTAGTGGTGTAGAAAATGTTCTGGTTAATCCTAACTTTGGGTCAACATATTAATAACTTATATAGAAATATAATTATGGAATAGATTGTGATTAATTTGATCAATTTATTTTAATTGCCTTCATAAGCAATTACATATGAGTTGCTTAAAATGATCATTTGACAATCAGAATCAAATATTGATGTTCAAAGTAAAATGTCATAGATGGAAGAGTAAATGACCAAAGATAAAGTTTCCCTTTAGAGAACTTACTCATTAGATTGCATATGGTTAGATCAAACTTTGCTACTTTTCCTACTCCTCTTCTGTCCCCATTTCTGACTCTTACTGCTTTATAGAAAGCTCATTGCATGATAGGAGAAAAACAAATAAACAAATAAAATACTAAAGCTGTAGTTCTGAGCAATATAAAATTATGAATATTTCAAAAACCAAAAAATTACTTGGTTTATTCCTTTCAAATGCATTCAGTGTTACTTGTAATTAGTATAACTAATATTAAGCTCTCCAGGAAGCATTAGGCATTATATTCTCCATATCCTAACTCTTACAATTTTCTCCTCTCATTTAGAGTATTGAAAAATTATATTTGTAAATACAATTGATTTTCAGGAAGAGAGATAGTAATCGTTATTCAATATTAGTAACATTTTCCTTCTTGGATAGCATGTAAAGTCATCATCTAGTAGCTCTAATGACCTGTTGAAGTATTTATGGACTGCACATGTCTCATCCCTGAAGGCTGCTCATAAAATTTTTCACGATCGGTAAGAATAAATCCAAAGTTATTTTGTTTTAATGTGATAACAATCTTTCCATCATATGCTATGTTTTTTATTGAAATCTTTTCCATTTACCTATTTACCAAGACATCAACTATGGGCAGTACTATATAAAGGGAAAACTAACAAGAAAATGTTTTACTGGATAAAGTTCAAAATGTATTTTGTAAGTAGGTAGGTAAAAATGTGAAGAAAAATAGGCTTGTACCAAAAAGCATAGAAAAATTAAAAACAATCAAACAAAATTTAACCAGAAGAACAAGGAGAGGGTTTCTTTTAAAGAGATGTTTTGACATGAACTGGCATGTCTGTGAACCAAAAGGATGTAGTGACAAGTAGTACAGGATGTCTGCATCATTTTTATAAAAGAACATGGTTTGTTTACCACATATTTAGAAGAAAATATCTAGGACACATCTCTTTTATTATGCCAGATAGCTAAAAATAATGTCAAAATAGTCTGTGTTTTATAGTAAATGTAGTAAACACAACTCTGCCATCCAGAGTGAGGCATGGGGTAGAAAGAAAGAAAGAATGGGTGACTGGTTTTAAAACATATATAAACACAGGCATATATTTTTGAAGAGTTCTTGTTAACGATCTGCTGTTATATTTTCCACTGACCTCATATCCAATTGAGATGAATAAATCAGAGACGGGAGACACATTGCCTTGCATATTTTCTCTCTTTATGTTGCTTCAAGGCCCGATATTTTTATTAGGTGATAGAAGAATTCATCAACTTGGTATATCTGTCAGATAAATTAGGATCATAACCATCATAACAGCTTATTGGTAGAGTGAGAATTGTCAACATCAAGATGGCAACTGAGAGCAAGTCATAAGAGTCATGGAAAATACTTTCAAAAATACTATTTTTTAATTTGTAGATTTTCCCAGTCATATGCAAAACTAAACTGCTCTAGAAAATAGCAGCTTTTCTATAATAAAACCGTTTTAGTTTTATAAAATAAAAAATCAACACTGAATTTATTGCTTCCTACCAAACGGGTCATAGACAGTCTCTTTGAGCTCTGAAGTCTGAATTATTGTGTATGTTGATCATAATATTTGGGTATTATTTTTATCTTTCTGAAATATTGTAAGGTGCTTTTTTCTACAAAGTTTCTTAAATTTCAAGCAATTGTGACTTACTATGTTATTTTTCATTCATTTTGCGGAGCACATAGTCTATCTAAAACTCTGTTATCTCTGTTTCATTGCTGGAATTCCTATTATTTATATGCTGAATCTCCTACACAATAGATCAAATTTTTATAGTTTTTATTTCTCTTATTTTCCACATTTTTGCTTTTTGCACTTCCTATCTAATTTCCTCAACTTTGTCTTCTAATCTCTTTGCTGATAGTTACTTACTCTACTATTTCTATGATTTCATTAAGATAAATGAAGTTGATCTTCAATGAATCCTCTTATTGTATCTTCTTATTGCTTTTTATTTGCAATACATTTTCTCACCTCTCTGAATATTAGAAAAAATTTTTTTGAGACAGAGTCTCGCTCTGTCACCCAGGCTTCAGTGCAGTGTAATTTTTGTATTTTTGGTAGAGGCAGGGTTTCACCATCTTGGCCAGGCTTGTCTTGAACTCCTGACCTCGTGATCCACCCACCTCAGCCTCCCAAAGTACTGGGATTACAGGCATGAGTCACTGCACTCAGCCAATATTAGAATATTAAACACAGTTGCTTATCGTCCAGTATATTCTAAGTAGATTTTTCATTTGCTTTGTGTAATTTGTCTTATTCATGGTATCTCTTATTCAAGATACCATTCTTAACTACCTTGTAATCTTTGTTATACATAGGTATTTAAAATTGGGGCAGTAAGGAGCTAATTTGAAACTCTGTGAGTATGACTAATGCTTGCTTACTGCTGTACAGCAGAGCATGTGACTGGGCAATTTAGCTGGTTAATTTCTGTTTTATTAAGTATATGCCTATCTTCTCAGGCTGGTTGAATTTACCAGAAGTTTTCCATGTTATGCTTCAAGAGGGAAGGCTTGGTTTGCAGCATTTTAAGATTCTAGTGAGAGAAGATTGGAGGTCTGAGTATCCAGTATGCAGGTGCAGGTCTTCACTTAAGATCTCTGTTTTCAGCTTGATGTACTGCTGCCTTCAGTTGTGCTCAGTTTACTAGAGTTCAGAAACTCTCTCCTTTGCCTTGTTGATAATTAACTCATCACTGTGTGGAGGATCAGAGGAAGTCTTTGAATCTGTCTATTTCTTTATTAGTCTTTCAAGCAACAATTCCCGTTTTCAGGAATATACCTTTCACCCCAATTTCCAGAAGTGCTTGTAACCACTCAAAATTTTGGGGAGAATGCTACACAGTATATAGTGTTAGCTTTCCCCATTGCTAGTTTAGAATTCAGACTTCTTGGATCTGCTAAATCCTTTGCTACTCATCCATTTGATTTCTAGTTTCCGAAATGTCGTAGCTGCCTCTTCAAATATACTCACAGTATTATTGTTTCTGATATGGTAAGGGAGAAAAAAGAAATGCATGTATTCAAATGCCCAACTTTACATGAAAGATCTTCTGTCATTTTTATACTTAAGAATATATACTAAAATTTATTATTTAATAATAATATTTTTGAAACATGAATAAGTGAAGTAATTTAGTATTAGTTTTGCTTAAAATATCACCAAAAATTTATGTCATTGAAAAATAATTGTCCTGACAAGGAGAATCCTTCCAAAGGTATCCCTTAATGGAAGGAAGATATTTTGCATGTTAATACTATAAAAATATCAAAATCCTGATAATGAGTATTGTGGTTTATAATCTTAGGTCTCATATTGATATTTGTTAATATATTAATCATTCTTTGATATAAAACAATTTTATAGAATTTAAGAATATTTCCATTAAGGGTCAACCAAATCTGCGTAATGAATCTTGAATTATTGGACATGTGAAATCTCTTATTAGTTTTCCACTTGTAAAATGGGAATAATAGCAGCACCTAATTTGTAAGGTTGTTTTGAGCAATATATATAACATTTATAACGTAACACCTACAATAGAATAAGAAATCAATACAAAATAGCTTCTATTATTTTAAGAGGAAATAAGGTAGCAGTTAAGTATAGGACTCTGGAACCAGAACATCTAGTCTTAGATCCTGGATTGACATATTAGTTATACAAAATTGGATAATTGTTTCCTGTGATTCCATTTCTTCATCTATTAATATATATATTTTTAAATTTGGGTGGTACTTCCATAATAGTAGAGTGGAGATATCCCTAAATTCATTCTTCCATAAAAGCAACAAAGCACTAACAAAAATGGTCAAAATAAACATTTTAAGAATTATTGGGATTAGTCAATGGCTTATATCAATCAAAAACTGTCAAAAACATTTATTCAAAGAAATGCTGAATGTAGGTAAGAACAGGGTTTGTGGTATTTTAAGTTGGCTTGTCTCATTCCACTTTACCCAGCTCTGTAACAGCCTCGAAAACCAGCAACCTTGCAACTCCTGTGGCTTTGCAGCCATCAAAAGAGCATATTTGTGTTTGGAGCTGCTCAAAAAACCCTATCTTTAGAGCACTTTAGAGTCACTTTTTAACCTGTCTTACAGCTACCTGGAAAAATTCCCTTCTCAGGGTGTTGTAGTTATTTGAAATACTTATTCTGTGGGAAAAATTTTATACCCAAGGTATTTGTAAAAAGATACAATTAGCATCAATATATATATTTTTTTAAACACCTCAGCTACCTGAGACTGCTATAGCAGCTGGGGAAAACAAGAGCTGAGGACCAGCCAGGCAAGAACTGAGAGGGTTCAAATCTGGCTGACCTTGAGGCCCTGAACAAGTGAAAAGTAAAGGCTAAGGCAAAGATGCAAAAGGTCTTGAAGATGTATTCAAGGAAACTGAAGAAAATCTTTAAGCAGTCATTAGCTGACCACTAAGCTTACTGAGCAGAGTTCAATCATGACTCACTACAGAGAATATACAATGAATATGTAGAAGTAGTCCAGGCAAGTTACTAAGTTACTAAGCAAACAATGACAAATGAACCAAGCAACAAATCCTGGTGAGAGTGAGTATCTGATTTTCAGAGTTGCTACTTTATATTTTCTGAAATGACATGAAATGGGAAGTGTTGGGTAAAAAACAAAAGAAATGTGAAGAATTGGAAAACTATTTTGCACATGTGTGCAAACTATTTTGCATATGTGTGTGTATTTGCGGGTGCACACATGCACACACTAGTCAATTGAAAGTTTTCCTGAGCGAGACTAGATGATGGACTTACTAGATAAAATTTTTAAATTCGCTATTATGAACATACTTATAGAGATAGCTTGGGTATAATAACTCATGCTTGTAATCCCTGCTACTCAGGAGCCTGAGGCAGGAGAATTACATGAGTCTAGGAATTTGAGACCAACCTGGGCAATATAACAAGATCTCATGTTTAAAAAAGTTAAAAAAAAAAAAAAAAAGAAAGAGAAGAAACCATGTCTAAAGATTAAAAAAAAAAAAAAAAGAAAACTTACAATGTCTTATCAGGTAGATAATATCAGTAAACAGATAAAATCTACAGAAAAAAATAGGAATTCTGAAATTGAAAAGTAGAATAGTGGCTGGGCGCGGTGGCTCATGCCCGTAATCCCAGCACTTTGGGAGGCCAAGGCAGGAGGATCACAAGGTCAGGAGATCGAGACCATCCTGGCTAACACGGTGAAACTCCATCTCTACTAGAAATGCAAAAAAATTAACCAGGCATGGTGGCAGGCGCCTGTAGTCCCAACTACTCGGCATGCTGAGGCAGAAGGTAGTGAACCCGGTAGGCGGAGTTTGCAGCGAGCAGAGACGATGCCACTGCACTCCAGCCTGGGTGACACAGTGAGACTCCATCTCAAAAAAAAAAAAAAAAAAAGAAAAGAAAAGAAAAGAAAAGTATAATAGCTACATGAATAATCCAAGGTGGTGATACTCAAAAGCAGATTTAAGCTAGCAGGAGAAAAGAATCAGTGAACTTGAATAAAGGTAAGTTGAGATAATAGTCTGAGAAACAGAAAGAAAAACAGAATGATGAAAAATAAACAGAGCTTCACAGATCTATAAGAAATCATCAAACATATGACATATACATAATGGGATTCCCAGAAGTAAGGGTAGAGAAAAAAGAGAAGAAATAGTATTTGAAAAAAAAAGTCAGAAACTTTTCAAACTTAATTTAGAAACATTAACCTATATATCCAAGAAGCTCAGTGAACTCTAAATAAGATAAACTCAACAAAAGCCACACTTAGACAAACTGTGGCCAAATTGTCCAAAGAAAAAGAGAGAATCTGATAAGCAGAAAGAGAAAAATGACCCTAATGTACAAGGAATCCTCAATAAGTTTAAGAGTTGATTGCTCATCAGAAACCATGGAAGTCAGGTTGGAAGCTATTGGAAGTGCTGTAAGAAAAAGACTGTCAATGAAGAATTATATATCCTGTAAAACTATTCTTTAAAAATGGAGAAATTAAGATATTTGCAGATGAACAAATACTGAAATAATTTGTTAGCAGACATACTTTCAAGAAATAATAAAAGATGGTTTTCAGACTGAAATGAAAGAACACTAAATGGTAACTCAAATTCATATGATGAAATAAACAGTACTAATAAAGGAGTTACATAGGTAAATATAAAATCGACTGTAAATATATAGTATCATGTCACTGTTCTTCTCTATTTCATTTGAAATACAACTGCATAAAACAGTAATTATAAAATTGTTCTGATGGGTTTATAATGTATAACGATGTAATTAGCATGACAATAATAGCACAAGAAAGGGAAACAGGATTGGTACTATATTGCAGCAAGGTTTATGTAAACTATTGAAAGAAGTTGGTATTAATCTGAACTACATTGTTTCAAGTTAAGATGGTAGTTGTAATCCCATCAGCTAAGAGCAATAGCAAATAAAGTAGACTAAATATATATATAGTAAAATATGCCACAAGATAATTAAAAAGTTACACTAGAAAATATTTGTTTACCACAAAAGAAGCCAGTAACAAAGGAAAATAGGAGCAAAAACATAAGACACAAGAACAAATAGCAAAATGATAATATTATACCAAATATTATATCAAAATAAGATAAAGGCATCACAAGAAAAAAAATCTACAGACCTACATTTCCTGTGAATATAGATGTAAAAACTCTCAACACAACATTGGTAAACAGAATCAAACCATATATAAAAATAATTATAAAGCATCACCAATAGGATTCATTCCAAGAATGCATGTTGGTTTAGCATCTGAAAATCAATCTGTATAATATATATATTAAAAGAATAAAGCACGAAAACCACGTGATCATCACGATAGACACGGCAAAAACCTTTGACGAAACCCAACACATTTTTATGATCAAAAAACAAAAGCACTAAAATATGTAGGAATAGAGCAGTGTCTCACCTTGATGAGGGGCATGTAGACAGCCCCAGCTAACATGATAAGGGTGCAACACTGACTATTTCCCCTGTAAGATGAGAAACAAGACAATATTCTCCACTGTTGCCACTCAGCACTGTACTGAAGGGTCTACTGAGGGAGATTAGGTAAGAAAAGATATAAAAGCATCCAAATTGGAAAAGATAAAATAATACTTTCTCTATTTCTCAAAGAAATCCACTAAAAAACTATTGGAGTTAACAAATGAGTTCATCGACCCAGCAGAATAAAAGATCAACATGCAGAAATCAATTGTATTTCTATATACTGCAATGAAAAAAATTCTAAAATAAAACTAAGAAAACAGATACATTTATAACAGGATCAAGAGGAAAAAATTCACAAGAATAGATTTAACAGAAAGAAATTCAAAACTTAGATACCCTGAGAAAATACGAGATATTGTTAAAAGAAATTACAGATCCATTTAAAGTGAAAGACTTCCTGTGTTCATAGATTGGAAGACTTAAAATTGTTAAGTTGGAGACTTTCCCTAAATTGATCCACAGATTCTATGCAATCCCTATTAATCTCTTAGTACAAAACTACAGTAATCAAGACGTACAAGTAATCAAGTGTAGTAAGGGCATAATAATAGACACATAGATTAATGGAATAAAATTGAGAGACCAGATATAAACCCTTAGATTTGTGGTCACTTGATTTTTAACAAGCGGGCAAGACAATGCAGTGAGTAAGATTAGTTTTCAATGGAAATGGATTAGTCTTCTAAAAATCCATATGCTAGTGAATGAAGTGTCTTCTGCGACACAACAAAATTAACATAAAATGCATTATAAACCTAAATGTTAGAGCTAGAACTACAAAACTTTTAGAATAAATTTTTTGACTTAGGGTTAGACACGTTTTTTCTAAGATGTGGCACTAAAAGCACAAACGACAAAAAAATAGAATGAATTTCATGAAGTGTTTAAAAATTTGGTGCTGCAAATGTTACTATTGAAAAAGTTAAGGACAGTACACAGGGTGGGAGAAAATATTTATAAATCATATATCCAATGAGGAACTTGTGTTTAATATATTTTAAAACTCTTACAACTCAGTGATATAAAAAACTTAAAATAGAAAAAGGGGATTTGAACAGGTATTTCTCCAAAGAAGATATGCAAATGGCCAGTAAGTACATACATATTCAAAATCATTTGTCAAAATCATTAGTCATTAAGGACATGTAAATCAAAACCACAATGAGCTACTACTTAACAATCACTAGAATGGCTAAGGTTTAAAAGACGGACAGTAACAACTGTTTTTATTTTTTATATTTTGTTCCTCAAGTCTTCTCTTTCTTAAACCTAAGAATTGGTTATGATGCTTTGATAAGAGTGTGAAGTTCTAACCAATTTTTCTGTAATCCAAGACAGGCTTCATAATTTCATACTCTATACTCCCATAACTCCATGGGAACCACATATATACAGGTGTATTTCTTTCACAGCGTTGACCAGAGGATACATTCTAATTGTTTTTTGAATCCATAACAACTAGCCCCCTATGTCTGTAATACGCATAGTAATACCAAGGGAAATCTAACAAACCATATAATTTCCATAATAGGTCTTGAAGGACATAGGATACAATGAGCAAAATATGGGGTGGAAATCATTTTGGAGGGAATAAGCATGCTGCAAAACAGCAAGCTGTTTACATGCTCAGAAGATTGGAACAGGTGGTGCAGATTGTATAGATGTAAAACTATTCACTACAAATATAAAATTAAAATTTGTTCCTCAATAAGATGAGAGGAGCTGGCTTTCTAGCATAATTCATGAGGAAAAAATACCAAACTACCTAAAAATCAAGAAAAGTTATTTTAATTTATTTCATTTTCAGTGGTCACTTGACATAAAAATCATCTGTTCTTCAAGAGATGTCCAAATCCAGCAGAAGTTTTGCCTCACCACCTTTGATCTTCATCTTCACATTTTAAAATAATATTTGGTCACATTTCAGAGTACGTGCAAGGATAACATGCTTGAAAAGGGAAAAACATTTGGCTAAAAATTACCAAATTTCTGGGATGGTAATTTCCAAATTTAAAATTCTATTAATGTCTCTTCACATTTTCAAATGTAGGGGCTAAAATCAAAAGCAAGTTTACACAATTTGTATTCTAAAAAGTAGAATATGGTAGCTTTTGGACAGATGATCCATTTCGAAAACTGAATTGGCAGAACTCTGAGTAGACTAATTTTAAGTGCATACTTCTACCCTACATTTCTATTAGGTTAAAATATTATTTTAAACAAGAAGTAGATTGTAAAAGAAACTGGGTTTTATTTGTGGATTATTTAGCTCCAACACGCTTTCCTACAACTTTGATTAGAATGAATGAATTCCAGAAGAACCTGCCGCCACGAATACTTGTTAGTGGGGATAAAGTCCACTTCATCGGTGACTTTTCCAACTTTCAGAACATAGTCTTGCTTGCTGTAAATTTCCTATACAAAGTGCATAACCATACAAGTAAGAGACACAGAGAATTTACTTTTTGTAAATTCTATATGTTGTGTTGATATCTTAGCTGATGGGATAGCCTTGGAATCAGAATTATAAATTATTATGATAGGCTGTCTAAAGAAGGAAATGTTAAGTTCCTATAGGTATCTGTTTCAAAGTTTTAACAATAATTCTTGAGGATTTATGATAGGTTTCATATAATGGGCTTATATTTTGGACCATTCCTGACTTGGCATGTCCTTTTCTACAGGGTTCTTGTGCAAATACAGCTGATCAATATCACAGCATCTTAATTTGGCAAAGAAATAATAGGAATTTTTACTTCTTTCTTGGACAACTTTTATTTTATTTTATTCTGCTTCATCCCTTATTTTTAAATGAAAAATATAATAAGCAAAACAATGACACTCCCCATGACTAACAGAACCCCACAATAATTTCTGTTATGTGATTTTCCTCATCCAGTTCTCCTGATTGCACACATAAAAACAAAAATTAAAAACTTACCCTAAAAATTCTGGTCTTAGAAAAGGTTACATTTCTCCAAAATTTACAAATTATTTATAGAAAACACAAAAGAAAGAACATAATAATAAACTTGAAAGTTACTTTCATTAGATTCTCCAGATATCATTTACCCCTTTCTCTATTGAGGGAATAAAATATGTGTGTGTATGTGGTATGTGTGCATGTGTATAATTTCTATTGCCTAAAGCAAAATTTAGAAATAAGGTAAGAGTCGAAATTAAAATGAATATATTGTACATTAAATTTAACAGTTTTGTGTATTAATTAGGGCAACATTTGCTGTTTTAATAAATAAACCTTCAAATGTTAATGGCATAACTCATTAGGATTTATTTCTGGCTAACACAATTATTCTTAATGTTTACTCAACTGGCAGGAGACTTTCTTCCATGGTAATTCTGGGACCTAGGACCCTTCTATTTGTGGTACCATCAGTCTTCACAGCTTCACTATTGCATGCCTCCTGCAAAACGTAAATGGAGTTAGAGAGGTTAAAAAAGGGACCCCATCTTTTAAAGGCCCAGAATCAGAAGTACTCGAGAATTTGGTATCTTTCCTTCTTACAGATTGACTGATCAATCCATCCTCACTTTTTCTACTCAAAATTCATACCATTGCTAAATACTTTTTTCCCATATTTTAATAACATTTCATTTTTATGACTATAATTTTACTTATTTCAAAAATATATTTTATATATGTTACCACAAATTTAATTGCAACAGAAAGTTATTAAATGCAAACAAAACTTACCATCTCCGTCATCACCTCCTAACCTTCATACGTCGATTCTTGACTGATACATATTTTTATGTTTGGGGCTCACTCCTACAAAATATCTTACATGCATTAATGAATATAAATAAGAGAATAAATAATTTGATAAAAACCTTGATGTTTGCATAAAATAAATTATATATATGGCACTGCTCTGTGCTATAATTTTTTCATTAACCATGTATCTCTGGGATATTAGTAAGTTGGCAAATATTTACACATATTCTCATGAATGATACATAACTTTCTATTGAATGGACATATATTTTTCCACTTTGAACCAATGGAAAGTGACATTTAATGAGTATTTTTTTTTTTTTGAGACAGAGTCTCGTGGGAGTGCAGTGGCCTCGAACTCGGCTCACTGCAAGCTCCGCCTCACTGCAAGCTCCGCCTCCCAGGTTCACGGCATTCTCCTGTCTCAGCCTCCAGAGTAGCTGGGACTACAGGTGCCTGCCACCATGCCCGGCTAATATTTGTTTTTTTGTTTGTTTGTTTTTGTTTTGTTTTGTTTTGTTTTGTTTTAGTAGAGACGGGGTTTCACCGTGTTAGCCAAGATGGTCTCGATCTCCTGACCTCGTGATCCGCCCGCCTTGGCCTCCCAAAATGCTGGGATTACAGGCATGAGCCACCACACCCAGCCTTTAATGTGTACTTTTATTAGCTTAAATTGCTGGAATAATGACACAGTAAAATACTAAAAATGAGTTCATGGATCAGGTATTGCCAAGTGGCAATTAAAGACTATGCTATAGTTTATGTTCTTGATAAAACAAAAACAAACGACAAAACAATGCAAACTGTTTATTAAGATTTATACTTCTACATAGACATCAAAAGTTAGTATTAGCAAATTAATTTGCACACAGTTATCTTAATTTGCAATAATCTAAAATCTGAAAAATGGCACTTCATTTTTTACAGGTTTTCATTTATTTAATCATCACTGTATTTATCTTTTATTCCTTTTAGTTTTCTTATGTATCTTATCAATTTGAATTTTAAGGCATAATATATAATTTAAAAGAACAAAGCATTTTATATTTTATTACAGGATGTATATGAATATATATTAATTTGATACTAATTACATTGAATTTTGTTGTAAATAATTTCAACATTTGGGATCAAAATAGAAATTTTTCCTACAACATTTAAATAAATTTACCACTTTTTCTAGGAACATTGTTTCTCACCATATGGAAAACTTTAATGAAGGTAACAGTGCAAGAAAACTTTTTCTAGCAATTTTGGAATTTATCCTTCACTTTTTAAATTAAGCACTTCTAGAAATCCATAATGAAATAAAAATCCACAAAGGCAATTTATTGAGGAACAATACTCACAGAAATTTGTCCTTGGCTTTTCATGTCTAGGTAATTTTGTCATTATATATGCCTGTATTTTAAAATTAAAACTGATGTTGCTGTTAATTTGCACAATTAATAATTATTGAGTTAACATCAATAATAAATAAAATGCTTGATATCCAATGTTGATTCAATTGGATAACTCACAAGTGCTGAAAAATTAATAAAGTCATAAAACCTGATTGGGCTTTGGGGTGTTATTCTGCCTAAATTAATTTCATGAAATTTGGAGGAATAGATTTTATGGTCATGAGTCAAAAGACACATTTTAAATAAAAATTTGGATGAAGAACTTGGATTCTAAAACACTTAAAAATGAACTGTTATTTTAGAATATACTACTGATTTATCAATATTTTGAGAGATGGTCAGTGATGCAGGATTTTTTGCTCCTTAGTTCAGCTAAAATCTGGGTTCTTGTCACTTGATTTATCACTGTTTTGTGAGGTTGTCAGTGATGTAGGGTTTTTTGCTCTTTAGTCCAGCTAAAATCTGGGTTCTTGTCTCACGACCAGGAAGAGTTAGGCATGCAGACACATTGAAGGGTTAGGAGAGTGGATTTATTAGGTGAAAAGAAAACTCTCAAAAAATGGGAGGGGTCCTGCACGCAGGTTTTCCACTTCACAAAACTGAATACCAGACTACCACACACAAGCTGAAAAAGCCCAGCTCCTCCCCAGCATAAAGTA
Organism: Papio anubis; assembly: GCF_008728515.1. Classification (NCBI taxonomy): domain Eukaryota; kingdom Metazoa; phylum Chordata; class Mammalia; order Primates; family Cercopithecidae; genus Papio; species Papio anubis. The sequence goes on from NC_044981.1 coordinate 135,248,538, forward strand.
GGAATTCCTGGTGGCTCCACCCATTCTCCCATTGCAACATGCAGGCCCTTAGTCTAAGCCACACCCCATTGATTTATTTCCCTTACTGAGCATAATTTAACGGATGGAATTTTTCACCTTGGGTATGTTAGGTGAGTCCCTTGTGCACAATGACCTGGGCGGCATTTGGCTGTCTTCTGCCTGTATCATCAGTTATCTCAAAGTTCCAAAACTTAAGTTATGAATATCTGCTTTTTAGCACACACTTTTTCGGAGTACTTCCGAGTCATAGAGGGCAAAATTTCTTTCCATTAACAAGAGACAGTGTCCCCTGACAAAAATGTAGCTTTTCCTCTTGCTTGTCTTCTTGGTAACTTTCTTTCAATAGCCATTACACAGCTTGCTTACACAGGTTTACAGAGAGCCCTAACCACAGGCAGAATATACTAACAAACTATTTGGAAAAAATAAAATAGTAAATTGAGTCTAAGGGTAAATAGTGTGATAAAATAATACAAGTGTTGATATCAGAAGGAAGAGTTTGCATTGATGTTCTGCCATTTTCCACCTGGTGTCAGCTGGTTAAACCTAAGCAATTTAGAAAATTTGCCTGCACTTCAACATGCTTATTGAAAAAATTAACATTATTGAAGAGTCCACAAGATTTTGATTATAAAAAATTACTAGTTCAACAATCAGAAGGTAGTGAGCATCCAATGTAACACATACTATATAGTAATTGTTACACAGTACACATGTTTGATGAACAAGATACCAGTAAGATAACTGTGTTGAATCAAAAATCAGTTATTACTATAGCATTCAACTCCAGGAATCGAAGAACATGAAACCTACTCATATCAAATTATAGCAACTTCACTATTAATGGAAACCTAATAACTTTTAAACATTTGTATTAGTTTCCTTTTGGTGCTATAACAACTTAACCCTCACTTGGAGGCTTAAAGCAACACACATTCAATGTATTACAGTTCTGGAGATCCCAAGCCTGAAATGGGTTCACTGGATGAAAATCAAAAAGTTGACAAGGTTAAGATCCTTCTGGAGGCTTGAGAAGAGAATCAATTGTCTTGCTTTCTGTGGCCTCTAGAGGCCATGCTCATTCTTTGACTTATGATCCCTTTCCTCAAAGCCAGTAGAATAACATCTTCAGATTTTTCTCTAATTCTGACTTTATTGCCTCTTGTTTTTCACTTATGAGGACCACCATGATTAAAATTGGCCAACCCAAATTATCCAGGATGATCTCCCACTACAATATTTAACTTAATCACACCTGCAAAGTTTCTTTTGCCATGTAAGTTAATGTATTGTGTGTTTTGGGTATTTAGGCATGGATATCTTTTAGGGACCATTATTGCTGCTGCCAAACCATTCATAAGATTATCTCTGCTCGGTGTATGTTCAAGGATAGATATAAGAAAATGGTACATTAGTACTTGCCCTGTAATAAGCATATGATAAATTTCTGAGTGTCTCATTACGAAGTAATATTCAGTTGACTCTTGAACACAGGTTTGAATTGTATGGGTTCACTTGTATGCAGGTTTTTTTCCACCTTAGCCATCCCTGAGACAGAAAGACTAACCCCTCTTCTTCCTCTTTCTCCTCAACCTACTCAACATGAAGACAACGAGGAGGAAGATCTTAATGATGATCTGCTTCCACTTAATGAATAGCAAATATATTTTCTCTTCTTTGTGATTTTCTTTAATAACATTTTTTTCAGCTTACTTTTTATTAAAAAAACATACAAAACATATACATATAAGATACAAAATATGTGTTAATCAATCTTTCATGTTATTGATAAGGCTTCTGGTCAACAATAGGCTATAGTAGTTAAGTTTGGGGGAGACAAAAGTTATACACAGGTTTTGACTGCAGGGGGGTCTAGCAACCCTGACCCCCATGTTGCTTAAGGTCAACAGTATGTGTTTTCTACTGATGGCTTTAAGACAATAGGAATTGTTCTTTTTGTATTAGAAATGGTAGTTGGCAGTATCTAAATTAGTAATTAAATTAAATTAAAGATTACAGTAATTTAGTTTCTTGAAGTGAATAAGTAAAGCAAATTAGGAAACAAAAGGAGAGAATTTATGTGAAGAGTACAATAATACTGCATGGAAACAACATGATGAAAGAGCAAACAGTTTTCACTAGATATTATAACCAAAAGCTGAAAAATCATCAGAGACCAAAATAAAATACTCTTTATATTTCTTGAGCTTCATGAAAATTCATTTTCACTTCTCTCTGTGCATTGTGTTTATTCTTCCCCTGATATATATATACATTGGCTTCCTTTGCTGTATGTGCATGTGATTCATCATTTCTGCCCAAAGTTCTAGAGTCCACATCAGTTTATAAGTTATGGGCTCACAGCCCAAAACTGACTCATCATTTTCAAAACACAAATTCCCTGAAGATACATTTGGTCTGGTAGAATGTAGCCTCTCAATTAGTTTCCCTATGTTTGGTGTGCACACTGGCTCCAATGAGCTGTGGAGGAGAACTAACATGCATACAGTCACAGTTTAGAAAAATCAGCAGTAATACCTCACTTTAATCAGAGAATCTGTGGACTGTTTTCAGGAAGAATATACAAACAGAATAATTATGTCCAACCTGTTCACGGATGCCCATCCACATCTGAGGTTCGAATCAAATAATGAAAAATTATAAAGTGAATTATTTGTTTGGACAAATTATTTTTTAAACTTTATAATGGGAGTTACATTTATAGGATATACAGCCTAAAAATCCATGAAAGATGAGTTTAAAAATGCTTTTTATGTGTCTTGTGTTCTCATATTTGAACTATTTTTTAAGAAAATTAAATTTCTAAATAGAAAATTTTAGAGACTAGAATTCTCACAAAATTAATCTCCTAATTATCCTGCCTTTATGTTTATAGCTATCTTATTCTTACAGTATATAATTGAGTCTTAATTTTTTTGTCCAAACAATCACAGACTTTCACTTGCATGTTTAGGTCATTTATATTTAATCTAATTTTATATGTTTAGATTGAATCTAACAACAACAAAGAGGTATGTCCCCTTATTATCGCCTTCTCTTTTTTTGCCTTGTTCTGCGATGAGTACTTTTTATTATTTCCTTTTGTCTAAATAGCTTGCTGTCATTCAGGTCATTTTAAAAACACTCATTGGTTGTCTACTTTTATACATGGAACATTTTACTTTTACATATGGAATAAACATATTGCTATCATATTTGCTTTACATAGTCAATGGCCTTTAAAATGATAAGTATATGAGCTTTATATTTACTTTGCTTTTTATTATATCTAGCATTCTTCAGTTTTTGTCTGGTACTAAACTTCTTCTTCCTGAAGAAATTCTAACATTTTCTTGTAACATGTTTATGCAAGAAGCAAATTATTCATTTTTTTTCGATATCAATGATGTTCATGGTAGCACTTGTGGTGGTGTTTGCATTGTTTTTTCACTGAAAAAGTATTTCTCATTTACTTAATTTTTCTTTCTTCATTTTTTTTTTTTTTTTTTTTTTTTTTGAGACAGAGTCTCGCTTAGTCGCCCAGGCTGGAGTGCAGTGGCGCGATCTCGGCTCACTGCAAGCTCCGCCTCCCGGGTTCACGCCATTCTCCTGCCTCAGCCTCCCGAGTAGCTGGGACTACAGGCGCCCGCCGCCTCGCCTGGCTAATTTTTTGCATTTTTTAGTAGAGACGGGGGTTTCACCGTGTTAGCCAGGATGGTCTCGATCTCCTGACCTCGTGATCCGCCCGCCTCGGCCTCCCAAAGTGCTGGGATTACAGGCGTGAGCCACCGCGCCCGGCCTCTTTCTTCATGTTTTAGGTACGTAGGTTTTACTCTATAGTCTAGTGCTGTCTGTAGTTTCTGATGAGATGTCTGTTGAAACACTGTCACTTATTTGGTGTTACTTGTTCACTTTTGTTAATCTTTAATGTTTTCTTTTTATCTTTAAATGATGTCGGGTTGAGTATGACATAACTACGTATGTGGCAAGAAGATATTTATCCTGATGAGGTGTTCTCCAAGATTCCTAGCTCTGGGGGATTCGAATCTTTCCTTATTTTTAGAAAAGTCTCTTTATCAAATTTTCTTAATATTTCTGCCCTATTTTTATCTCCTTTCTGCTGAGATTTAAATTATACAAATGTTAAATTGTTTCATATTATCTTACAGATCCTTTGTTCTCTGCTCTGGTTTTGTACTATTTTTTTCTCTTTGGTTTTATTTTGAATAATTTCTATTGACCTATCTTTGAGTTCACTGATCTTTCCTCAGCTATGTAGAGTCTGCTGATAAGCTCATTAAAGACATTTTTCACCTCTATTACTGTTTGAGGGTCTTATTATTAATTTCTGACATTTCTTTGTGATTCTTTCTGATAGTTTTTATGTCTCTGTTGAAATTTTCCATTTATTCATGCTGCTATCTACCTTTTCCACTAAAACCTTTAATATTTTAATCATCGCTAATTTCAATTCCCTGCCAGACAGTTTCAGCATCTGGGTTGTATATGACTTTGGTTCTGCTGATTTTTTTAAGTTATTAATTTTTTAACATTTTTATGTGACACATAATTTTTGGTTGAAAGCCAGTCAACACATGTAGAACAGTAAAAACCATGATAAAGAATATTTATGCTTGTAAGGGGCAGGTGTCTTATTCTGATGGGCTTTCAGTTTGGAAGGGGTGAGAAAATCATGTGGAGATTCAAGCTGGCTTTGTGTTTTGCTGCTATTATTACTCTCAGTGCATCACTAGCTTAATCTGTCTCTCGTGTTCTCTGATGCTTAGGGTGAAATCTAGCTTGCTGGAGACTGTTCTAACACTCATTTTCCACCCTCAGCTTCAGGTTTTTTCTGCATCAGCCTGTGCCTCAGTGAGGGTCTCTCTCCATAGTGTTTCCTCTTCTCCCAGTCTTAGAAGGTTGTTACTTGTTATTTGATGCTTGCTGGCCTGGAATAGGTAGTTAGGGTCATCCTCTATTTTCCTGTTCATCTTCAGTTCTATTGCTTCATCCTCAGTCATAGTCAGGCTCTATATATCACTAGTTCTCCAACCCAGGACTTTATCAATGACTGTGTTCCCTTCTGGAGGTACAGGATTTCTAATTATCTGAATTCTGTTTGGCTTCCTGCCTCTCTGCCAGGGTTAAGATTTTTCTTTTCCTGTACCCTTTTCCAAGATAAAACAGGGCAATTGGACTTGCTACCTTATTATGAGCGGCTTAAATACTTTGTACCATCGAGGAGATGTGGGGAGAATGATCTAGGTGGGGTACACTATTTCAGTTTCTCTCTCTTCCTCCAGGTATACACCAAGAAGGAAGCTTTTTTAGTTCCCCACATGTCCCTGAACTTTCCAGCAAATACCCAGTAAGGTCGATGGAGAGGAACATTCTACTATTATTTTAAGAAGTGATTTTATGTGTGTGGCTCCTTCATGCTGTTTCCTCATGCTAGCTCAGACTCAGCAGTATTCCCTGCAGAACTCCGTGCTGAGTTGGCTGAGGCCTTGTAGGGCTGCATCACAGTTCAACTTGTGCCTTTGTCCAATTCTACTTCTTTCCCTCTCTTCCTTCCAGGGTATCAATCTCTATAAAATATATCATGCACCAAACTCCATCTCAGCATATAAATCCAAAATACCCAACTCAAAATGTTTTCAGAATTTAAATTTTAAATTTTTAACTTATTTTCCATTTTTAATATGGCTGAATAAAACACATTTGCCTATTCTATTTCATACTAAAATGAACCAGACTAAAAAAGTTAATAGAATTTATAAATCATATTACTTAGCGCAGATGCTTCTTGAGGGGTTATGTCCCAAGAAATCCATTATAAGTTGAAAATATTGTAAGCCAAAAATGCATTTAACCTAACTTACCTAACAACATAGCTTAGCCTAGCCTACCTTAAACATGCTCAGAACACTTAGATTAGCATACAGCTGAGCAAAATCATCTAACACAAAGTTTATTTGATAATAAAGTATTGAATACTATACCCAGATGGGCATTTTCTAGACATCATGTGATGCAAAAACAGAACACAATATTTAATAAACTGAATACTGGTAACATAGTACATGGAAGAATGTCAGCTGTTTACTGTTGTGATTGTGTGAGTGACTGGGAACGCTGCCATTGACCCCCATCAGGCGAGATTATAGTACCATATATCACTAGCCCAAGAAAATATCAAAATCAAAATTCAAAGTACAGTTTCTATTGAACATGTATCTCTTCCACCATCGTAAAGTTGAAATATCTTAAGTCAAGCCACATAAGTTGAAGACAATCTGTATAAGAAAGGGATCTAAGGGAGTGAAAATTAAATAAGGGAGAAAGTAACTAAAAAAGAAACAAGGAAGAAAGAAGTAAGAAAGGAAGCAAAAAGAATGATTTCCTTTTTGTATCAATGAAATCATTATTAACTGTCAATTGCAGGAAAAATCTCTGGACACTCACTGATACCACATGTATCAGGGAGGTAAGAACTAAATAAGAAAATACAGATAGGCAACCTTACCAAATGTTACAAGATTCAGACTTGCCTTTCAATAAGTCATTAATTCAGGAACTTATTGATTGATTGATCAATTAAAATAAATATTCATTGAATGCTTCAATGTGACTCTAATGACAATGAGTTTGTGGGGAAAACCCAATAATACATGATCCCTTCGTTTATAGTTTATTAAAGAAGGGAGATTAGACAGAAAGCTGTTTTTAATATTTTGAATATATTTTACACATAAGAAACTTTATCCCATTTAATCTGGAAAACATTCTGTATTTAATAAATACTAATTTGTACTTCTTTTGTGAGAGACACTGTCTTAGGCCCTAGTTATATTGTACCAGGAAAAAAAAGATGGAAATCTGTGACCTCATTGAGGTTATGCTCCCATGAAAGACTTAGTAAATATGCGATGCTAGGGGAAAAACAATTTAAAGAAAAGCAACGAGAAATACTAGAAGATATTGAACATCTTCAATTTTAAAAGGTTTGTTAGTGAGGTCTTGCTGGGGATAGTTATTTCAGCAGAGATGTGAAGGAAGAGAAGGAAGGAGCCAGGAAGATAACTGGAGTAAGGCTATTTGAGGCAAAGAGGAAGAGGAAGCACAGCAGTTGGAAGTTAGGAGCTGGTCTGGCTTCTTCAGCAAGATCATTAAACAAGGCAAAAATAAATAGGAGATGTAATTAGAGCAATAGGTTTGGGTAGGCCCTTGTAATCCATTGTAAGAACATTTTTTTCAACCTTGGAATAGAATGGAGAACATAGAGAAGGCTTTTGAGCAGAGGAGTGACCAAATCTAGCTTCTCTGTAGAGACTGAACTATGGAAGTAATGGCAGAACAATATTTTAACTACAGTTATACTGTATATTTTATTTATATCTGTATTATATTGTATATTATTTGTTGTTATTGCTTATGTCCCATGTTTGTTACTTATATTTGTTATATTTCTTTATATTTAATGTTTATAAGTTATACATGTATTATATTCTATATATTATGTACATATATTATAGATGTACGTGCATGTGTATTTATATATTATATAGCATAAATATGTATTGTAGATGTATATGTGGAAGGTGCTTTGAATCTATCCTGTTTCTCATCAAAATTTAAAACATCCATTTATTTATATCGCTCTATTCATGTTTTTAATTTTATTCAGTGGATTTCCATGCTTTATTATTTATTTTGATACTCCATTGTTTCAGTCTTGGCCAGTGGAAGCTCCGTTTGACAATATATCCATCTATTTTTGAACATTTTATTGCTTTCTGGCACGAGAATGTATCTTAAGCTTATTTTATCCTTTACAAGTCTTATCCCTAGAATTATCCATTTCTCTAAGGCACTCTTGTTTCATTTATTGAAGAAGTCAAGGTCTGAGTGGTAGATTTGTTTATGACTTTTGGGATATTCCTATTCATAGACCCTCTCAGTAGATGCATATAATCACCTTTACATCCATCTATCTATGTATCTACCATTTATCTATTTAGAACCCATCATCTATCTAATATGTATATTGCAAATTATGAGTTCACACCAATATTGCTAATTCCAATCCAATAGCACAGCAATTACTTTAGTTATCACGGTTTTCAATGCTTGAATCTTCTCTGACAGTGAAAGAATGTGGCTTCCATTCACTTTAAATATGTATGTGCTTAATTTTTCTGTATATAAATCCATCCATCTTCTGTGTCATAACCTCCTCATCTGTGTGGATGCCTTCTCACCCTGTTTGGGCTCCAACATCTTATACTACATGGCCTGTATCACTGAATTTCCTTTTCACTCTGCTTGCCTTCTGACTCCCCATGCTGAGCCTCCTCTCTCTGGCCTTCCTATGCAAGTTTATACTCCGTTTTCCTACATGGCCTCCCCTTTTGTGAGCACTACTTCTTCACCCTGCTTAGGCTCTGGATATCCATGTTTTGTCACCATGACTCCCTTCCCATAATTTTTTTCTTCTGTCTACCAAATAGATTTTTCACTAAATTGTTCAGAAAAAGAAGTGAAGAAGTGGGAAGTGGGAAGTGAAAAAAAGGATTATCATGGAATCACTTACAACATCCTTCTTCATTTTATACCTTATACCTGATCCATAAATAAACCATGTTGGTACCACATTCAGATATCCAGAATACAACCATTCATCACCATTTCCTCTATGGTCAAAGGGTAACACTATGTTTGTCCTGGATTCCATAGATATTCCTTTAGAAAACTTGGAAATACTGGATCACTCTCAGAAAGGGAGAAGTTGACAAGTTAAAGCTCATTTAGGAGAGATAACATTGTTTTGTGTGGGCATTTAAGTGGGCACCTGTGATTTATTGATAGGTTTTTGCTTGTGCTTTTTAATTATTTTGGAACCACAATACTCTATTGCAATGATTTAGAGAAGGGTGAATGAACTCAAACTTTGTACTTTCATAAAAGATTCAGAACCTCCTGGCAGCTGTGATTGTATCCCTTGAAATGTTGAAAAGGAAGCAAAGTCTCCTATATTGCCCAATTGACCATACAGTTTGGACAATCTGTCTGCTATCTATTCCCATCAACCCTCTGTCTTCTTACAGAATTTCTTCCTGATACACGAAAATTATTTCATACATATGTATGTGTGTATATATGTAATTTCAAGTATCATTGTTTCATGTATATGTATTTTCTAGCAGGAAAGAAGATGCCTCTGGATCAGAGAATAGACCTTTTATTACTGACAGATTGCCTTAGCATCAGTTACCCATGCTTCAGTTTTCACAGTGTAATGCAATAAATGACAGATGTTCACTCTCGCATGCAGTAGCATTGCACCACAGGAGATGAACCCTAAAGTAAGACTTGGAACATATATGGAGCAGCTGGTGTATCATTCTATTCTGCTTGTGTGCATGTAAGAGACAAAGGTGGGAGAGAGAGAGAGAAACAAAATGAGAGGCATCTCATCTTTCTTACCTTTGCTTTAGAGGGTGAGGTGAGCGATCGCTACTCTGTACTGTAAACAAGTGATTCCAGCAGGGATAAGAGCAGAACTACTCATTGGAGCAGTATGCTACCTAACATCCAAGTCATGTTTGTCTTTAATTCATCCTTTAATAGATACACCAACTGCCTCTGGACTGTGAAGAAGCAAAAATAATTCATGGAGAATTATTTTCTTTTCTTTTCTTTTCGTTGTTCGGGAGGTTTGAGATGGAGTCTTGCTCTGCCCCCTAGGCTGGAATACAGTGGCCGGATCTCGGCTCACTGCAAGCTCTGCCTCCCGGGTTCACGCCATTCTCCTGCCTCAGCCTCCCGAGTAGCTGGGACTACAGGCGCCCGCCACCTCGCCCGGCTAGTGTTTTTTGTTTTTTTGTTTTGTTTTGTATTGTATTTTTAGTAGAGATGGAGTTTCACCGTGTTAACCAAGATGGTCTCGATCTCCTGACCTCGTGATCTGCCCATCTCAGCCTCCCAAAGTGCTGGGATTACAGTCTTGAGCCACCGCGCCCGGCCGAGAATTATTTTCTAAACACTTCTTTACTCAGTAAAAACACCACACATTGGGCCGGGCGCGGTGGCTCACGCCTGTAATCCCAGCACTTTGGGAGGCCGAGGAGGACGGATCACGAGGTCAGGAGATCGAGACCATCCTGGATAACACAGTGAAACCCAGTCTCTACTAAAAATAGAAAAAATTAGCCGGATGTGGTGGCGGGCGCCTGTAGTCCCAGCTACTCCGGAGACTGATGCAGGAGAATGGCGTGAACCCGGGAGGCGGAGCTTGCAGTGAGTGGAGATCGCGCCACTGCACTCCAGCCTGGGCGACAGAGCGAGACTCCGTCTCAAAAAAAAAAACACACACACACACACAAATTAACTTTTATTTTAGGTATATAAAAATCAGAAATGTGAAACTTAAATAGGAAGAATAAAGTTAATGAGCTCAAAGGACAATAAGAAGAGCTGGAAGTAGTTGTTCTCCATGGAACAATTACGTTCGAGCTTCTGACTGTGTCTATTGCTTCAGTTGTCTTTCTTCAATCCATTTCCAACTGCCTCTTGAATACCAGTATTTGGGATAGAATAAGTTACATGGAAAGACCAGTTATGTGTATAAACAAAAAATGTGCTCCAACCTTTATGCCACATCCTTCATAAAATCTTCCCTTATGTAGTGATTCTGCTGCTATGCCAAACCCAGAGATATCACTGTCTTATCTGAACTTTGATAACTTGTAAGCTATAATTTTCTTAAGGAAATATCCCTAAGAATATTAAGATATTTTCTAAAAATATCTGCTTAAAAATGAAAATTTTCATTTATTCATAATTACATAAGTTTTATGCTTAATAGATATTCAGTATACAGTTTTAAAAAAATAAAAGTTATACAATATCTCATTTCCAAGAGCAGTGAACAGTAAAATGAAGCTTTCTGTTGATTTAGAATGACAGAATAATGTGTTCTTAGATAGGCCAAGCTGAATTCTAAATATCAGTGTTGTCAGTATTGTCTAAAAGACTTCAAAGGCACAGGTCAGCAAGCTATGGGCCTAATCTTGTCCATAAATAAAGTTTTATTGAAACTTGGCCACATCCATAAATTTACATCTTGTCTGTTTCTGGTTTTGGGATAAAATAATAGAGTTGCCCACCAAAAGTAAAATATTTACTATCTGGCCCTTTACAAAAAAGATTTGCCACTTTTGCCATAAGTCAGTATTAGTAAAAATGTGATAATTGATGATGAAAACAACAAACTTTTCACTGCCCTACTAATATAAATAACCCACCTTATGCCAATGACAGGGTTTACTGACATTAAAATAGTGTATTCTTCTTTAGTGGTTCCTAGCATTGCTTATGTGTTTGGTTCTTCTTTATGTAATTATTTTTTAAATTGCAATAAGAAGTCAACTTGAGGACAATATTCTTCTATTAAATATTCAAATTACTTGCTTTCATTAGAGATTAAATTTTTATAGTTATCCTTTGTTAAACATCTCAAAGACAGAGATCTTTTCCACCTTACTCATTATTGTAGGCCAGAAGTGATACAGCACCAGGAATGAGGTCACTGCTAAAAAAATATCTGTTGAATTATGTGTGAGGCTTGGACAGAGTTTTCTGATAAAGAGTTTTCTGAAAATTCATTGTGACTAGAACAAAAACAAAGCACAAGCATCCAGGGAAGGGCTGGACCCACAAATCAGGTTGTAGTGCAGAGATTCTGAATTAACCATCTCCTGTGCATCAAGCCTAAATCCTCTTGGCCTCACTGTGCTATCACTAATTTAAGCAGGCTTTTGGCCTGCTTCCTGCAGGTGCAACTTGACAGTTTAATTTCAGTCACTTGTTATACCTCTTACCTACTTTCCTGGGTATGTATACCTCTGTCGCTATGTCTGGCATCCGCTAGAATCTGTTTGGTATTCAGGCTTGTCCAACCAGAATGGTTGGATAGGTTCTACACAGACACCTCTGATCTAAAATTACAACTAGGATTTAATTTATAGAGGTATATCTGTGTGATGATACAGAAAGTCCTGTTGCACTAGAAGAATAATTTATTACTTACATTTCCTGAGAGAAGGGATCATGCCACACCTGAGAGAAGGGAACAGGGCCACAAAAGAAATGTGAGGACAGTCAAGAGGCAGATGACAGGAGCAAGAAGGCAAAGGCCAGAACCTTTATGTGGGATTTCCACAGAAAAGGGAAGAAAGGGCAGAGTGAACACTGTAGGATTGGCCAGTTTGAACAATTCCGACAAGCTCAGAACTATAAGGATGTTCTCTAGTTGCCTGGTACCTGGCCTTAGAAGGATTTTGGGCCAGGAAAACATTGCCTTGGTACATGAGAGTCACATCAGAACATAAGTGGGGATGGCCTTGAAATGGCCTGTCTGCATTTGAAAGCCACATTTTAGGCTAGCTGTCCAACACTCTCAGAAATTCTCTATCCCTGGAAGGTGCAGTTACTTCCCAGGTCTGGAAGGCTCCCAAGAGATTTATTATAAACGTGTTCTTCCCTTTTTAGATCTATCAACTATCTATTAACTATCCATCAACTGTCTTTGTATCATCACCTACTTATCTATAATTTATTTCATTTTAAAAATAGTTGTATAAAGCTCCATCATATAAATATGTCATTATTTAACCATTAATTCATTAATGAACATTCAGTAAAGTTGCTGCAAAGTATCTTTCCTGTGTAAGCTGTAATACAACAGGTCTTTTTACATCTTTAAATTATATTATTAAAAGTAGAATGACTGAATAGAGTTTATCAAATTTATTTTGGTATAAACTCGAGACAAAGATATACCTTTATTTCTTTTTCCTGGTATTTAGTCAATGAACCCAATTACATAAATGTAATAATCTTTTCCGGCCATTGTTCCAAAGTACATTTATCATATACTATTTTTTAAAAAACAAAAATCTATCTCTAGATTATTTTTTCATTCAGAAACTCTGTTTTTTAAATTATACTCCAACGAGCTAGTAATCTGTCCATCTTGTGCATCACTCAGTGCTCACATGTCTAAAGATTGTGGCTATATGACAAATTTTAATATCTGTTTAGAGAAGCCCCATACCAGTTTTGGGGTTTTTTTCGGTTTTTTTTTTTTGTTTTTTTGTTTTTTGTTTTTTTTAAGAAAAAAAGCTTCCTGGGTATTCTTATAGGCTTATTAATCTACACTGGGGATCATCCAACTTTTTGTAATGTCTAGGTAAAATTACAAGTTAAGTAATATTTTAAGTTTTGTAGCCCATTAGGTCTCTATCAAGTAATCTACCCAGCTTTTGTAGGGCAAAAATGCAATAGACAACATGTAAGTGAATGGGCATGGTATGGTTCAGTAAAATTTTATTTTTGAGAACAAGTGGTGGACTGGATTTGGCCCAGGGCCATAGATTGCCATACCCTGATCGAGATAAAATTTACAATATATTGGCCAAGTATAACGTATACTTTTATCTGCTCATATCAGCCCCATTATTAAAACTCTTTTCTTTTTTTTTTTTTTTTTTTTTTTTTGAGACAGAGTCTCGCTCTGTCGCCCAGGCTGGAGTGCAGTGGCGAGATCTCGGCTCACTGCAAGCTCCGCCTCCCGGGTTTACGCCGTTCTCCTGCCTCAGCCTCCCGAGTAGCTGGGACAACAGGCGCCCGCCATCACGCCCGGCTAGTTTTTTGTGTTTTTTAGTAGAGACGGGGTTTCACCGTGTTAGCCAGGATGGTCGATCTCCTGACCTCGTGATCCACCCGCCTCGGCCTCCCAAAATGCTAGGATTCCATTATTAAAACTCTTACTCTTTTTCCCCTTTCCTCGTCAAGTTATATGTCAGCTTTCATGATCTGGTTAACCACCACCCTGACAGTCTTATTTACAAGGATTTCTGCGCATAGACTTAGACATGTCAAAATACTTCTTACAATTTATTATCTTTTGTATCTCCGCACTTTCGCAAAAAATTATTTTCTCTTCAAAAATGCTATTTCTGACTGGCAGGCAAAGCAAAATGGCAGAGTAGATCTTTCCAGCCATCCTACTCCCACAGGAACATCAATTTGAACCACTATCCAAAAGAACCTTCACAAGAACTAAGGGAACCTGAACATGTGAGTGACATTATGAAGGCCCCTGGACTGCAAAGGTGAATAATATTGCGGTGGGATAGTAAAGGAATGGGTTCTCTGTGATTGTGATGCTTGCCCCCACCAAGCCATTATGGAAACACATGCAGAAAATCCCCCTGGACTCACAGTTTCTACAGTGAAAAAGTGAGCTGGATGGAGGTGAACCCTAGGCTTCACCACTATCCTGGGTCCCTCAGTGAGAGATTCACTCTGTATCAGCCCACAGGGAGAATCACAAATACTGATGTGGGGCCAAACCACCAGAAGTCAGTTCCAGTCAAAGGGAGGCGTGGGGCTAGGGGCAGCCAGCAGTGGTGCTTGGTAGTGGCTCACCATCTCTGCCAGAGGAGATCCCACACCAGAGAGGCTGTTTATGGGTGTCACACCGTAGCAAGCACAGTCCACAGATGCTCTGGAATCTAGAGCCTGACTGGCTCTCCCACATAGTCTGGAGGGCCCTCCATAAATCTATCAGCCCATCTAGCTGGAACATGCTTTAGTGGTGGAGTCATTGTGAGATTTGCATCTAACCTGGTCATCAGGTGCCCTCTAGTGCTTAAACAGAATACAATAGCCAGTTTTCTCAGAATTTCTCAACAAGCCCCCTGAAATAGAAAGGTCACAAACTCAGACGTTGAGGACTAGATGAAGAAAAAATGCTGACAAAACACACACACATACACAAAACATACAACCAAGAATACTGTGCTTAGCAAAAGTATATTTCAGAAAAGTAAGAGAAATAAAAAAAATTCCCTAACAAAAAAAAGCTGAGGAAATTTATTGCAACCAGGACTGCCTTATAAGAAATACTAAATGAAGTTCTTTAAACTGAAACCAAAAAATGCTAATGTTTAGCATAATGACATCTGAAGGTATAAAGCAAATTTAGAATACTCTAACAAGACAATCGTGGAACATGGACCATTTACACCCATCATAGGAAGGTTAAAAGACAAAACAAATGAAAATAATAATTATAAAACTTTGCTAAGGGATAAGCAATATAAAAACATATAAATGAAGACATCAGAAATACAAAATGCAGGGAGGTAATGGAGCTAAAAAGTAAAGTGGGTTTCTTCTTATGATCAAAATTAAATTTTTATCACTTCGAAATAACCTGTTATAGCCATAAGATGTTTTTAGTAAGCCTTGTGTTAATCACAAAACAAAAACATTTAATAGATACACTAAAAATAGAACGCCAGATCAAAACATACTAACAGAGAAAATCACTTAATCACAAAGGAAGACAGTAAGAGAAAAAGAAAGAAACAAAGATTCTACAAAACAACCAGAAAGCACATAACAACATAGCAAAAGCAAGCCGTCACCCATCAATAATGCCCTTTAATGTAAATGAATCAAATTATCTAATTCAAAGACATATAATTGCTCAATGGATTAAAAAATAAGACTCAACTTCATGCTGCCTACAGAGATGCACTTTTCCTGTAAGTGAATGCATAGACTGAAAATGAACGGATGGAAAAAAATATTCCATGCAAAGGGAAATCAAAAGAAAGCACGAGTAGCTATACCTATATCAGATAAAATAGACCACAAGTCAAAACTATAAGAAGAGACAAACAAGGTCACTATATAATTATAAAGGGGTCAATACAAATAAGAAGATATAACAATCATAACTATATATATGCACTTAACATTGGGGCACCTAAATATATAAAGCAAACATTAATAGATCTAAAGAGGGAGACAGACAGCAATACAGTAACAGTAGAGAACTTCAATACCCAACTTTTAGCAATAAATAGATCATCTAGACAGATAATCAGCAAAGGAATATCAGATTCAAACTGCACTCAAGACCAAATGGACCTAACAGACATTTACAGAACATCCAACAGATAAGAGAAATTCACATTCTTCTCAGCTGCAAATGGAACATTCTCCAGGATAGATCACATGTTAT
Source organism: Papio anubis (assembly GCF_008728515.1). NCBI lineage: Eukaryota > Metazoa > Chordata > Mammalia > Primates > Cercopithecidae > Papio > Papio anubis. The sequence goes on from NC_044981.1 coordinate 135,264,658, forward strand.
GTCATGGTAAAACAAGTTTTAACAAATTTTAAAAAATCTAAATCATATCAGTTATCTTTTCTAACAATAGTGGTATAAAACTAGAAATTAACAACAGGAACTTCTTGGAAAACTGTACAAATACATGGAAATTAAGCATCATGCTCCTAAAAAACAATAGGTCAATGAAGAAATTAAAGGAGAATTCTAAAATATTCTTGAGACAAATGGAAATGGAAACACAGTATACTAAAACTTAAGGGAAACAGCAAAATTAGTTTTTAGAGGGAAAATTATAGCAATAAACATCTACATCCAAAAAGAAGAAATGTCTCAAATAAACTAACAATACACCTCAAGAAACTAAAAAAGCAAGAACAAACTAACCCCAAATTTAGTAGAGGAAAAGAATAATAAAGATCAAAGCACAGACTGGGCGCAGTGGCTCACGCCTGTAATCCCAGCCATTTGGGAAGCTGAAGTGGGTGGATCACAAGGTCAGGAGATCAAGACCATCCTGGATAACACAGTGAAACACTGTCTCTACTAAAAATACAAAAAAAAAAAAAAAAAAATTAACCAGGTATGGTGGCAGGTGCCTGTAGTCCCAGCTAGTCAGGAGGCTGAGGCAGGAGAATGGTGTGAACCCGGGAGGCAGAGCTTGCAGTGAGTCGAGATTGTGCCACTGCACTCCATCCTGGGCGACAGAGCAAGACTCCGTCTCAAAAAAAAAATCAAAGCACAAATAAGTAAAATAGAGACAAAAAGTATAAAATATCAATAAAACAAAGATTTGGGTTTTTTTGAAAAGATAAACAAAATCAACAAATCTTTAGCCAGTATAAAATGAAAGAAGTCTCAACTAGATACAATTAGAGATGAAAAAGAAACCATTACAACTGATACCACAAAAATACAAAAGATCATAAGAAACTACTGTGAACAATTATACATCAGAAATTTGAAAAAACCTAGAAGAAAGGAATAAATTCCTGGACACATAAAACCTATCAATATTGAATCAAAAAGAAATAGAAAATCTGAACAGACAAGTAAGTTACAAGATGGAAACAATAATAAAAGTCTCCCCATCAAAGAAAAGTTCAGGATGTGATGGCTTAGGAGAACTAGTATCAATACTTCATCGATGATTTCAAAATAAGTGAAAACTAGAAAACTCTCCTAACTCATTCTAACGGGCCAGTATTGCCCTGATTCCAAAACTAGATCAGGACACAACAAAAAATTAAAACTACGGGCCAATATTCCTGATGAACATAGCTGCAAAAAATCCTTGATAAAATACTAGAAATCAGTATTCAATCACACATTAAAACAATTATTTAGCATGATCAAGTGGGATTCATCCAAGAAATACATGGATGCTTTAATATACACAAGTCAATAAATGTGATATATTACATTAATGGAACAAAGGATTAAAAACACATAACCATCTCAAAAGATGCAGAAAAAGCATCTGACAAAAGTCAATATCTTTTCATTATAAAAATCTCTCAACAAATTAGGTGTAAAAGAAACATACCCCAATGTGATAAAGGCTATATTTGATCAACCCACAGCCCACATTATACTGGGGGGGGAGTAGAAACCTTCTCCTTTAAGATCTGAAACAAGAATGCCCACTTTCACAACTATTTGACATAGTACTAGAAGTCCTAACCAGAGCAATTAGGCAAGAGAAAGAAAGAAAAGCCATCCATATTGGAAAGAAGAAAGCCAAATTTTCCCTGTTTGGAGACAACATGATCTTATATAGAGAAAAAAACTAGACTCCAACAAAATCTGTTAGAACTAATAAACAAATTCAGTAAAGTTGCAGGGAACAAAATCAACATACAAAAATCAGCAGCATTTCTAAATCTTAATAGTGAACTATCTAAGAAAGAAATCGAGAAAGCAATCCCATTTACAGGAGCTACAAAAAATACTTGGAAATAAATTTGACCAAGGTAGGTCAAAGGTTTGTGCAATAAAAAATATGAAACATTGTTGAAAGAAGGGTGAAGAGGACACAAATAAATGGAAATATATTCCATGTTCATGATTGGAAAAATTAATATTATTAAAATGTCCATGCTACACAAAGAAATCTACAAATTCAATCCAATCTTTATCAAAATTTCAAAGTCATTTTTCACAGAAATGAGAAAACAATCCTAAAATTCACGTGGAAACACAAAAGACTCCAAATAGCCAAGGTAATATATAGCAAAAAGAAGATAGCTGGAGGCATCACACTATCTGATTTTTAAATAGACTCCAAAACTATAATAATCAAAACATCATGGTACTGGCATAAAAACAGACACATAGACCAATGGAACACATCAGAAAGCCCAGAAATAAATTCAGACATTTAGAGCCATGTGATTGTCGATAAAATTGCCAAGAATACAATGAGGGAAAGACAAACTCTTCAATAAATGGTGCTGGGAAAGTCAGATATCAACATGCAGAATAATAAAATAAAATAAAATAAAATGTGACCCCTATCTCTTACCATATTTAAAAAATCAAGTAAAAACAGATTAAATACTTTATTGTAAGACCCAAAATTATGAAATAACAAGAAGAAAACGTAGGAGAAATGCTACATGACACCAGCCTGGGCAAGAAGTTTTCAGACAAAACTTCAAAAGCATGAGTGACAAAAGAAAAACAAACAAATGGGGCTACATCAAACTAAAAAGCTTCTGCACAGCAAGGGAAACAATCAACAAAGAAACAACCTACAGAATAGAAGAAAATATTTGCAAATTATACATCTGACAAGGGATTAATATCCAGAATTTATAAAGAACTCACACAACTCAATAGCAATAATAATTACCATTATTATTATTATCTAATTAAAACAATGGGCAAAAGACATGAATAGTCATTTCTCTAAAGAAGAAATACAAATGGCCAACAGGTATATATATATACACACACACATTTATAAAGGGGGGTGTGTGTGTATATATATACATTTATATATATATTATGTATATAATATATATATAAAGAAAAAGAAGTTTAATGGACTCACAGTTCCACATGGCTGGGGAGGCCTCACAATCGTGGCAGAAAGTGAAGGAAGAGCAAACGCACGTTTTACGTGGTGGTAGGCAAGAAATTATGTGCAGCGTAACTGCCCTTTATAAACCCATCAGATCTCATGAGATGTATTCACTATCCTGAGAACAGCATGGGAAAAACCTGCCCCCATGATTCAATTACCTCCAATCGGGTTCCTCCCATGATGCGTGGGGATTAAGGGAGCTACAATTCAAGATTAAATTTGGGTGGGGACACAGGCAAACCACATCAGATGGAATTTCTTATAGGACTTGAAACCTTGGGGAAACAAGTGATAGTGTGATTGATTTCTATCTCCATAGTGGTCTTTGTTTTTTACCTAGGTTGGTTCTAGGTAGGCTCTGGGCTGGACTGGCAAGGGAGATCCTGATTCTTCTCAGTGCCACACAGCACTTATTCTAAAATCAACCACATAATTGGAAGTAAAACACTCCTCAGTAAATGCAAAAGAATGGAAATCATAACAAACGGTCTCTCAGATCATGGTGCAATCAAATTAGAATTCAGGATTAAGAAATTCACTCAAAACCACACAACTACATGGAAATTGAACAACCTGCTCCTGAATGACTCCTGGGTAAATAATGAAATTAAAGCAGAAATAAAGAAGTTCTTTGAAAACAATGAGAACAAAAACACAACGTACCAGAATCTCTGGTATGCAGCAAAAGCAGTGTTAAAAGGAAAATTTATATCACTAAATGCCCACATCAGAAAGCTAGAAAGATCTCAAATAGATACCCTTACATTACAATTAAAAGAACTAGAGACACAAATCCAAGAGCTAGCAGAAGACAAGAAATAACTAAGATTAGGGCAGAATTGAAGGAGATAGACACATGAAAAACCCTTCAAAAAAATCAATGAATCCAAAAGGTTGCTTTTTTAAAAAAAAATTAACAAAATAGGCTGCTAGCTAGACCAATAAAGAAGAAAAGAGAGAAGAATCAAATAGACACAATAAAAATGATAAAGGGGATATCACCATTAACCCCACAGAAATACACACTACAATCAAAGAGTAGTATAAACACCTCCATGCAAATAAACTAGGAAATCTAGAAGAAATGGATAAATTCCTGGATACATACACACTCCCAAGACTAAACTGGGAAGAAGTTGAATCCCTGAATAGACAAAGAGCAAGTTCTGAAATTGAAGCAGTAATTAATAGCCTACCAACCAAAAAAGCCCAGGACCAGATGAATTCACAGCCAAATTCTACCAACAGGTATATTAAAAAGTGCTAGGCTGGGCCGGGGGCGGTGGCTCACGCCTGTAATCCCAGCACTTTGGGAGGCGGAGGCGGGCGGATCACGAGGTCAGGAGATGGAAACCATCCCATCCCGGCTCACACAGTGAAACCCCGTCTCTACTAAAAATACAAAAAACTAGCCGGTCGTGATGGCGGGCACCTGTAGTCCCAGCTACTCGGGAGGCTGAGGCAGGAGAATGGCATGAGCCCGCGAGGTGGAGCTTGCAGTGAGCCGAGATCCTACCACTGTACTCCAGCCTGGGCGACAGAGAGAGACTCCGTCTCAAAAAAAAAAAAGGGGGGGGGGCTCAATATCACTAGCCATCAAGGAAATATAGATCTATTTGAACTATTGAACTATTAAGTACCATAAACATTATCTAGATAAATGTATTATTGTTCTTTCAGAAAAAGGAAAGAAGTTTGTTTTGATGGCTATTTTTTCAATAGAGAAAATCCAGCCTGCCTTTCCATGGTAGAGCTGCCCTTAAGATGGTCTGGTGGAGCTTAGATGTTTCTATTCTACATCATGCATTGAGCTAGATTTTGCTCTGTGAGTCAATTTAATAAACTTTCTTCATGTTCTAGTGGTTACATTTATAAAACACCCTTTGAATACCTTTGGTAAACTCTTTTCCAACTTAACTTTCTCATATTTGGTTTGACAGGTTTAAATGCATCATTTAACTCCGAATTATGTGATGATCAACCAGGATTTTCTAATTTCGCCTTTCAGGGTTGCTTCTCCTTCATTAGTTGCATTAAAGATTATATATCAGAATATATATCATTTAAAATTATTCTCCGTACTTGTTCTTGTTTTCCTACATAATTCAATAAATGTAATGTTCACTATCAGTCATTCTGCCAGTTCTACGAGTATTCTTTATTGGAAGAGGTTTGTACTGCAGTATATTCCTCAGAAAATGCTAGTGAAAGATGAAACTGGGTATCTTTCAGTCTGTACTCTCTGATAGATGTCAGAGTCTGACATCTGCCCACTCTTTGCACCACAGCAGCCTCTAAGCAAAGTTATGTAGCCGATTGGATGAGGGATGCCAATTGATATAGGAGAGCAATTTCATAGTTTTCTTCAAGATCAACCAATTCTATCACATAAATTTGGATTTTGACAGAGGTAGGTTACTCATGTGGGCTACATTCTTGTAGACATATGACCTTATAAGTAATATGAATTCCTCAGTTTAGAATACATTTTGAAAGCAGTGATGATGAGTCAGGTGTAACTACAGCACTGAAAGACAGACCAGAGCTAGCCAAAGATGAGCAAAGAAAATGGTCAAAGAGAAACACAGAGAAGCTGGCATGTGGTCCCAGGTATAATACCTTATTAACTAAAATTATCCATTTTTGACAAGAATGCAACAGAAAAGCTGTGTGTCCTTCTCAGTGCACCATTAAGAAGTTCTTAATGTCAATGTGTTTTCACTGAAGATAGTTAGCTTGGTCATTATTTAAGGTGATTATTTTCTTTTTTTACTGAAGTGCTTTTTTTTTCTCAACAGTGTATACTGGAAATAATCCCATAAGAGTTCATAGCAGTCTTCATCATTCTTTTTTTGCAGAAGCATAACACTCTCTTTTTTTAATGCAACCACTTTTCTATCAATATTTTGCAATTACAAATGTTGTTACAACACATAAATTTACATCTTTCTATTTTGTTATTGATGTAGGCGTATCTTCAAGATTAGTATCTAGAAGTATGATTGCTGTGTCAAATGATAAGTGCATATTTGGTTTTGCTAGGTCTTGTCAACTTTCCTTACTGAAGGGTTGTACCAGATTACATTCCCACCAGCAATATGTCGTAAGACCTGGTTCCCCACAGCTTCACCAATGGAATGCTTATCACATATTCTAATTTTTATCAGTCTGATAGCTTAGAAATAGTATCTTAACATTTTAATTTGCATTTCTAAAATTATGAGTGATTTTAAACATTCATATGAGGGCTTTTTAAAAGTCTTTTTAAAATTTCTTTTATATCATTATTGTATCTTGTTGGTGAATGCCTATTCGTGTCTTTTCCCAGTTTTTCTATCAGGTTTTAGCATTTGTTCTTCAAATTTTTGTTTGTTTGTTTCTGGTTTTTCTTTGTTTTTCTTTTTTGAGACAGGCTCTTATTCTGTCACCCAGCCTGGAGTACAGTGCCGCAATCACAGCTCACCTGCAGCCTCTACTGCTGAACCCATGTGATCCTTCTACCTCAGTCTCCTGAGTAGCTGGGACCACAGGTGCATGCCACCACACCTGTCTAATTTTTTTGTACTTTTTGTAGAGATGAGGTTTTGCCATGTTGTCCAGGCTGGTCTCAAACTCCTGGGCTCAAGCGATCCACCCACTCTGGTCTCCCAAAGTTCTAGGATTACTGGCATGAGCGACCGCTCCCAGCCTTATTCTTCAAGTTTTCAGAGTTTTTTATATATTAGAGATATTTGCCATTTAAACATGGTCTGTGTTTGGAATATTCTGAATATTTTATGCCAGATAAATTATATTCTGTCTTTGTTTACATTGTTTTTGTGATGCAAAGTTTTTCATTGTTATGTGATCAAATCAATTATTTTTTATTGCCTATAAGTTTTGATTTAACCTCAGAAGGCCTGTGCTCCAAAAAAAGTTAAAGAGGAATTCACCCATACTTTCTCCAAGTACTTTTATATTGTGCTTTTTGTTTTTTGTTTTGTACACTTACCTCCCTTCCTTTTTGCCTTTCTCCTCTCATAGAAGTTATGCTTTTGGAAAACTGACACTTGAAATTGCCTTTCCCTTTAAATAAAACTTATCCTTTTAAATAAAATTCCTCCCTTTAAGTCACAGGTCTGGTTCTTTAAGATGCTCTACTTTGAAATCTGTCTTATACAATTGTGCTCTGATGTGCTCTGATCTGCCTGTTATATGTTAGTATGTTTAGAATGGATTTCTGGTAGTTTAGAAATAATCTTTCTGGTGGATTTAATCTTTCACTCCATCCCACACTCAAACCCCTTTGCTAGTGTCTCTCTCTCCTGAGTCCTCATCTGCAGTTTTTCTCAGTCCCTCCTTGCCTGCTAAGATGAAGTGAAAGCCAATGGGACTGGGGCACTGGTATTTGTTGATTTTCCTCCTTTTAATCCAAGTTATTGCTGTTTCAGCATTGTCTGTCTTTAAGTAATAATGAAGGTTTAGTTGTGTATAGACATTTCACATGGGTTGGGAACATTTGGAGAGTGTTTATTACGCTGCCTCTATTATCTACAGCTAATAGAAAATCATCTGTGTGTTTGTGAATTCAACAAAATGTATTCATGGCCCTGGCTCATCAAAGATACTTTACCTGCTCCACCAATAGAACAGGTATCCATATCTAAACACAATTATTGTGACAATTTCTGATTTTTGTGGATGCTACTACATGTGGGGGAAATCAATAGTGATAGAGACAGGAGGCAGCTAAGGGTCCCCCAGTGAAAGCCCACGCTGAGCCTAAAACAGTCTGAAGGCTGAAAAACCAGACTGCCGATCCCAGAGAATCATAACATTGTGCTTTAAATCTCTACATATTTAACAGGCTTCCCAAAATCAAACTTCAGTTTCAAAATTGTGTTTCCTGATACCTGGCTTTTGGAGGCTTCAGAGCACCCCTGGAGTATCCAAAAGGAAGGTACATATTTAGGTAAATGGAATTGCCAAAATGGTGTTCAATCTCCTTTTTTTGTGAAAATACTAATATGTGTTCCAAAATTGTATGGGATTTCAAAAATTCTAATGTCTAAAATATATACTATAAATCATAATTAAGGTGGTTATGTTAAATTATTGTAAATCACAGAGAAAACCAAACTTCATTGTCAAATGTGTTTCTGACTGTAACTACCTTGGACATTTTGTTATTCACAGACAATTGTTGCCTTATTTTAATCCTTTTTAAAAGATGATTTATAACAAGCTATAGAAATTTGACAGGTGCTCTCAAATACAGGTTTCTGATAACTTTGGAAATTGTGACACTGGAATGAAAGAAAGAGGTACAGGAGTCATGAAGAGCTTAAATGTTCATGAACATCAAGCAAAACAAGCTAACTGAATGGACTGAACTCAGAAAACTGAAGCAATCTCTTTGACATTTGCTTGGAATACTGCGATCCTTGTTTTGTTTTTCAGAGTCCGGTATACTCCTGTGAACAAAACTTGGAACATGTTTGTTTCTCTCTGCCTTTTTCCTCTACAATCTGGAAACTAGTTGTGAATATTCTTAACCCATAGCAATATAGTTGTTTGCACCAGTGCAATAAGAATTCATTTTCTTTTGCAACAGGATGCAATTGGAGAAACTGGTTGTGGTTTACCAAAGTTTTGACTGGAAGGGTATGCTTCCCTATCAGGAATCAAGCTCGACTTGCAGAACTGATAAAAGCCCCTTGGGAAAAACTGCCCTCATACTCTTATCTACACAGTCCCTGTACAGGGTTCCTGACCTGTGGTCAGTAAAGAATGTCACTTTCTAACAGACCCAGGAGCTCCAAGTTTATCTTGGGACCTTAAGGGAAGAGGATCATCCAAATCACAGGCATTTGAAGATACTAATCCATGGCTGTGCTTGACTTTAAAAGGTCTTATCTGACATTCCTTGTAGAACAGAATTCCATCAAAGCCAACCTAAAATGCCTACTTAGAGATAATTATTCTTGCTGCACTTTATGCAAATAGTCAGGCCAAGTACAAAACTAAAGACTGTTTTGCAAACAACTCAGTCCTTTAATGATTTTTTTTAACAAAAATGATGACTGGAGAGAGAGAAATTATGTTTTGAAATTTACCACATATTTGTCATTAAATTCTAAACTCATTAGCTCATTCTTTTTTTAAGTTTCTGCCTACATTTTAGACTAACCCTGCTTGTTCTTGTGAACCAACCAGTGATCTCCAGCTGCAGCTTAGAAGAAACAAAAGGGAATGGGTAATGTAAAACTCTGGATCAATATTCTAGTTATGAGCAATTATCCTGCAAATCCTGCCAGGTGATGGGAATGAATAGGGTGCCCATAACCCAGAGGTTTCCTTTTTGGGAATGTAAGACAAAGGGAGCTAACCAAAGTCAAGCACAATGCACTGAAATCTTAGCAAGCATAACTATAGCCACCAGTTATCTGGGCATGTCACAAGATGTCCTTTTCTCTCCCTTGTTGGAGCAAGACTCAATTCCACAGCTTCACTTCAGCATTCGGCTTATGATAAGGAGTCCTTGCAACTCCCATGAGACACATTTCTGTCCCAAACTCAATTCCAAGCTTTGGATCAAAGCCCTAGAATAGAAAACTGGATCTAAGGGATCTGGAAGCAGATGATAACAGAAGTTAAAAGGCACAACACAGGTGAGCATGACTGATTCCTGCCAATTAAGCCTAGCTTCTCATTCCATGGATAAAGATCACACTAATATCCATGGCATAAATGAGGTCTAGGGAATTCAAGGCTGCTGACAGCAGGGGTGATAAGGCATACAGGGGTAAGAGCAGATACTCCCATCCCCTAGGCCACCCTGTTAACATGGTTGAAAGTCACTTTAACACCTCTGGGTGGCACCCTGCTGTGGTCACCAAGACTCGGGTATACAAGGACAGAGGGGAGAAAGAGGAACGCCTCATTTTCCCTCTCTTGTATGCGCTGGATATTTGATAGGAAGAGAAAGGAACCAGGGACACCTGCTCCCCTCTTTCTAGAGAGTAGCCATTCATCTTTAGTCTGTACCCCTTTTGAATGCATTCTGAACCCCTGGGACTCCTCTGAAAAAATTCCTTCTTTTTTCCTTTATTTTCATCTATCCCTTTCACTGATAGTTAATTGTGTCTCCAAACTACAGGACCCTCCCCTCAGATGCATCCTCCAAAATGGGAAGAGTTAACTTCTCAAAACTTAAACTGATTGGCTTAGAATTGGGCTCAGGGGAAGGGAACACAGAAGCCTAACATGCTGACAAGAGGGTAAAAGTTTTTATTACTGGTCAGGCTTTTTGACACCCCCTCTCCTTGCGCAAACTGGTAAAAGGCCTCAGGATTTTTGAGGTGTGCTTACCCCTCCCTTATTCCATTTCTATGTATGTTTTCTAATAACCCAGTTTGTCTCTTCTCACCTTCAGACCATCAAAACCCAAACAATCATGCAACCAAAGCCTTTGTCTATGGCTCCTTTTGCCAGGAACCCTTAGGCCTCTGAGGGAGCTCTGACTGCCATTTCCCCAAAATAGCACCCCCTGTCAGCAGGAAGCAGTGAAGATCTGTCTTTATCCTTAACCTTATCCTTATCCTTGTCCTTATTCTAAGGGCAGTTAGATGTACTTCTTTAGCAGGGGAATGATAGAGACAGGAGGCAATCAAGGGTTTCCCCGGTAAAGCCCCACTCTCAAGCCTAAAATAGCTCAAAGGCTGAAAAACCAGACTGCTGGTCCTGGAGAATCTCCAATCGGCCCGCGCGCTAGGGCGACGGGGTGGAGCCTTGGGAAGTTCGTGCTGTTTGCAGGGGGTAGGAGCCTGACCTCTCCTGTTCCTGTGTGGTAACCTGGGATTCAATCTGTGACATGGGGACCTGTTAACAGGAACCCCTCTGTTTTGCTGAGTTTTTTCCTTTTCACCAGTAAATTCCATTTCCCCTCCCCCTTCAAAGTGTCTGCAATTCTAGTCTTTCCTGGTCATGTGACAGGAACCCAATTTTTTCTACACTAGCTACCCTTATATTTATGCTTTTATTGACTCCCCAAAATAATCTAGCAATGTAGGTTTTATAATCTTAATTCTAACAATAAGTAAACTGAAGCACAGACAGTGCTAGAAAAATGGCCCAAGCTCAACTCAACTGGCAAACTAGAGTTGAGTTTTTTGTTTGTTTGTTTGTTTGTTTGTTTTTGAGACAGAGTCACTCTGTTGCCCAGGTTGGAGTGCAGTGGTGCGATCTCGGCATCACTGCAACTGCTACCTCCAGGGCTCAAGTGATTCTTCTCCCCCAACCTCCCAAGTAGCCGGGATTACAGGCACACACCACCACGCCCATCTAATTTTTGTATTTGTAGTAGAGATGGAGTTTCACCATGTTGGCCAGGCTGGTCTCAAATTCCTGACCTCAAGTGATCTGCCCGCCTCAACCTCCCAAAGTGCTGGAATTACAGGCATGAGCCACCATGCCCAACCATTGCCGAGATTTAAACTACATCTTTCCTAATCCAGTACCCATCTGTTCAAACCAATTTGTCCAATTTCATTTTCCAACAGTTAGTGGGTAGATTTAGTCTGTGAATGAGACCCTGGGAAAACTTTCATATGAAAGCTCTATGTCAGCTCTAGAAATCACCACCTCCTGGCCAGTGTATTCTCACTCATTAATTATACATTTTATATATAATGAATTCATTGTCAAGTGTGGGTGAAAGGAGGGGAACTCTATTGTATAATTGCTGTAAACTTGTGGTCAGCAAAAACACAGAGAAAACTGACACATGAGTTAGTGTATTCTATTTTCCAGTTCAATTTTATGAACTTAAAAAATTTAAACTGCCTTTCAGTATTTTATTTCAAAATGATCTGTATTTTGTTTATAAATCAGCAATATATATTAGTCTAAATGTCATGAAATTTGATGATAGTATAACAACAAAAGAGCTATACGAGTTTAATATGTTTGTTAATTTCTCAGTTTTTTTGTAGCATAATGCAATATACTTTTATCTTAAACATTTTAATTATTAATGAATTTTAAAATCATGAGCAAAATCATCACTTTTAATTTGAATGCATTTAAGTTTTTAATACATGTACAAGATCTTAACAAATAAGCATAAATCAAAAACATCAGAAACAATAAAACTACATGGTCATGATTACATGAATTTTTTGAAATTACTGATTGTCAAGTTAAAGTTTTTCATTTTTAATTCATTAATCATTTCCTGAAGTTTCAAGTTAAATGTTTCAGGAGTTATTTCCGTAAATTCTAGAGCTAGATTCCGAATGACCTCTAGATACATTAGATTTTTCTGTACGAAGATAACCTGTAAAAGATACAAAATTATTACATGTAAACTCTTGCAAATTTTTTAAAGTACTTTTTGGCAATATATGGCTCATAATTTTATTTCATTTCCTTTCTACTAATTTAGGGGTAAAATCGTAAATTATACAAAGAAAAGTAAACATGGCATGTCATTCATTGCATTACTGGCAATACCATTTGGCAATATCTGACTTACCAACTTTATTTCATGTTCTTCCTATGAATTTGGTGGTAAAATAATACATTATGTAACAAAAGATATATATAAAATGTCATTGTTATATTATTGGCAATAACTAATAATAACACTAAACATCTATTAAACAGAATAAATCAGATCAACTCATTTTTTGGGAAAAAGCTCCAAGAAAAACTTTCACAGAGTGAAGGAGACTTGCTCTGCTACTCACTCACTGTGTGAAGGAAAGCTGCCTACTGACAGAGAATGCCACACTAAAACCAAAGGAAAAACTTCAATTGTATGAAGTCTATAAAGTGTTTGGATGTTTTTGTTACTCTAACTGATGCAGAGATTTTTTTACAACATAGGTTTAATTTATTCACGTTTAATTTCCTCCATTTTTATCTTTCAGACTCGATGTTTTTGCTTTGAAAAACATTAATAATATAATTATGTTTTAAGTTTGGCTCAATGCTTCAGTGCATGTATGGCAAATGGGAATGATACAGTCACTTTCAAACTGGTAGATAAAGAATCCTCTGGTTTTTTTTTTTACTCACTAGAAGGTCCAGCATTTGAAGGGCTGGAATAAAACCCTTCTTCCATGACTAATAGAACTGGATCAAGGGAACTCAGGTAAGCCAAATTGCTAGTAATTTCATTAATAATGGCAGGTTTTCTTTTGAAATGTCTTCATTTTCTTTAAGAGCAAAGTAGAAAGTTTTTTTTTGTTTGTTTGTTTGTTTTAAAAAAAAGATCTGATGATCAAAATAAGGAATATATATCAGTATGTAGAACAAAAAAAAGAGTGTTTCAGTTGGTTTGCCAACTTCAAGTTTCAACATGGTCTCCAGATGAAAGGACAGTCCGTATGTAAGAGGATTAAAATGTGTGCTCATTAAATGGTTCTAGATATCAAGAGTGATTATTGCTAAAGGAATGGAATGGATACCCACAGGAAATCATAACTTTATTTTTGGAGTGCTGTAATGTTTATATCATTGATTTAATTATTATTTCTTCCTCTACTTTTTCAACATAATATTGATTTTTAAAAGTATTCTTTTAAGGGTCTTACCTGTAGATTTATCCACATTGCCAAGCACATTTAGAATAAACAGGACTACATTCTGAAAAGGAGTAAAGTCACTGATGAAAGGGGCTACATCAGTATTAAGAAGAATTCGCGGCGGCAGGCCCTTCTGGAACTTAGATGTTCTTATCAAGGTTGTAGGAAAGAGGACTGCAGCTAAATAATCCACAGCCAGTACCCAACTTCTCTCAAAATGTGCTTCTGTTTTAGAATAATAATCATATCTAAAAGACAAATGGAAAAGTACTTAATTATAATTAGTCACCTCAGAATTTCAACCTCATTACCTTCAGAAAAAATTGGTTCCTGCCAACAAACTAAATTCATAATTTTATAATTTAGAAAATAGGATTGATAATGTGATGACTTTATTCCATCCCTCAGGAGGTGTGAAGATGGCTCATTAAACTTCTAAATCTAGGAAGAATCATCTCATTAATTGTTTGCATTTTACATTGCATTTTATGTTCTTTAATTCAGCACATTATACTTGAATACCACCTAATAACCAAAAGTAAGGCATTTTTAAATCATACTCTTTGCCAGTGTAGAGATAAATATCAAAGGTCTAAAGCAAAATTTTTGCTAGACTCAAATATCCTTTGTGAAACTGTTGATTTCTTGAAGCCATGGAATCCTAGAAACATTGAGCTTTGAGCTTTGTAGAAAAAAAGATGTCTGATTTTTACTATCTAATTTCTAAATAATTGGCATTTTCTACCACAGGAAGCCTCAGGTAGGAAAAAAGCCTTTGTAATTGTTAGAAAAGACTCTGTAATTATTACAAAAGCCTCTGTAACTATTTTTCCCCATAATAGGTGAGAAAGTTTAGCTTCCCCTAAGAAATGGGGACAAATAATTACAATGGAAAGATTAAAGGTATATTCAGTAGTTTTAAAACTATAAAAGTCACTTCTTCTGTTTCTGTCAGCTGTTTAATCATGCTGAACAACTTGTAGTTTTGCAAACAGACTTGTTTTCCCTGAGACTCACCATGTGGTTCACCAGGTACTCACCATGTGGTTCACCAGGTACATTGTATACTCACCATGTGGTTCACCAGGTACATTCTGTTTCAAGTCTCATCATAGATATTATGTTCCTCACAAAGCTTTCCAGCCCACCTGAGGTGGAATCTACCACTTTCTTCTCTTCTATATTCCCATAACATCATATCATTCACATATTTGAAGATTTTTTTCTCTAGTTATTTCTATTATAATGTCTAGAAATTAGATTATCTGATTTTATTTTGACAGCAACATAGAAAGGATCCATTAAACAGAAGGTGCTTGCATTATGCTTGTTGAGATTAAATAAACTATAACATAACACAGATAATACCCGTTGTCTGTTTGACTCCCATGCTTGTGGGAATCCTCCCTGCTCTATAATTTGAAGTGGTAGGGTGGGCAGAGTTGGATTGTTGATAACAGAAGTGTTTGGTCTGGATTCAATTCCCCTTGATACGTTACAGTCACCCACCAAGTAAAGATGAAAGGAAATGTGAAGTCATAAAGATTTTGAGCAAGGGCCACAGAGCTCCAGTAACAATGTACTAAACAAATTGGAAGTAAGTCAGAATCACTGGGAGAGATGGGATGAGGGCACCAGTTCAATACACAGAAATCACAAGAGCAGTGAAGAAATTCAACAAACTCTTCAAATGCATCAGTTGAATGATTTGTTGGTCAGTTCACCTAATGATCAGATAGAATGTAGTCACTAAAGAAAGAATTAAAGTACACTTGAAATAGTTCACATAAAGTAGAAGCACAGGTATACGTAAGTCAGCCAATCTGAGGATACAGAGCCACAGAGTTATATCTGAGTATATGCAAGCTACAAAATACTCAGTATTGTCTCAAGTAAATGCTCCTTAATATATATTTACCTAACGAAAGTAACTGATGAGCTTTTAGAGTTATTTCACAGCATGTAATAGATTGCACCCATGGCCCCAGTTCTTTACCAATCCCTACAATTCTGTCTTCTGCTTTGTAACTTTCAGTACTGGTTCTTCCTACATTAGGTGATAGGCAGAAATTCCCACTCCTGACTCAGTCATGTAACTTGACATAAAAAATATAATATTAACTAGTTTGTCATAGCATAAACTTGAAATGCATTTTCACAATTTGGTTATTCTTTCTTGCAATTCTGCCATCACTATGGAAAACAACCAGGCTTGTCTGATGTAGAATGAGTCAGGGAACAGAGCTGAGCTTCCCCAGTCATCCTTGCTGCAGCCAATCAAAATCAGCCAACATGAGTGTGAACCCAGGAAAGACCAGCAGAGCTGCTTATTTAAACCCCAGACATCTGAGCAATAAACACAGTTGTACAACACTGAGGTTTCGTGGTTGTTGATTGGGCTGCTTTCTTTCAAACAGAGCTAACTTAACTCAGGGCCACACACATAGTAAATGCTGCAGGGCCCTGTTTTAAACCCTGTCAATCTATCTGCCTTTAAAACCCATGTTCTTTACTACTGCTTTTTGTCCTGGTGATAATAGTTACTTTATATTGAATATTTCTCATATGCCAGTAGTACATTAAGCATAACTTATGAATTTCTTAATTAATCCTCAAAATTGCACTATGTGGCATATACTATTGTTATTGCTATTTTAAAAATAAGAAAATTGAGTTTCTCCCAGTTTGAATTCCTAGGTCAAAAGAGCCAGGATTTAAAACTCAGGTCTGTGTAACTTCAAAGCAAAGCGTCTTAATTTGTACACTATTACTTCATTTCAAGGAACAATCATTAGCCTTGAATCTTGTAATATGAATTCATAGACCTTGACAAACCAGACCTCATAAATAGGTAGATTAACAAATCAGAGCACATAAGTGGGCATTTGAAATCTTCCATAATAATCATATTAAAAGATTTACCTTTCACCAATATAAGGCTTTGAAACTATTCAAATTGCCTGAGGAACTATTATTAAACTTTCAGTGAGGTGAATTAATAGAAAATATGTATTTTTTGCTTTATTAATAGTGCACCTATATATAAATTTATCCATAACACAATATTTTATTATATTCTGAACTGATCCCAATTAAAGAGATAATAGAAGGGAATTTTTTTTTTTTTTTTTTTTTTTTTGAGACGGAGTCTCGCTCTGTCGCCCAGGCTGGAGTGCAGTGGCGCGATCTCGGCTCACTGCAAGCTCCACCTCCCGGGCTCACGCCATTCTCCCGCCTCAGCCTCCGAGTAGCTGTGACTACAGGCGCCCGCCACCACGCCCGGCTAGTTTTTTGTATTTTTAGTAGAGACGGGGTTTCACCATGTTAGCCAGGATGGTCCCGATCTCCTGACCTCGTGATCCACCCGCCTCGGCCTCCCAAAGTGCTGGGATTACAGGCTTGAGCCACCGCGCGCGGCCTATAGAAGGGAATTTTTAGGTAAAAGAGTTTTTTTAGTAAAAATGCTGTTTTTAACAAATACTTGTACTTTTGCAACCTACCAAATCTCCATTAAAATGACAGAAGAAATAAAATCAGAACATGTGGGGAACAACAAGATTTTGGAAGCTGGAAATTGAAAAGAACTAGTTGAAAAGATTTAATAGAATCAAGAAAACTAAATTTTAAGCAACCAGAGAGGAAAACAGAAGAATAATGCTAATATAATTTGTAGAATTCTCCTCGATTTAAGTCTGAGTAATACTCTCTGGGTGAAAGGAGATTGCTAAAATCAGGGAGATTAAAAGACTTTAAAGAAGCAATCATATACAAAGATTTCCTTCCAGATTTCAAATAGTAGGTAACTACCACTGCTCGCCCTGGAAAGGGTAGAACAGAGGGTCGTTGCACTGTGTGAACTAATCATGGTTGAAGGTAGGAACACCACCTTGGATACAGGGGATGTAAGTGGAAATGATATACTGAATGCAAAGACGCCCTCCCCTTGCTTCTTCATTCTCTCTTGACTTTCAATAATACTAGCAGTCACGCCTTGACTTCTGAAGCAGGTGAATGAAAGTGTCTCTTCTGGAAACTGGGTGAGCTCAAGAGAAAAGACTTGAAGTTATTGGAACCATAGTGTTGAGACAGCCAAATGCCTAGGTAGATAAAAAGGGGACCCCAGAGAATCTCCAACCTGCCCCACAAGTGTTTACATCAGATGCTTTTGTGCAGATAAGGAAACCTGCCCAGGGCCTTGTCTGAGCATGCCCGCATACTCACTGGTGGCATGAGGTGGAGCCACAGGGAATTTGCACCTTACACAGGGGAGGAGCCTGCTCTTTTCAGCTGGAGTGGTGGCCTGGTGTTCAAACTGTGAGGTAGGAAACCTGCTAGCAGGACTCTCTCTTAGTTTGCTGAGAATAATTTTTCCTTTTTCCTTTTTGCCCCATAAATTCCATTCCCCTCACCCTTCAAAGCGTCTGTGCCTGACTTTTCCTGGTTGTGTGACAAGAACCCATTTTTTTCCTACAATAGTGTCAATATTTAAAAGGTTACCTAAACAACCCAGCAAGATTACTTGAGAGATATGTTCTTAGTTGAAAATTTCCACTCACACAGTCAGGTCTTCTAAGTGATTCTTTTTAAATTTGAGTAGACAGTCAAGTATTACCGGATACCTGAGGAAAGCTACTAACATGAATAGAGACACCAAAACAAAATAGACCTCCAGCAACCCCCAGAAGCACCAAGTAACCAAGCAAAGGTCCTTTCCAGGGCTCATTGTGCTCACTGAACCCCTGCACCCACTCACCTGCATTCTCCCCGTCCCACAGGGCATTTGAACATGGTGGCCAAGTAAGCAAGCCACACCCTTGCTACAAGTCCTGCAAAGTGGTCCAAGGAGCTCTCTCATCTCAATAAGATCTGTTTTGGTCTATATGTTCATGTATGTCTGTATGCAAGATATATATGTGATATTTTTCTATTTCCTTATGATAGTGTCAAACTTACACTCTTACAGCAACTGGGGTTATGGGTGAGTTCTTTCTTAGATTCAAACTCCATGAACTTGTGTTTTAAGCTCTTTGAATTCATTTGAGCATTTTTTTGATCTGGACCATATTTAAAAGTCATTACAGAAACAGGAGTGGGTCCTATAGGGAGGCCTCAGGTGTCTGACTGGGTCAGACAGAAACTGGACTGCGTTCAGTAGGTAGGTCTCGTTACCAAAAAATAGGAAATCATGATTTCATCTGGATGCAAAGATTCTGGAACTCCTCCATCTGGAACTTCAGCCAATTTAATGTTAAAAAAATTAAAAATAAAATAAAATAAAAAGAACTATGGACCCAGAAGTTATGCTTTTCTAGAGAAATGGGTGAATCTTACCAACAGTTAGAATTACAGTGGCCACAGTGAGAAAACTCCTTACAAAATGCAAACAGGTGCTTGTCTTCATAGTTACAACAGCTCCAAGGACAAAAAAGACTTATTCACGCCTATTTTAAAACCCAAACCAAGAGGGGCCCAAACTAAAGAAATTTGTGCATTGAGATGTCTGCTTTTATTGTAAACAGCCAAGCCGTTGTAAAAAAAAAAATAACTGTCTATTTTTACACCAGCCATCTGACGAATCCACTCCCTTTGTCTGTACTGTTTCCCCACCAGAAGAAACCACAAAGGCTTCACTTTTGGCATAATAATCAACCATTCCCTCAGAAAGAAAAACCCTGAATGGTGGATTTTGGGGGAGGAGAGGGTTCATATCAAATCTGGAAAGTCCCTGTGTTCAATCCTGTCTAATTGACACTTTGATCATTTTCAGAAAAACATTTGTAAGAATTAGCCCTCTCTGTTTTTTCAGTTTGATCCTGCTTCTCCCATGGTGGCTTCTCAGTGAACTGAAACTGTGCTTTTAAAACCCCTGCTCGTTATCCGTGCTGCCAATTCTGTTTACCTCTTTCTTGCTGTCGTAATCTTTACTACACCCCAAAACTCTTTCTTGAAAAAACAACTACTTATTGGTCTGTCATTCAATTGTGAAAACAAACTAACCTAAAATATTAATTAATCTGTGACTATAAGATTAAAAGTTTCTGTGCTGAGTATGGACATAAAAAAATTCTTGACTAATATGAAAAAATCACATCTGTAAGGAAAATCTCAATTTGTAAGACTGCCTCCTTTTCTACACTGGCAACAAAAGGAGGACTAGGTCACTAGAAATTTACAATGAAAAAGGCATTGTTTTAAATCTACATAACAAGCCCTGCCTTTGTTTAAGGTACTGTTCATGGCCATTGTGCCTTAACTGGGCCTTTACCTATATCCTTATTTCTTGGTTTAGGCAAATGATGTTATTTAAACTTGAAGTCTAAGCTCTTTATCTCTGAAATATAAATTTTCTACCTGCCTTTATGTAAGAGACATTCCTTTGGAAATGCAAATTTAGAGAGAGCTAAGGAAAAAACGAAAACGAAGGAACTATTCAGAAACTTGTAAGTGAACACTTCCAAAAGTTTTATCTTTTTCTTCTCTCTGTCACTCACACACACACACACACACACACACACACACACACACACACGTAAAGGAGGGTTTTGGCCATATGGGCACATAGCCTGCTTCATTGGCCAGAAAAAGACAATTTTGGATCCAGATATTCTTTAATAAATTAATGAGTGTGTATTACTGTAGCTGGCACATGACTAAAACTTTTAGAATAAAATCATAATGATATGGACAGGAGGCAGAGAAATACTGGGTAGAAGAGGGCAGTTCCCCAGCAAAGTCCCCACCCATAAGCCTGGGCCCATGGCCCTAAATGAGAACTTCACATCTCTGTTTTCCCACCCAAATGTTGCTTTTTCCAAAACTACTCTGGCCCTCCATGTCCCCCATCCCGTACCCATAAAAACCCCAAACTCCACTGGCAGAGGAGCAGAGTGGTGTGGCAGAGAAGAAGAGAAGAAACATTTGTACATTGAAAAGGCAGCAGGATAGTCAGAGAGGAGTTGTTATCTTCCCACTTCATCCCCTTTCCAGCTCCCCATTTATCCCACTGAGAGCGGCCTCCATCAATCTATAAAATCTCTGCATTCACCATCCTTCAGGTCCATGTGACCTAATTCTTCCTGAACACTGGACAAGTACCCGGGTACCAAGAGGGCAGGATGTAAAATCTGTCACCCTGACTTTTCACTGAGCTGGTTAACACTTAATCATCCATGGACAGTAACTACTGAAAGAGCATTAATTGTAACACACCCCTAGATGGTACCATTAGGCCAGAGCCCAAAAGCACTTGCCCCAGCCTTCAGCCCTGGCACCCACTCACCTGCATGTACCCCATCCCACAGGGCATTTGAACATGGTGGCCAAGTAAGCAAGCCACACCCCTGCTATAAGTCCTGCAAAGGGGTCCAGGGAGCTCTCCCATCTCGATAAGATCTGTTTTGGTCTATATGTTTATATATGTCTGTATGCATGATATATATGTGATATTTTTCTATTTCCTTATGATAGTGCCAAACTTAAATTATGAAAGAGCTGTATTTAATTGACTCAAGGAAAATAAGTGCCTATATAATTTAAGTATTATTTCAGAAAAACAAGAACTAACCCAAATGCTTTGCACATTTACATTACTACAGTAAACCTGGTAGAAAAAAATAAGCTTATGTCATCTCTATATTACAAAATTTGTAAGACAAAAAAATAAGCAAATCACTAGCTGATTAACATTTGATTTTTATGAGCCATTCAAACATAATTTTAAAAACAGGTAAGTTAAATGGACATAAGCAAGATAAAATTCCCATGTAAAAGATGTCCTTTGTATACCAAAATTTTTTTCTTAACAGCCTTATCATCGAGAATGGAAAGTTGAGGCTGAGGGAAGTCTATACAAACAACAATTTAATTCTCAGGCCCAAAAAGAAAAAAACCTGAAAAATAGTGTCAGCAAAGAGAGTCAAACTTTGTAAAATATTTGAAGGGATTTATTCAGAGACAAATAAGAGTGACCATGGCCCATGACATAGCCCTCAGGAGGTCCCAAAAACATGTGCCCAAGGTGGCTGGGGTGCAGCTTGGTTTATACGTTTTAGAGAAGCATGAGACATCAATAAAATACATTTGAGAAATACAATTGTTTGGTCCAGGAAGGCGGGACGATTTGAAATAGGGGGATGGGGGTGGATCCAGGCTATAGGAAAATTTAAACATTTTCTGGTTCAACAATTGTTTGAGTTTGTCTAAAAACCTGGGATTAATGAAAATATTCAAGTTAAAATAAAAGAATGTGATGACTACGGTACTTTTGATGTCTCATAGTGGCTGCTTTAGAGAAAATAGATAACAAATATTTCCTATTCAGACCTTTAAAAAGTGCTAGACTCTCAGTTAATCTCTTCAGGACTGGGAGGGCCTGGAAGAAAAAGATCTAGCTATGTTAACAGAGATTCTTTACAAATGCAAATTTCCCCCACGAAGGACAGCTTTGCAAGCCATTTCAAAATATGGCAAAGAAACATGTTTTGGGGTAAAATATTTTGTTTTTCTTCTTTGTCACATATGCCATTGTCATGTTGGAAAGTAAGTTATGATACATAGGGTTAAATAAAACCCATCTGATGACAATTTATGGTTCATAGGGCATGACTCCTCAGACCCCTTAGGTAGGAATTTGGGCAAGATTTTAAAAAATCAAAGCTTAGTCTTCAATAGAGATAATATTTTGCCTCTTCTACAGTTTTTTATTGCAGAGGGACCAAAGGTATTTGGGACGGTTAATAAACGTATTTTGTGCCACACTGACAAATTCACCAGGAGAAAACACACGCTCCTGGAAAGTATAATTCATAGATTTATTAGTCTACAGATTACTGGTACAACAGTTCACAATTGCTTGTTTCCTAGTGTTTACTGGAAATTAAGGTAAATAGGAGTTAAGATTCTTAATTATATATAACTGAAATAGTTAGAAATAAAGAAAACAAAGCTATATGCAAGTAGACAGGTAAAATGTGCTTTTGGTAAGAAAAACTATAATGTATGAGGATGTTTTGTTTTGTTCAAGAAACAGAAGAGCAAATTTTATACTGGTATAGAATGACCTGTTGTTCCAAAATGAGAAGAGAAGAAGTATAGGACAAAAATTGAATGTATAAGAAAGTTATAAAAGGTTTGTGAAAGATAAATCTTGTGAAAAAATTTGTGTTGATCAAGTTGGCTAAAATTAGAAGAGAATTATTTCTATGTTTTTCTAAAAATTGAGCATTAATATCAAAGGTACACTGATGCAAAATTAGAATTTGTTTCCTTGTGTTAAGCCAAGGTTTTCTTGGAGTATTGGTCTGTTCTTAGTAGGACATTGTGAAAAGTTTTTCTTTATCCTGGAAGTAATTGTCCTAGAAAACAAAGATTCTGCATTTTACTAAGATAATTTCCTGTGCTTCATGTTGTCTTCATTTGGTTTTTTGATCATGTAAACAACTGAGTCCTCTCTATAAAAGATCGAAGGTTTTTCTATAACTGTAATTTTTCTGTGTTTGCCTTCAAAATCTTTAAATTATCACTCTGGTTAAAATGGATGACTATTAATATTTAGAAGTGATCTGTGATCCTATTTTATCAAGTATTTTAAACCTTTGATATTTTTGGCAAGCTTCCAAAAAATGAAATTCTAAATCAAGTATTTTTATTGACCTCAAATTAACTTTGGGATTTTGCAGGTGAGCCTTTGGAACAGCTCAGAAAGATAGCCCTCCTTATAAAAAGAGAGATATTAAAGTAATTGGGCCTATTTGATAAATAAGATGGAAAGCATTATCAAATAATAAGTAATGTTAAACTTTCTTTAAGTTGTATTTGTATGGATGTGTTATTAATATATGTTCCAGAAATTTTATGAAATTCCTAGAAATCTGATCATTCCATTGGACCGAATGAGAACTCCTAGAACTGTTACAAAGAGACTGATTGATTCATAAAACTTCTAACCAACATCAAGTCAAACAAGAATTAATTGATTACTAAGAAAATGCTTTGGCAGATTTTCATGCTATGTCAGCCAGAAGTGAAGTTGTTTCGATAAGCAATTTGAACAAATATCATGAGACTGACTCAAGTCAAATTACCTATGATAACCCATTTAGTAAGCAAGCTATTGACCTGATTTGGAAATACAAAACTGACTTTTTTTTTTTTGGAGATGGAGTCTCACTCTGTCACCCAGTCCCCAGTCTCTGGAGTACAGTGGCGCAATCTCAGCTCACTGCAACCTCTGCCACCGGGTTCAAGCAATTCTTCTGCCTCAACCTCCCCAGTAGCTGGTACTACAGGCATGCGGCACCATGCCTGACTAATTTCTGTATTTTTAGTAGAGACGGGGTTTCCCATATTGGCCAGGCTGGTCTGGAACTCCTGACCTCATGATCCGCCCACGTTGGGCTCCCAAAGTGCTGGGTGTGCCAGTCAAAACTGACTTTTAAAAAAATATTTTTTTAAAAATTAAAATTTTAATTTATAATATATAATATATAATAAATATATTAAATATATATATAAATTCAATGTTAAATATGGACTCATGGAATGCACAGATGGCCTCCTAGTCCTTCCTGGGTTCTAAAAACTTCCATTATTAAAAGCTCTATACTCATCAAGGAAGAGATAAAGTAATCCAAATTATGAGGAAAATATTGGTGGAGTGACTATTCTGAAATGAGGAAAATATTGGTGGAGTGACTATTCTTATCACCAATATTTGGTTTGTTAAACTGATAATGCTGGTAATATAATAAAAACCTCAAGTGATACATTTTTGGCACATGCTGGATCATTTGAACACAGACAAATATATTTAATTCATTTGTCACCTTCAGTGCATATTTTCTGGTTTTATAGGTGTTTTTCTATGCAGGAAGGCTAATGCTATAACAATAGTGAAAAGGTTATTGGAAAGTGTCTTTATGGGGCATTCCTGGAAACATCTCTAGCAATATAGGTACTCATTTTACCAGAAAAGTTGTAAAACAGTTTAAAAAGGTATTAGAAACACAGTGGCATTAGACAAAGCTAATGGAATTTGTTGGATTGCATTGGTAAAAGGTCCTACTGATTGATAGCAATCAAATCCACTTCTGTAGGAAAAGACAGATTGACTCTGTGAAATAGTTATTGGAAGGCCTATGTCTCTAATAATAAAACCTCATATATCTCATGTTTTTCTAAATTCTGATATGACTCAAAATTGTGAGACTTCAATGCATTTTGCCAAAGCATATTTTCACCAGATGAAAGAAGCCCTTTGTGGCCCACCAACTGATAACAACCAGATCATTCATGATCTAGAACCTAGAGATCAGTTCTTTTGGAAACGACACCAAAGAAAGACTGCCCTTGAACTCCATCAGAAGGGACCACACCAAGCTCTTTTTTGCAGCACAACTTCAGGGATTTGAGTCTTGGATCCACATTTCTCAACTTGAGAGAACCCCTCCAGACCCTTGGGACTGTACACCCACTGGAGACCTCTAGGTAAAGCTTACTAGGGACGTTTTTTTTCCCCCAGAAGAAGATGGCATCCTTGATGTAGACAGCTTTCCCAAAATCATGAATAAAGTCTTTTCTCCTCTGTCAACATGAAGTCTTTTCCCCCTTTCCTTTTTGGCCCATGTTTCTTTTCTGTTTATACATGGCAATGTAATGTGATAATGAAGATTTCCTAATCAATTACTTCTGCATGGAACTTAACTGAGTATTGCATATGTCATGTTAAACCTAAATCCTCACGTGATCTTAGAGATACTCTGGTTAATCCTGTAAGAAATTTCACTGATATTCCATGTGCAATATCTAGTTCTTTCTAAACAGCTAGACTTTTAGACTGAAATATTCAGACTGCCTGTTTAAATCTAACAGTAGGCAAAACCTATAATGAGAGTTTGGTAGTTAAATTAAGCCAGAATTGAATTTGAAAAACAAAAGGAAGATAATTCGACGTTTGTAGGCAAATTTATAACCCTAACCTTTAGTTGTTAGTATCTTCTAACCATACAATGATTAAAAAATGAGGCCTTAGACAAATATTACTAATGCTGACTCATAATGCTGACTCATAATGCACAAGGCATCTCAAACAGGAGACTATCTGTAGGGTTCTTCCGGAATATGTTTTTATTTGTGGAGGATTTAACAACCAACCATATATGTGGGCAAATCCATGTCTCAATAATTGCAAAATAAGGAGCCATTGGCAATTAAGGGATTCCAAGGGTACTCCTGTCACTCCATAACTAATTGGAAACTTGATATTGGTCTGTAACTCTTAATTTGAACTATGGAATAAAGAGGAGTTTACCAGCAGGTATGAATTCTTCTTAATGGGTATTGTTGGGTAGAAAATTCCTTCCCTGGCTTTGTATAAATGTAAAGGAGGTTATGCTTAGAAATATGTCTCATGCATTAGTTACTATAGCTGATTCTACTGCAAACGCTATAATTGTCCAGCAAACTTCTTTAGATTTTCTTGCTAAAGGCATATTAGGTAACCAGCTTGCTTTGGACTACCTTTAGGGAGGAATACGTGCACTAGCTAACAATCCCTGCTGTACTTAAGTAAATTCATCAGGTAGAGTAGAAGCTCAGTTGTAAGAAATCAGCAAACAAGCTAATTGGTTAAAACAAGTAGATTTTTATTCTGGCTTATTATTTATATATTTGATTTGTGTTGGTTCAATTGATGGATGGAGGCTCCTTCAGTGTCTTAGTATTAGCCTCCTGATAGCCATCGTAATAGTCTCCCTGGCACACCTTAACCTCCCCAGAGTCTTAAATCCTTTTGTGCAGCTATTCATTCTATGTCAAATGGTCTCACTAAAATTAGAATAATGAAAACATAAAGAGAACATACTAGTCAACTATCCTGATGTGTGAACTGTGAATTCCATACTGATACCAAATCAATCAATGATGAAAGTGACAGAGAGTGGTGTCAATGTCCAAGGTTTTGGTCAACTTCTCAAAATTGAGAGGCAGACCAAAAGGTGGGGAATTGCTAAATTAAATTTGGTCTAAAATTGCCACCATATGTAGCAAACTGCAACTTAATGTAGTTTGTAAACAAACTGCAACCGAACTTAAGAGTATTTTCTTGTAACAAATATGAGTCTCATCAAATCATGGCAGCTGAGCTTCAGCCAATCACAGGCTGCCAACTGATCAAACCATACCTATATAAGGCAAATTTCTCATCACACTATGTCCAAATCAGGCAAATGCTGAGCTGTAACCAATCAAAGTGTTTCTATATGTCATTTTCTTTTTCTGTCTATAAATACTGCCTGCCCACATCACTGGGTGAAGCTCTCTGAACCTCTACTGGTTCAGGATGATACTGATTAATGAATCATTCATTGCTTAAGTGAACTCTGCTATATTTATCTGTCTACAGTTTTTCTTGTAACAGTGTCTATGATTAAATAATAAAGGTCATCTACATATTTATATTTTATTTTGTCTTGTACAATTAGGAAAATGTGTTGCCTGTTGCTTGTTTGTTTGTTTCTTTGTGCAAGGCTTTTTTTTCTCAAAATTTTCCCTTTCTTCATAAAACACCTTTTTAAGCCTGATCATGTTAAAATATTTACACATCCTCATTATAATCTCCAATGGTTAGGCTTATTATTTAATATAAAGATTGAAAAATACTCTAGAAGAAGAAGAAAAATATATAAATAATGCCCAGAATTATTTAGCATATTAAATAAAGATACTTTAAAGATCTTACCCGTCTTCAAAACTTTTGATAGTATCTGCCAAGGTTGAAGTATGTGCAGCCCATAAGTACTTCAACAGATCATCAAACTTACTAAAAGGTGACTGCAAATACTAAGGTAAAGAAGTCAAATGTATTAATATTTAAGCAACTATACAATACTTCTCCCTGAAATTTAGTCATGTTCAGATATATAATTTAGCAATATTCTACATAAAAGAAGAATTTTATTTCTAAGTAAAAATATGTATATGGCCTTAATGCCTAACACTCGTTAAAGAACACAAAAATATCATTAGTTTTAATAATAGCATATGCATCTGTAAGTATTGAACCTCAAGTATTTTCAGACTTTATATTTTATACAGATCATAAGGTCTTTATTTTTTCCTATTAACACTGCTAAAATTACCATAAAATCATGAGTAACAAAAATATCTTATTAAAATATTTCATTAGATCTGAACTAATGCAATAATCTACTAAAGTACTAATAAATATATCTTTTCTTCATTGAGTTTAGTCAAATTTCTTCTAATATCCTAGTGGACATGAAGATTCAATTAATCAGAATAGCCTCTTCACCATTCAGCCAAATATCCTGTATGCTCACCATTTTTTATAATGTATTTGAGGCAAGAAGAATGGATAGATTTATGTTAATGCTGTATTGAGGCAGTAGGTATTAATTACTCAGAGCACTCTAGTATACAATATATTTTTAATATATCATGCATAACAATTTACATTTGCATACTAAGGAAAATATTATGCAATGCACAAAAAAATCCTAGATGAAATGATATGACAAAATAAATTCTCTTCCTATCTCCTAAGATTATAAAGAAGGAACCTGGTAAAAGGTGTTCCACTTGTTCATTGTCTCAAGGAAGGATGAACGACAGCTGGAAACATCATAACAAAACTTCCTCTCATTCTTGGGTGGGGGCAAAAGCCTGACTTCGTCTGATGATATCCCCATTATACCAGAATCAACCGCAGCAAGGAAGGGTAATGAAGACAGAAAATAATTCAAATCTGTAAGAACAAAAGATTTATTATTACCACAAGCACTAACAAATTTCAAAGAGGATATTTTTAAGGAAGGTATAAGTCATTAAAAAAATTCACAGACCCAGAAACATGAAAAAAGCTAACCACTAGGAAAAAAATATTAAGCAAAAATCTCCCTAAGGGTCAAATACATAATTTTGATTGTGTTTCTGTTAATAACCCCATAATCATAAATATATAACATGTTGGCTAAAGTAGTTGACTATGATATTTCAAAACAAAAAGTAATTTTAATGGATTTCATAATAGTCACTTTTCAAAGTATTAAGTAGAAATGGAAGAAAGTTATCAACTTTTTCTCAGAATGGTACAAAACCTCTCATTACGGTTTTATTGTGAATTGTATTTGTAGTTTTCTCTAAAATATTTTAACATGATTATAGCCTTGGTAAATGAATGTTTTCTATTTTATATATGTAAGTTTAATTTGTAACCATGATATAACTACATTTTTATCTTATTTTATGCCTTTAAAGCAAAAATTTTGGGTAAGTTTTGACAATAGATCATTGGATAATTGGACTGACAATCAAAGAAGACTATTTTTACATTTTTAAAAATTTTACCTATGTATAACCTATTCCAGCAGACTCAGACATTTTCATTAGTTGGATATTAGGCTTATACTGGTTTCCACTAGAAATTAGTGACGTAGAATATTTCATCCTAGACAGGCATTTGTGAATGGAGTCCTATGCCACAGTGTAGCTGGCTAGTCCTCCAAACTACTAAACCAATCTAAGAATAACAAACTCTGAATTCTAGTTCTGTGGCCACTACTATTTGTGGGTCTTTTAAAAGAACAATTAGGGATAGTAAGAGGAAAATGCTTAAGGATACATATGGTGTGTGTCGCTCTGAAAAAGTGAAATTTAATGTGGTCATGTTTCTAACTATTGGGAAATACCTCTAAGGATTTGTGATATAAATTGTTTTCATTACTAAAGCATAAAATTAAACGAAAGAATTAGAAAATACCTTCTGGTTATTTTAGCATTAAAGTATATGATTAAAGCCTGAGATTACTGATTGGTATAATGAATTGCAGTAGGTATTAATCTCTGGCATGTTTATGGGTTTCAATATTAACCACATCTGGTCTGAGCAAAATGAAAAAGCATCATTTGTCTTGATGTCTCACTTCTCATCGTTCCTTACTCTGGAGATTCTTTGTTATCAGTTGGACCTCCCATCTAACTGCCAAAACTGGCCCCTCAGAGGCCATTGCTTTTGTAGAATCTTATTTTTGTCATTCTGTGAAAAGCTGAATATGTCCTAAGGAATCATTATTGACGTTGTGGTTGTTAAATCTCTTAATGTGACCTAAAGACCATAAGGTACATTTTTTTTAATAGGAACAAGGTTGTTTTAGTTCTGTCTCTGTCCCTAAGATTTTAGATTTGAATGCTTTCTTTCAGGAAAGGTTAAAATCTATTTTGCCACTTAAATGAACATACCAGCCCACCAACTGTCCACAGAGACGCACATGTGATCTCCAGATTCATAGCCACAGTTTGTCTGTCGGGTTGGATCAGCTAATCTGCCTGGAGGAGAGAGGATGCATAGTTGTATTTATTATACACATTTTGGAACTGGCTGTAACTACTGCTTAACCACATAGATTTTGTTTGTAGATACAAAAGCATTTATTTCTGAATGATATATGTTGGTATTCCCATCATTCTTTTCTATCTTTTATTTTTTAGACCCCAATAAATTTCTTTTCTTTTCCTTAACAACAACACAGTTTTCTACTTTTGAATTATAGGTCCTAAATATTATTTGCTTTTGTAAGGATTCTCTCTTCTATTTCCTCCTCTACCTCCTAATCGAAACTATGAAGCAATATGCATACACATAAAAAGAGATGATCAAGAGTCAAAACAAACCCCTGCTCCACCACTCACTAGCTTGACTTTATCTAAATAACCTCTAATGCCTTAGTTTTTTCATCTACGACATGGGGATAATAATATTAACTACATTATAAGGTTGCGATGTGAGGTGAGAAGAAGCACCAAAGGTGTTTCAAGTGTAATATGCATTATGTAAATATTAGAAAATAATCATTGCTTTTCTTCCAAATGAAATTACTCTTTTTTTAACCTCTCTCACACACACAATATTTTCTTTATTGGCTGTGTTATCAGTGTGGACTGGGAAACAGGCACCACTCTTTCTCATGAGCTTCTATCAACCAGAACAAAAGTATCTTTCAATTCATGCATATTTTATCCCAAAACGTAACTTCTGTCTATACACTGTAAGGTACTTTACTTCCAAGAGGAAGCAAATGTTTTACAGAGAAAGATCCTCATGCACAATGTGATGATTCTTTATAACCTCTTATCATAATTAGAACTCTAAGAAATTCAAACTAATTTGACATCACTTTGTATATCCCCTTGACTGTTCGGTTCATCTCATTGCTTAGAAAGGAGTGTGGCACTTAGTAGAATTTCAATAAATATTTGTGAAATGCTCAATAGATGAGATGTGATGTCTTTTCACAGGTGATAACTATGTCTTATGCCTCATTGAACTTTCTAATAATAATGCAAAACCCACAAAAGAAGGATTTATGAATAAGGAGAAGGATAGGTAGAAAAACAAATACTATAAGGGAAAAGAGAGCAAGATAAAGAATCAATTTTTAAAAGCATGGTAGGGTATATACAGAGTATAATTTCCCAAACACTTCTTAGGTCTACTGGTAGATCATTACAATGAAAAGAAGAATCATTCTTACCTGTCTTATATTGCCAGCCATATTGCAGAGGCAATCCCCATAAAATATTTTGTTCATTTTCTGGTGCAAATTTTGCAAAATACCTGGCCGTCTGGTTCAACAGGATTTTATACATCCCCATTCTCTCGAGGTATACCCACGGATTAATAATGTACACGCTGTTCTCCACCCTGTAGTCACTGAGCTGACCAGGACTCTCCTTCCACAGAGGGGGCTTTATATCTGAGAGATTGGAAGTCCCTGCTAAAGAAGCAGAAAAGTAACCAACTAGTACACAAACCCAGGAAGGAAGAAAAGCCATTGTGCCGGAGCTGGGGATTGAGATTGTGGCAGGGCTTTTATTGGAGAATGGAAGAGGAAGTCATGATATTTGATTACCTGACTTTGCTTTTTTTTTTTTTTTTTCCTGGATAGGGTGAAAATGTAGAGGAAATTGATGTATTAGCTAATATTTAGTATACCTAAGTTTTCCAGCCTCTTCAGTGTCAGAATACTGTGTCAGAACCTAAATACAAAGTTAGGCTTGTTTATAATGTATTAGATAAAACTATTTATCAACAAAAACCTTCCAGAAGTTTCCCAGGCTACATTGCAACTACAAAATACATCACAAATGGCTTTTGAAGCTTCCCTCTCATAAAAAGACTTTAACATATTTCATGGAAAATATTAAATAGCTGAAGATGGAAATACTAGGATTTATAATAATGTGCAAAGGTGTACTAGAAAATATATGTGATCCAGTTGTAATACAACTTTCTGCTTCAAGAAAGAAGCTTAAAGAATATCTAATTAGCTCAATTCAATAGTGAAAGTCAGCCTACTGGGAAAAAAAACCTGCTAGGTAATTCTTAATATCTATTTTTCATTCTTTATTTGTAAAAGAATCATAGAATTTTAGCTGGGAATATGGTTTCCCAGAATTAAGGCTAAATTTCCAGTTTTCTTTGCACAAGCAACCATGTGACTAAGTGTGGACCACAGAGATATAAACAGAAATAGTGTCCACAGTTTCTGGGACATGTCCTAAGATGGAGGGCACATGTCAATTCCTCTTCCCTTCCTGCATGTTGTGGTTTGGATTATTGATGTGATAGTTGAAATTCAATCCCGACACCTAAACACAAGGCACTATTTTAGGGATAAAAGAATGCAAAGTTGGAGGTGGCTTGAGTCCCAGAGAACTGTGGAGCCATAAGATGCCCTTGAATTCCTATATCTGAGTTTTGCCTGAGCAAGAAACACCCTGCTCTCTTGTTTCAACCACTGTTGTTGAGGTTTTATTCACACATTGTCAAAATTCTTGCCTTAGTAATAGGTAATGCAGCTGAAAAGCTCAATTATTCACATGATTAGATCCATATGCTTCGTAGTAGGTCAATGGTAGTGCTCGCTCCTGGCATGGTCCATATTAAACATCCTACAGCATGATTCCACTCTTTTTTCCTGTCATATTATTTACCTAATAGCCATTTGATAATTAATAAATTTTCCGGAATATTAATATAAAAGGGAATGGTAGGAATTGCTATTGTGGATGAATAATGCAATCATTCTGGAATTTTAAAAGTATATTAATCTTTATAAAAATATATACATGAATATGTACTATAAGATATGTTTCTCTAAAACCAAATGCCAGATTGTTCTCAATGGAGAAATCTTAAGAGCACTCCCTTTAAAGTCAGAAATAAAGTAAAAATGACCACCAGCATTATAATCATTTAACTTTTGTTTGAGGATACCAAACAATAAAGTTAGTAAAGATAAATACATTAGAAGTATAAAATTGAGAATGAAGATGTGCTAGTACTTTTTTTATAGATGACATGACAGTGTTCAGAAAATATAAGAGAATAAACTGGAAGGGTAACTACAAAGAAAAAATTTACTAAAGTGGTTAAGAACTAAATTACTATATATAAATCAATAGCTTTTATATATAAAAGCAATTGGGAAATATAATAGACGAAATGGAAGAAAAGTCCTCATTTTAATGTTAACAAAAGGGCCAACATATAAGTGTCTAATTATGATAGATCTGTTTGGAAAAATCTTTAAGACTGTGAAATAATTGAACAGTTTTAAAATCATACAATGTTTCTCAATAGACTCAACCTTATCAACATGTTAATTTAAAAATTTGTACAATAAATGAGAAATATTAATTAACAAGATTTTTAGACATGCTTTCTAGAAAGATTTTTAGAACCACTGAGGCTAAAATTTGTCAAAAAATAAATTGTGAAGAAAATAGAAAAACTCTAATAATAATGGATAATAATAGTGAAAGGAAACTTTCCATAACAGGTATTAGAAGATTATTACAAGCCCTCAAAAATTAAAGTAATACACCACAGTCATTGATGTAATGGTGTAACCAGTTACTCATTAAATAAAACAGAAATACTGAACTATATTGGAGAAAGATTTTAAACGAAGACCAAAATACAATGAGAATTTAATGACGAGCTATACTGGAACTAGTAGTTATTGGAATCCCCATATACAGTGGGAACAAAGTAAGAGTACATTTTGATGGAAAGATATTTGTTAAAGATATAAAAGAAATAATGTCCATAGTAGAATCTGGATCTTCTTGTGCAAAATTATTAATAGAAGAGGAAATTAGTTAGACGCTTACAAACAAACCTCAAGTGAAC
Organism: Papio anubis; assembly: GCF_008728515.1. NCBI lineage: Eukaryota > Metazoa > Chordata > Mammalia > Primates > Cercopithecidae > Papio > Papio anubis. The sequence goes on from NC_044981.1 coordinate 135,298,502, forward strand.
ATCAAACATATCATGGCATGCACTGATAGTTACATAACCTGATATTCACTCTTCTCTTATTTCTTTGTAAGAACACACTTAATCCTTAGCACAACACAGTCTTCCTGGAACAGAGATTATATTATTTAGTCTCACTGCTTGATGTAGCTACATGATAAAGCTGTGGCCAAATTGTTAAGTTGCAGCTTTTAAGGAATCTGCTTTATACCTTGTCCTTTATTCTTTGTTATTTCTTTTTTTTTTTTTTTTAACAGCAGAAAAACTATATTTAAATTGGTGTTTGAGTACATTTCATATGTGTGACATTATGTCACCCAGCACTTCCAAATGTAGGCTTGGGAAAGGTTCCTGATGAAAGTGAAATCTGAGTCACTTCTTGACTGCCCAATGCACGTTATGCACATGTACCCTAGAACTTAAAGTGTAATAATAATAAAAAATAAAATAAAATAAAATAAAATAAAATAAAATAAAGAAGAACTTAAAGTATAATAATAATAAAAAATAAAATAAAATAAAATAAAATATTCTTTGTTATTTCTTCCTCTGCTAGCTGGAATGTAAATGTAACTAGACACTGATGCTGTCTTACATTATGAAGGAGCAAGGAAAGGTAGGAGAACAATAAAATAGAAGACTTTTGATTTCTAGTCTCTACAGCTCTAGAATGTCTACTTCTGATTGCTGGCTCTATGAAAGAAAAAAAATTTCAATTTAAGGCAATAATATATTTTTTGCTGGATTTGTACTGCTTGGAGAACCTAATCTGAACAGACATTCTAATTTTGTCCTTTAACATTTCTGAACCTCATTTTTTCTTAACTATAAAGTAGAAATAGTGTTACATGCTCCTAAATCCACTAATTATAACTCCTTTTCAAGGTAAGTTTCTGATATTTGGGAAGATAATTTGTATTAGATATTGGATAGACAATTACATGTTTGAGTCACCCACATACAATTACTCAAACTCGAAAAGGTCAATGGGAAATAAATACTAATATCCCAATTTACCAATAATAGCTAAGACTTATCAGGGTTAAGGATTTACCCAAAATCACATACAGGTCCCAGATAAGAAAGCCTAATTTTGATTCCAGGCCTGCCTGATGTCAAAGCCAGGGCACTTGTAGGCTGTGTTGTATTATGCCACAAAATACTGATGCAAATAATATTATAGGGAAATTTTAGCTTATTTAGGAGAATAAATTGTGTTCAAAAAAACCTGCATTTTTATGGCACTTGAAGATGTTTTATTCATTTTCCTAGAATGCTGATTGCAAGTGTATATTTATTTATTTATTATTTATTTATTTTGAGATGAAGTCTTGCTCTGTCGCCCAGGCTGGAGTGCAGTGGTGCTATCTCTACTCACTGCAAGCTCCGCCTCCAGGGTTCACACCATTCTCCTGCCTCAGCCTCCCGAGTAGCTGGGACTACAGGTGCCCGCCACCACGCCCGGCTAATTTTTGTATTTTTAGTAGAGACGGGGTTTCACCATATTAGCCAGGATGGTCTCGATATCCTGACCTCATGATCCGCCCCCCTCGGCCTCCCAAAGTGCTGGGATTACAGGCGTGAGACACCGCGCCCGGCCGCAAGTGTTATATTTAGATGGTCATGTTGAGGCAACTTTCAGGAGATTGAAGACAGGGGATCTGTAATGTCAACTTAAGCTTGTTACTAGCAGTGTGAATTTAAGGACTCTAAATTTGCTCCTCTACAAAAAAGAGAATAGTAAAACCATTCTTTCTTATTACACAGAGGAATGGAAAAACCCAAATAAGATGATGTAGGCAAAAGGAGTAAAAGAGTATAAAACTATGTAAAAATTTTTAAAGCCTTTTCGTTAAAATTAAACAACCACTCTGGAATATGTTTGATCCATTTCTATATTCTTTTAAATATGTGCCTTGACTTATTAATGATTTGGTTATGTTATTGAATTAGTTCAATGCAGTCATTGTCCTCTTCCTTTTCCCATCCTCAGTAACGGTAGAAAAACTTAGATTATTTTGTATACAAAACACACAGCTCATGGTCACACAGGTAGAATGGCAAGAATCAAAAACGTTTAAAAAACTGACAAAAAGACAAGCTGTGGTTAACTTTCCTAACATAAGATAAATGTTCTTGGCAAATATTCCAAAATACTTAACTGATTGACACTTACGAAGCAGTATTATCTTACAGTTAATTTGGGGGGTTATATTACCTATATTTATACAAACATTTTAGTATATCAGAGTAATTATATCTTTCCTGATTAAATATCCTATGAGTATACTTTTTTCTCTGAAAGTGGTTCCTATTTACTCCAGTGTAAAAGGAGTTTCACGCTTTTCCTTATGATGAAATATTGAGAATGAAAGCAAAAAAGAAACCACCAACATGACACCTTCCTTGGAACAAGGATATGAATACATTTGAAAATCACAGACTATGAAACATATTTATCAAATAGTATAAAATATACTACACATGAAGATAAAGATATTTACTGAACTCCTTGATGTAACATAGGTAATGCCTTACCTTTTTGTCAGGTCTAGAGTCACAACATGGAATATAACTAGATAAGTGATTTTAAAATATACTAGAGATAAGATTTAAAATCTTCATTGAAAGATAAATCAGGCCATCGTGTGACTCTGATTATCTATAATTTTTCCTCTTTGAGAGAGGACACTGTCAGATGTGCAAGTTGGTAAAAGAGGGAAAAGAAGGGGAAGTCACCAGATAATACAACTAAGAGCTGATGAGATGAGGGATTTTACTGTGTGCTGCCCCAAATTCCTGGATCCTGATAATTACCCAGACAGAATTCGAAATATATCAATTCAGACAGTTAAGGAGAGACATGATGGTGGAAAAAAATAAGTACACATTTGACAGAGATTTATTAGGGCAGCTGTGTTTAACCAAAGCTATAGGCTTTCCTAGTTCATTCTTCCTCTGTCCTTTCTTCAGATATTCCCAAACTGACCCCATTCAAGATAACCATAATCTTAGCAAGCAATGATATGTCATAATAGAAATTGGAAAGTATATATTAATAAAATGAAAAACTATCCTTAAAATATATTTTGGGGGAAAAATGGGGAAGTAATACAATTAAAATATAAACAACTTATATCACACGAGAAACTGTACTAGAAGACAGAAAAAGAGTTCAGACACAATGAAACCACAGGGGCACAGGGAGGAGAACATCACACACCCAGGTGGGTGGAGGGCTAGGGGAGGGATAGCATTAGGAGAAATACCTAATGTAGACGTGGGCAGGTAATATTTACAGACAGAAAAAGGATGTGACATACAGAAACAGCTTGATTGATTCCAGCTCAGCATTTGCCTTATTTGGGCATGGTCTGATCAGTTGACAGCCTATAATTGGCTGAATTTTGGCTGTGATGATTGGCTGAGACTCAGCTACTTGTTTAAAGAATATACTCAAATTATGTTGCAATTTGTATATACTGAGTTAGGTTGCAGTTTACTACAGAGAAATTCAAAGTACAGAGGTAATTGTGGAAGAAATCTATTTAGTTTAATACTACTCTTTATCTTTGTATTTCACATTTGGTAATTTCTAGTGAACTATTTTTAAGTTCAATGACATCTTTGCCTCATCTGTGTTGAGTTTATGAATGAGCCAGTCATAGGCATTTTTTATCTCTGTTACTGTGCTTTAGATTGCTAGCATTTCTATTTGATTTCTTATAATTTCTCTCACTAAGATGAAACTACACATATGATCTTGTGTGTTGACCCTCTTTTCAAATGGAGCCTTTAGCAAAATAAATTTAAATTCTTATGTCGTATTTTGAGTCTAGTGCTAATTCTTTTGTGTCTTTGGAATATGTTTGTTTCCTAGGCTTTTCATATACCTCCTAATTTTGGTTGAACATCAACACCTTGTGTAGACAATAGAAAATGAGATAAATAGATTTTTGCTTGGATCCAGGCATATCTTTCGGTTAGATCTTTCTTTAGCACAAGGGTTTTGTGTTAATCTAACTGAGCTGGATATGAGAATTTTTGTTTCTCTGGTTATACTCCATGAACCACAGACCTCAAATTCCTCTCCTGGAGTTGGTTTGTCAGAGAATTTTTCTTAATATCTTCTCCTTATTCAGGCTTAGACTTTCCCACTGTGATGAAATTCAGAAATTACATCTATTGTAGCTAGCCAGCACTGTTTCATGTTTACCTTTACTGGACATTTGTTATCCTGGTGAAGTAGAATATAGGGGTCATAGCACAAAACTCCATTAGGACCCTTTATCTCCTATTCCCAACAACTCTACAGATTAAGCCTTTTTCCCTCATAGTGGGAATAGGGCAGGACCTCACTCTGTCGACCAGGCTGGAGTGCAGTGGTGCAATCTCAGCTCACTGGAACCTCCACTTTCCAGGCTCAAGCTATCCTCTTGCCTCAGTCTCCCAAGTACAGAGGGACTACAGGCATGCCACCATGCCTGACTAATATTTGGGTTTGTTTGTTTGTCTGTTTGTTTGTAGAGCAGGGTTTCACCATGTTGCCCAGGCTGGTCTCAAACTCCTAGGCTCAAGAGATCCACCCAATGCCTCAGACTCCCACAGTGCTGGGACTACAGGGAGCATTAGCAACACACATGGTCCCAGTATTTTTCACTAGTGAAGTTTATGTGAGGTGAAAGGAAAGAGGAAACAGGAAGATTGCTCCCTTGTGTTTGGATTTGCATAAGATTTACATGATGTCAATTTAATTTCCACATTCACTATATATACCTAATGGTAGAGGTGAGGTAAAACTCTTCCTTGATTTGCCTTTCATGGCAGCTATCTCCCCCTTTCCTCTTGAACTTATGTCTTTTGATAGCTTCCGTGTTTTCTTTCCTCAGAATTCAATACAACCTGTCTATGTACAAAGGTGGGTTAATATTTATTGTTCCTCTTCATGTGTTGTTAGTTCTAAGTTTCCAGTTCATTAATTGATTTCTTGAGAAACATATACAATGGTATCTTGCCTGCCCTTTATTGTTCAAACAAAAACTGTTTCCAAAGTCTTCATGTTCTTTTCCTGAATCAGAATCAACAGCTAGAGGCATACCATTCTGCCAGCAAAAAATGATTGTTTTCCAAATTCTCAATAAAATGGTAGTATCAAACATTTTCAATCACATGTGACTTCTTTCAGATACCTGAACTTAGAGTCCCTTAGACTCACCTTTTCTTTGCTACACTGAAAATTTGTTGAGCTTCTTCCATTGTGTGCTCTGCTCCATTTTAAATAATGGACAAATATAGTCCTCACTGTCTTCACAGATATTTTATCTATTTATATCTCTTTGACTTAACTGAGAGTTATTATACCTTTTCCTTGACACACTCTTTTCCCCCGTAGGTAGCCCCTGGGCATGCTCATTCACATGCAGCTCATAAATCATGGAGCAGATTTAACAAGATGCAAGCTACTCCCATTAAATGCCCTATTCACACCATGTTATATCACCATCACGCTATCGACTTTCACTCCACTCTTCTGGTGATTGCCAGGGATTTGCAATAATACTCTCCCTAGATTAAGTAAACAATTTGATACCTCACTCTCTGGTTTTTATTCATATCTTCAACAACTAATTATATTAAGAGTATCAAAACTAGTTCTCAAAATTATTCAGGTAGTAATAGGAACATTGTCCATGATGGTTTTGACATTTGCTCTCTGCTGCTAATGTGAATCCATAATCGTGTATGAGTAAGACCACTGTGGTAGATGCGAAGTAGCCACAAATATTTGCAGCTCCACTCATGAGAAATAACACTCATTTCTCTGCTTCTTCAGTTATAATAATCTGTGATTTGCTTTCGTCAGTAAAATGTGGTAAAAGTGATGCTGAGTAACTTTCAGCCTAAGATTGAGAGGCCTTATAGTTTCTGCTCTTGCCCTCTTAGAATACAGACACCAAGTGAACAAACTCCAGTTTGTTGAGGAAGCATTACTAGAAAACCAAGTGACAGCCAGACAACCAGAAGACATGAGACCATCCTAGGCCATCTAGCTTCAATCTAGTCATCATGTGACTAAAGCTACATGAGTAAGCCTAGATGTAACAAATAAACCTGTCCATCTGAGTCCAATCCAAATTGCTGACCCACAGACTGCAAGCTCATAAATGTGTTTACAAGACACAGAACTGGGGGGTAGTTTGTAACAGCGGTAAATAACTCACACAAACAGCAAGGGAGTTTGAAAATCAGCAGTTTTTTTAGATTTTAAAAATGTAATATAAGCATCATGTAACACCCTGAGTAGAGGCTGAAATAGGATCCTGTAATCAAACGCATGAAAGTTTCTGCAATGAAATGTATGAACAGTAACACTTAAGGAGCTAAAGACTATAAATCATTATGGTTTGTTTATGTAATACTGAGCTGATTAAAAAAAGTAATAGTCTTTTTAACTTCATTTCATGAAGAATAAAATTTGAAATTTAAAATAATCAATTAGGTCTATAGCTTATCCGAAATACATTTTGTTATCCATCATAAAATTTACATACAAATCTCCCTTTACAACATTCACTAATTCACATGGTGATACTGTGTATTATTCTATTATAATGGTGACAGCTGAGTGGACACTATGATTTTTATAGAAGAGTCAATAGAAATTTAAGAAATTTTATTTGCTATATCACAGATCTTTAGAGTTTATTTGTTTTGCATACCTGAAACTTTGTACAGTTTTACTATTATCTTGCCATTTCCCTTTTCCCTCAACCCCTGGCAAACACCATTCTACCCTCTGCTTCTATGAGTTCAACATTATAAGATTGCATAGTAAGTGAGATCACACAGTATTTGTCTTTCTGTGTCTGGCTTATTTCACTTAGTGTAAAGTCCTCCAGGTTCATTCGTATTGTTGCAAATGGCAGGATTTTCCTCAGTTTTTAAGGCTGAATAATATTCAGTTGAATGTGAATGTATTTATAAATGTGGTATGTGTCTGTGCACACACACATATACATACCATGTTTTCTTCATTCATTTATCTGCTAGTGGGCATTAAGATTATTTCCATATCTTGACTATTATTAATAATGCTGCAATGAACAGAGGACTGCAGATCTACTGTACAGTATAGTGCCTATAGCTAACAATACTGATCATACAATTAAAATTTGCTAAGAAAATTGATTTTGGTTAAGTATTCCTACCACACATGAACAAATATAATGATAGTAATTATAAAGGGGGCAGGAGAAAACTGTGAGAGTTGACAGATTCATCTATGGCCTTGAAGGTGGTGATGGTTTCCTGGGTTTATACTTATCTCCAAACTCATAAAGTTGTATGTGTTAAATATGTAGAGCTTTTTACATGTCAATAACACCTCAATAAAGTATTTTTTAAATAACTCTTATTTATCATATTGAATTTATTTTTCTATATGGGGTTCATTTATTTTCCTCTTCTCCTATGAAGAAGCTTCATAGTCCCTTCTTATTATATACTTATTTTAAGCATTCCACAGATTTCTCTGGTACTTAAACAAATTGCTGAAATTAACAGGACATTAGTATCTTTCAAAACTCTAGTGGAATTCATGTGTATCCTGGTTTCAGGGTAAAAAAAAAAAAAAATCATGCTCTTGGGCTTCCACTCTGTCCACCAGCTCATTTAGGCAGGCGCACACACACACATACACACACACACACTTTTAACAGGGAGACTGGCAAAGGTTTGTAAAAAGCTCTTTTTTCTAAGACATAGTTTAAAATTAATGAGTTTGCTAATACACTGGCATGGAAAAATGAAGCGTGTACATAGGAGATAAAGAAATGCACACTGATTAAAGATTAATTGCTACAGTTATTAGAGAAATTATTCTGATAGCAAAGTTGAAAGGAAATAACATAGTAATTAACAAATGATATATGACCATCTCTCCCTGTTTTTTCACCTTGAAGGAAGGATTCCTTCATTTTTCACCCAATCTATTCCCATGCTTTTTGTTGTTGGTTCTTTCCTAACTTTAAAGAGCCCCAAGTATCTATTAGCACATTTCATTTCTAAATTCTCAATTTCTGGAGGTTCTTGTTTTAACTCAGACTCAAATTACTACTAATACCCAATAATCTTTTTTAAAAAGATAGATACATTTTTTTAAAAGATGGATAAATAAAACTACTTCTGAAATAAATATATGTAGATTAAAAAAAGAAGTAATGAAATATGCACCCTCATAGCTACCATGTTATTATTATTCTTTCTCTTACCACTAAGTTTTTTTTTTTTTTTTTTAAGACAGAATCTCTCTCTGTCGCCCAGGTTGGAGTGCAGTGGCGCGATCTCAGCTCACTGCAAGTTCCACCTCCCCAGTTCTCCTGACCTCATGATCCGCCCTCCACTCCCACCTCAGCCTCCCAAAGTGCTGGGATTACAGGTGTGAGCCACCGTGCCAGGCCATCAATAAGCTTTTTAGAGATCTACTCATATGAGCTCTCACTGTTACATTATTTTTACATTTACATACCAAAGCAAGCCTCCAAATTTTAACCCCATAACAGTTCAGTCAAGGAGCACTTACTAACTCTAAATTGTTAATCCAATATTTTCTTTGCATTTCTTAACCTGTCTGATATTTATCATATTTTACAATTTTTTTATCATTTTTTTCCTTGAAACATTCTCCATTCTTGACTTGGCTCTCTGAAGGTTCTCTGAGTATACACAATGGAATACTGCATATTGTGTATATGAAATTTACAGTATTTCTCCTTCCTTTTGCCAGGCATAGCATATTCCTTTTCTTATGAATCTCTTCTTTAGTCATTCAAAGTAATTGTCTTGAGTTATCCCATACTCTTCTATAATTTATGTAATTTATAATGGTAAATTTCCAAACCTACATCTTTAGTCTACCATAATATGCTTACATCAGGACAAATTATTTAACGACAGACTTTATATTTGTATGATATAGAAAGAAATCAGCCTAATTTTTCCCCAGAGTAAATTCAGTATATTCCCACAAATCTTCACATATTTCTTTATCTTCTTTCTTGTTTAATTAGCTGATACCAAAATGATGACTAGGAATTCATAACAGTTCCTTCAAGGGAATAGTTTCAATGGGTGGAAATTAGATTAGATGCGGCCAACTGGAGAAAATTAAGTTCATATGGTAGGCATGAATCAGACTATTTATATACACACGTCATTTGTATTAATCTGCTTTCACACACGTCATTTGTATTAATCTGCTTTCATACCTGAGATGAGGCAATTTACAAAAGGAAGAGGTTTAATGGACTTACAGTTACACGAGGCTGGGGAGGCTTCATAATCACGGCAGAAGGCAAGGAGGAGCAAGATACATCTGACATGGATGGCAGCAAGAAAATAGAGCTTGTGCAGGGAAACTCCTCTTTAAAACCATCAGACCCAAAAGACTTACTCACTATCATGAGAACAGCGTAGGAAAAATCTGCCCCTGTGATTAAATTACCTCCCACTGGGTCCCTCCCACAACACGTGGGAATTCAAGATGAGATTTGGATGGGGACACAGCCAAACCATATCATTCTGCCCCTGGTCCCTATCAAATCTCATGGCCTTACATTTCAAAACCAATCATGCCCTCCCAAGAGTCCCCCAAAGTCTTAACTCATTTCAGCATTAACTCAAAAGTCCACAGTCCAGAGTCTCATCTGAGACAAGGCAAGTTCCTTCTGCCTATGAGCCTGTAAAATCAAAAGTAAGTTAGTTACTTCCTAAATACAACGGTGATACAGGCATTGGGTAAATACAGTCATTGCAAATGGGAGAAACTGACCAAAACAAAGGGGCTATAGGCCCCATGCAAGTACAAAATCTAGCAGAGTAGTCTAATCTTAAAGTTCCAAAATGATCTCCTTTGACTCCATGTCTCACATCCAGATCACACTGAAGCAAGAGGTGGGTTCCCAGGGTCTGGGCAGTTCTGCCCCTGTGGCTTTGCAGGGTACAGGCTCCCTCTCTGCTGCTTTCATGGGCTGGTATTGGGTGTCTGCAGCTTTTCCAGGTGCATGGTGCAAGCTGTCAGTGGATCTACCATTCTGGGGTCTGGAGGACAGTGGCCTCTTCTCACAGCTCCACTAGACAGTACCCCGGTAGGGACTCTGTGTGGGGGCTTTGACCCCACATTTCCCATCTGCACTACCCTAGCAGATATTCTCCATGACAGCCCCACCCCTGTAGCAAACTTTTGCCTGGACATCCAGGCATTTCCATACATCCTGTGAAATCCAGGTGAAGGTTCCCAAACCCCTATTCTTGACTTCTGTGCACTGGCAGGCTCAACACCACATGGAAGCTGCCAAGGCCTGGGACTTGCAACCTTAGAAATCATTGCCTGAACTCTACATTGGCCTCTTTTGGCCCTGGATGGAACAGCTGGGACACAGGACACCAAATCCCTATGCTGCAAACAGCACAGGGACCCAGGGCCCAGCCCACAAAACCACTCTTTCCTCCTAGGTCTCCAGGTCTGTGACAGGATGATATGCCATAAAGACCTCTGACATGACCTGGAGACATTTTCCCCATTGTCTTGGGGATTAACTTTGGGTTTCTTGTTACTTAAAGCAAATTTCTACAGACAGCTTCAATTTCTCCTCAGAAACTGGGATTTTCTTTTCTATTGCATTACAAATGTTCCAAACTTTTATGCTCTGCTTCCCTTTTAAAACTAAATGCATAGACTGGGTGTTGTGGCTCATGCCTGTAATCCCAGCACTTTGGGAGGCTGAGGCGGGCAGATAACGAGGTCAGGAGATTGAGACCATCCTGGCTAACACAGTGAAACCCCGTCTCTACTAAAAATACAAAAATTAGCTGGGCGTGGTGGCATGTGCCTGTAGTCCCAACTACTCGGGAAACTGAGGCAGACTTGTTTGAACCCAGAAGGCAGAGGTTGCAGTGAGCTGAGATCACACCACTGCACTCCAACCTGGGTGACAGAGTGAGAGACGCTGAAAAAACAAAACAAAACAAAACAAAACAAAATAGAATGCTAGAAAGGATCCGTTCGAAGATGGCCGAATAGAAACAGCTACCGTCTGCAGCTCCCAGCATGATCGACACAGAAGACAGGTGATTTCTGCATTTCCAACTGAGGTAACTGGTTCATCTCTTTGGGACTGGTTGGACAGTGGGTGCAGCCCACGGAGGGTGAGCCAAAGCAGGGCGGGACATCACCTCACCCGGGAAGTGCAAAGGGTTGGGGGATTTCCCTTTCCTAGCCAAGGGAAGCCGTGACAGACGGTACCTGGAAAAACAGGACACTCCCACTGAAATACTGTGCATTTCCCAAGGTCTTAGAAACCAGCAGACAAGGAGATTCTCTCCCGTGCCTGGCACCGCAGGTACCAGGCCAACAGAGCCTTGCTCACTGCTAGCACAGCAGTCTGAGATCGAGCTGTGAAGCGACAGCCTGGCTGGAGGAGTGTCCTCCATTGCTGAGGCTTCAGTAGGTAAACAAAGCAGCCAGGAAACTCAAACTGGGTGGAGCCCACCGCAGCTCAGCAAGGCCTACTGCCTCTAGACTCCACCTATGTGAGGAGGACTTAGCTGAACAGAAGGCAGCAGACAACTTCTGCAGACTTAAATGTCCATGTCTGACAGGTCTGAAGAGAGCAGTGGTTCTCCCACCATGGTGTCTGAGCTCTGAGAATGGACAGACTGTCCCCTCAAGTGTGTCCCTGATCCCTGTGTAGCCTAAAAGGGAGACACCTCCCAGTAGAGGCTGACAGACACCTGATATAGGTGAGGGCCCCTCTGGGACAAAGCTTCAGAGGAAGGAACAGCTTTGCTGTTCTGCAATATTTGCTATTCTGCAGCCTCCACTGGTGATACCCAGGCAAACAAGGTCTGGAGCGGACTTCCAGCAAACTCCAAGAGACCTGCAGCTGAGGCACCTGACTGTTAGAAAGAAAACTGACAAACAGAAAGGAACAGCATCAACATCAATAAAAAGGACACCTACGCCAAAACCTGTAGGTCACCAACGTCAAAGACAAAAGGTAGATAAAACCAAAAAGACGGGGAGATACCAGAGCAGAAAAGCTGAAAATTCTAAAAATCAGAGCATCTCTTCTCCTCCAAAGGATCCCAGCTCCTCGCCAGCAACAGAACAAAACTGGATGGAGAATGACTTTGATGAGTTGACAGAAGTAGGCTTCAGAAGGCTGGTAATAACAAACTTCTCTGAGATAAAGGAACATGTTCGAACCCATCACAAAGAAGCTTAAAACCTTGAAAAAAGTTAGATGAATGGCTAAATAGAATAGACAGTGTAGACAAGAGCTTAAATTACCAGATGGAGCTGAAAACCATGGCATGAGAGCTTCGTGACGCATGCACAAGCTTCAATAGCCAATTCAATCAAGCGGAAGAAAGGGTATCAGTGATTGAAGATCAAATTAATGAAATAAAGTGAGAAGACAAGGTTAGAGAAAAAAGAGTAAAAAGAAACAAACAAAGCCTCCAAGAAATATAGGACTATATGAAAAGAACAAATCTACATTTGATTGGTGCACCTGAAAGTGACAGGGAGAATGGAACCAAGTTGGAAAACACTGTTCAGAATATTACCCAGGAGAACTTCCCCAACCTAGCAAGGCAGGACAACATTCAAATTCAGGAAACACAGAGGACACCACAAAGATACTCCTCGAGAACAGCAACCCCAAGACACACAATTGTCAGATTCACCAAGGTTGAAATGAAGGAAAAAATATAAAAGGCAGCCAGAGGGAAAGGTCGAGTTACCCACAAAGGGAAGCCAATCAGACTAACAGTGGATCTCTCAGCAGAAACCTTACAAGCCAGAAGAGAGTGGGGGCCAATATTCAACATTCTTAAAGAAAAGAATTTTCAACCCAGAATTTCAGATACAGCCAAATTAAGCTTCATAAGTGAAGGAGAAATAAAATCCTTTACAGACAACCAAATGCTGAGAAATTTTGTCACCATCAGACCTGCCTTACAAGAGCTCCTGAAGGAAGCACTAAACATGGAAAGGAAAAACCACTGTTCCTTCCATGTTCAGCCACTGCAAAACCACTGCAAAAGTTTAGCAACTGCAAAAACATGCCAAATTGTAAAGACCATCGATGCTATGAAGAAGCTACATCAATTAATGGGCAAAATAACCAGCTAACATCACAATGATAGGATCAAATTCACACAAAACAATATTAACCTTAAAAGTAAATGGGCTAAATGCTCCAATTAAAAGACACAGAGTGACAAATTGGATAAAGAGGCAAAACCCATCAGTGTGCTGTATTCAGGAGACCTATCTCATGTACAAATATGCACATAGGCTCAAAATAAAGGGATGGAGGAAGATCTACCAAGCAAATGGAAAGCAAAAAAAAGCAAAGGTTGCTATCCTAGTCTCTGATAAAACAGACTTTAAACCAACAAAGATCAAAGAGACAAAGAAGGCCATTACATAATGGTAAAGGGATCAATTCAACAAGAAGAGCTAACTATCCTAAATATATATGCACCCAATACAGGAGCACCCAGATTTATAAAGCAAGTCCTTAGAGACCTACAAAGAGACTTAGACTCCCACACAATAATAATGGGAGACTTCAATGCCGACCTGTCAATATTAGAGAGATCAACAAGACAGAAGATTAACAAGGATATCCAGGACGTGAACTCAACTCTGCATCAAGCAGACCTAATAGACATCTACAGAACTCTCCACCTCAAATCAACAGAATATACATTCTTCTCAGCACCACATCGCACTTATTCTAAAATTGAGCACATAATTGGAAGTGAAGCACTCCTCAGCAAATGTAAAAGAACAGAAGTCACAACAAACTATCTCTCAGACCACAGTGCAATCAAATTAAAACGTGGGATTAAGAAACTCATTCAAAACCACACAACTACATGGAAACTGAACAACCTGCTCCTGAATGACTACTGGGTAAACAAACAAAATGAAGGCAAAAATAAAGATGTTCTTTAAAACCAATGAGTACAATGAGTACAAAGACACAATGTACCACAATCTCTGGGACACATTTAAAACAGTGTGTAGAGGGAAATTTATAGCACTAAATGCCCACAAGAGAAAGCTGGAAAGATCTAAAATTGACACCCTAACATCACAATTAAAATAATTAGAGAAACAAGAGCAAACAAATTCAAAAGCTAGCAGAAGGCAAGAAATAACTAAGATCAGAGCAGAACTGAAAGAAATAGAGACACAAAAAACCCTTCAAAATATCAATGAATCCAGGAGCTAGTTTTTTTAAAAAGATCAACAAAATGGATAGACAGCTAGCAAGACTAATAAAGAAGAAAAGAGAGAAGAATCCAATAGATGCTATAAAAAATGATAAAGGGGATATCACCACTGATCCCACAGAAATACAAACTACCATCAGAGAATACTATAGACACTTCTATGCAAATAAACTAGAAAATCTAGAAGAAATGGATAAATACCTGGACACATACATGCTCCCAAGACTAAACCAAGAAGAAGTGGAATCTCTGAATAAACCAATAACAGCCTCTGAAATTGAGGCAATAATTAATAGCCTACCAACCAAAACAAGTCCAGGACCAGATGGATTCACAGTCGAATTCTACCAGAGGTACAAAGAGGAGCTGGTACTATTCCTTCTAAACACTATTCCAATCAATAGAAAATGAGAGAATCCTCCCTAACTCATTTTATGAGGTCAGCATCATCCTGATACCAAAGCCTGGCAGAGGCACAACAAAAAAAGAATTTTAGACCAATATCTCTGATGAACATTGATGCAAAAATCCTCAAAAAAATACTGTCAAACCGAATCCAGCAGCACATTAAGAAACCTATCCACTATAATCAGGTTGGCTGCATCCCTGGGATGCAAGGGTGGTTCACCATATGCAAATCAATAAACATAATCCATCACATAAACAGAACCAACGACAAAAACCACATGATTATCTCAATAGATGCAGAAAAGGCCCTTAACAAAATTCAACACCCCTTTATGCTAAAAACTCTCAATAAACTAGTTATCGATGGAACATATCTCAAATAATAAGAGCTACTTATGACAAACCCACAGCCAATATCATACTGAATGGGCAAAAACTGGGAGCATTCCCTTTGAAAATTAGCACAAGACAAGGATGCCCTCTCTCACCACTCCTATTCAACATAGTGTTGGATGTTGTGGCCAGGGCAACCAGGCAAGAGAAAGAAATAAAAGATATTCAATTAGGAAAAGAGGAAGTCTAATTGTCCCTGTTGGCAGATGACATGATCGTATGTTTAGAAAACCCCATCATCTCAGCCCAAATCTCCTTAAGCTGATAAGCAACTTCAGCAAAGTCTCCGGATACAAAATCAAGGTGCAAAAATCACAAGCATTCCAACACACCATTAACGGACAAACAAAGAGCCAAATCATGAGTGAACTCCCATTCACAATTGCTACAAACAGAAAAAACATACCTCAGAATCCAACTTACAAGGGATGTGAAGGACCTCTTCAAGGAGAACTACAAACCACTGCTCAATGAAATTAAAGAGGACACAAACGAATGGAAGAACATTCCATGCTCATGGATAGAAAGAATCAATATTGTGAAAATGGCCATACAGCCCAAGGTAATTTATAGATTCAACACCATCCCATCAAGTTACCAATGACTTTCTTCACAGAATTGAAAACAACTACTTTAAAGTTCATGTGGAACCAACGAAGATCCTGCATTGCCAAGACAATCCTAAGCCAAAGAACAAAGCTGGAGGCATCACGCTACCTGACTTCAAACTATACTACAAGGCTCCAGTAACCAAAACAGGATGGTACTGGTACCAGAACAGATATATAGACCAATGGAACAGAACAGAGACCTCAGAAACAACACCATACATCTACAACCATCTGATTTTTGACAAACCTGAAAAAAAAACAAGAAATGGGGAGAGGTTTCCCTATTTAATAATTGGTGCTGGAAAAACTGGCTACCCATATATAGAAAGCTGAAACTGCATCCTTCCTTACAGCTTATACAAAAATTAATTCAAGATGGATTAAAGATTTAAATTGTAGACCTAAAACCATAAAAACCCTATAAGAAAACCTAGGCAATACAGTCAGGGCATAGGCATGGGCAAGAACTTCATTACTAAAACACCAAAAGCAATGGCAACAAAAGCCAAAATAGACAAATGGGATCTAATTAAACTGAAGAGCTTCTGCATGGCAAAAGAAACTACCATCAGAGTGAACAGGCAAACTACAGAATGGGAGAAAATTTTTGCAATCTACCCATCTGACAGAGGGTTAATATCCAGAATCTACACAGAACTCAAACATATTTACAAGAAAAAAACAACCTCATCAGAAAGTGGGAAAAGGATATAAACAGACACTTCTCAAAAGAAGACATCTATGCAGCCAACAGACACATGAAATAATGCTCATAATCACTGGTCACCAGAGAAATGCAAATCAAAACCATGATGAGACACCATCTCAAATGAGTTATAATGACAATCATTAAAAAATCTAGAAACAACAGATGCTGGAGAGGGTGTGGAGAAATAGGAATGCTTTCACGCTGTTGGTGGGAGTGTAAATTAGTTCAACCGTTGTGGAAGATAATGTAGCAATCCCTCAAAGATCTAGAAGTAGAAATACCATTTGACCCAGCAATCCAATTACTGGGTATATACCCAAAGTATTATAAATCATGTTACTATAAAGACACATGCACACGTATGTTTATTGCAGCACTATTCACAACAGCAAAGACTTGGAACCAACTCAAATGTCCATCAATGATAGACTGGATTAAGAAAATGTGGTACATATATACCATGGAATACTACACAGCCATAAAAAAGGATGAGTTCATGTCCTTTGCAAGGATATGGATGAAGCTGGAAACCATCATTCTCAGCAAACTATCACAAGGACAGAAAACCAAACACCACATGTTCTCAGTCATAGGTGGGAATTGAGCAATGAGATCACTTGGACACAGGGCAGGGATCATCACACAGCAGGGACTGTCGGGGGGTAGGGGGTTGGGGGAGGGATAGCATTAGGAGAAATACTTAATGTAAATGACTAATTGATGAGTGCAGCAAACAAACATGGCACGTGTGTACCTGTGTGTCAAATCTACACATTGTACACATGTACCCTAGAACTTAAAGTATTAAAAAAGAAAAGAAAAAGAAATTAATTCTAGACAAAAAAAAAAAAAAACTGAATGTCTTTAACAGAACACAAGTCGCCTCTTGAATGCTTTGCTGCTTATAAATTTCTTCTGCCAGATACCTTAAATCATCTCTCTCAAGTTCAAAGTTCCACGAATCTCTAGGGCAGGGGCAAAATATCACCAGTCTCTTTGCTAAAACATAACAACAGTCACCTTTGCCCCAGTTCCCAACAAGTTTCTCATCTCCATCTGAGACCACCTTACCCTGGATTTCATTGTCCACATCATTACCAGAATTTTGGTCAAAGCCATTAAACAAGTCTCTAGGGAATTCCAAGCTTTCCCACATTTTCCTGTCTTCTTCTGAGCACTACAAATTGTTCCAATCTCTGCCTGTTACCCAGTTCCAAAGTTGCTTCCATATTTTTGGATATCTTTTCAGCAACGCCCCACTGTACTGGCACCAATTTACTGTATTAGTCCAATTTCACACTGTTGATAAAGAGATACGTGAGACTGGGAAATTTACAAAAGGAAGGGGTTTAATGGACTTACAGTTCCACGTGGCTGGGGAAACCTCACAATCACTGCAGAAGGGAAGGAAGAACAAGTCACATCTTATATGGGTGGCATCAGGCAAAGAGAGATAGCTAGTGCAGGGGAACTCCTCTTTATAAAACTCCGAGATCTTGAGAAACTTATTCACTATCACAACAACAGCACGGGAAAGGCCTGCCCCCATGAGTCAATTACCTCCCGCTGGGTCCTTCTCACAACACGTGGGAATTCAAGATGAGATTTGGGTGGGGACACAGCCAAGCCATATCATCATTCAAGGAATTTGACCTTAATTCGACAAGTAATGGGAAATAATTTTGGCATTAAAAATTATTATTAATATTATTTTTATTGATAAATTATAATTTCATACATTTATTGATACAGTGTAATGTTTTCATATATGTATACAATGTGGAATGAGTAAGTCAAGCTAATTAACATACCCATCACCTTGCTTCCCTATCATTTTTTATGGTAAAACACTTGAGATTTACTCTCTTAGTTATTTTTGAAATATATAACACATTATTATCAAGTATAGTTACCCTGCTTTGCAATTTATCTCAAAACCTATTCCTCTTGTTTCTCTGAAACTTTGTATCCTTTGATCAACAACTTCCTATTCCCTCCCTCCCCACCAGCCCCAACTCTGCTAACCATCCTTCTACTCTCTACTTGTATGAGTTCAACATTTTTAGATTCCACCTATAAATGAAATAATGTTATCTGTCTTTTCAGGCCTTGTTTAGTTGACTTACCATGATGTCCTCCAATTTTATCCATGCTGTCACAAATGACAGAATTTCCCTGTTTTTTTAAGGTGGAATAGCATTTCATTGTGTATATATGCCACGTTTTCTTTATTTGCTGGTAGACAGGTGGATTCTATATCTTGGTTGGTATGACTAATGCTTACCATGGGAATGCAGATATGCCTTCAATATATTGATTTCAGTTACTTTGGATATATACCCGAAATTGGGATTATTAAATCACATGGTAAGTTCTATTTTTAGTGTTTTGAGGAACCTCTATATTGTTTTTCATAATGACTATATTTACATTTCCACTAACAGTAAAGAAAGGTTCCTTTTTCTCCACATCCTCTCCAACACTTGTTTTATCATTTTTATAAAGACCATTCTAGCAGATGTGATATTTCATTGTGGTTTTAATTTGCATTTTCCTCATAATTTGTAATGCTGAGCATTTTTTAATGTACCTGTTGGCCATTTGTATATCTGAATAATGTCTGTTAATGTCATTTGTTATTTTTGTAATTGGGTTATTTATTTTCTTGCTATTGAGTTATTTGAGGTTCTTATATATTTTGGATATTAACCTTTAATCAGTTGTATAGTTTGTAAATATTTTCTCCCATTCTGTGGTTGTCTCTTCATTTTATCAATGGTTTTCTTTGCTGTGCAGAAACTTTTTAGTTTGCTGCTATTTGATTTGTCTGTTTTTGCTTTGTGGTTTATGCTTTATGTGTCATATCCCAAAAATTGTTGCCCAGACCAATGGCATAGTGATTTCCTCCATATTTTCTACCAGTAGTTTTACATCTTCAGGTCTTTTATTTGTCTTTAATCCATTTTGAGTTGATTGTTGTATATGCAATAAGAAAAGAGTCTAGTTTCATTCTTCTACAAATGGATATCTAATCTTCTCAACATCATTTATTTGAGGCTATCCTTTTCCATTGTGTATTTGTAGCACTATTGTCAAAAATCAATTGACCAGAAATTCATTAGTTTATTTTTGGATTTTCTAATAGTACCATGCTGTTTTCATTACCATAGCTTTACAATATGCTTTAAAATTAGGGCATTTCATGCCTGCAGTTTTGTTCTTTTTGTTCAAGAGTGTTTTGTTTTGGGTCATATGTGGCTCCATATACATTTAAGGGTTGTTTTTTGTATTTCTGTGAAAATTATTGTGGAATTTTTTTGAGACAGAGTCTCGCTCTGTCCCCACTGGAGTGCAGTAGCATGCAATCTCGACTCACTGCAAATTCCATCTCCTGGGTTCAACCGATTCTCCTGCCTCAGCCTCCCAAGTAGCTGGGACTACGGGCACATCCCACCCAGCTAATTTTTGTATTTTTAGTAGAGATTGGGTTTCATCATGTTAGTCAGGCTGGTCTCAAAATCTGACCTCATGATCTGCCCATCTTGGCCTCCCAAAGTGCTGGGATTACAGGCGTGAGCCACCGCACTTGGCCTTACGGAATTTTCATAGGACTGAATCTATAGATGTCTTTGGGTAGTATAAACATTTTCACAATATTAATTCTTCCAGTCCATGAACATGGATATATTTCCATTAATTTGTGTTTGCTTCAATTTTTTTTCCAACAGTGTTTTGGAGTTTTCAGTATATGGGTCTTTTACTTCTTTGGTTAAATTTACACCTAATTATTTAATTATTTTGCCATTATTGTAAATGTGATTTAAAATTTGTTTTAGATAGCTCATTACTAGTATGTAAAAATACAAGTAATTTTTGTATGTTGACTTTGTATGCTTCAACTTTAGTGAATTTGTCAGTTCTAACAGTTTCTTGGTGGAATATTTAGGGTTTTCTATGTACAAGACCTTATCATCAGCATATACAGGCAGTTGGAAAGAAAAAAATTCTTTCTTTCCAATTAGGATGACTGTCATTACTTTTCCTTGCCTAATTACTCTGGCTATAATTTTCAGTACTGTATTAAAAAAGAAGTAGTGCGAGTGGGCATTCTTATCTAGTCCCTAATCTTAGTGGGAAAGCTTTCAATTTTTCACCATTGAGAATGATACTATCTATAGGTTTGTCATATATGGCTTTAAATATGTGGAAGTACATTTCCTCTATACCTAATTTGTTGAGAATTTTGATCATAAAAGCATGTTAAGTTTTGTCAAATGTTTGTTCTGCCTCTATTGAAATGATCATATAATTTTTATTTTTCATTTTTTAACATGGTGTTATTGATTTGCATGTATTGAACTACCCTTACATCCTGGATCCTCTCGTATAATAGTATACTCTGTTTCTCCCTACTAATCATTTAATAATTTCTTCATGTATTTAGGTGCTCAAATGTTGAGGGCATATATATATATATATACACACACACACACATATATATATACACAATTGTTATTTCCCATTGGTGAATTAACCTCTTTTATTATCATGTAATGACCTTCTTTGTCTATTTTTATAGTTTTTGATTTAAAGTTTATTTTGTCTATATAAATACAGGTGCCTTTGCTTTATTTTGATTTCCATTTTCATGGAATATCTTCTTCCATCTCTTTACTCATAGTCTATGTGTGCCCTTACTAGAAAAGGGGTTCTCTTGTAGGTAGCATATAGTTGGATGATTTTTTAATGCATTTGGCCATTCTATAATCTATTTACATTCAAGGTAATTATTGATAGGTTAGAGCTTGTGTATTAATCTGTTCTGATGCTGCTCATAAAGACATAGCCAAGCACTGGTAATTTATAAAGGAAAGAGGAAATTGATTCACAATTCCACACTGCTGGTGAGGCCTCAGGAAAAACAATCATGGAGGAAGGGGAAGCAAACCTGTCCTTCTTCACATTGTGGCAGCAAGGAGAAGTGCCAAGCAAAAGGAGGAAAAGTCCGTTATAAAACCATCAGATCTCATGAGAACTCCCTCACTATCATGAGAACAGCAACATGGGGTAACCGCCCCCATAGTTCAATATCCTTTCACTGGGTCCCTCCCACGATACATGGGGATTAAAGGAACTACAAATCAAGATGAGATTTGGATGGGGTCACAACCTAACCGTATCATTATGCCCCAGCCCCCTCCCAAATCTCATGTCCTAATATTTCAGAACACAATCATGTCCTTCTAAAAGTATACCAAAGTCTTAATTCATTCCAGCATTAACTCAAAAGTCCAAGTCCAAAGTTTCATCTGAGACAAGGGAAGTTCCTTCCACATATGAGCCTGTAAAATCACAAGAAAATTAGATACCACCTAGATACAATGGGGGTACAGGCAGTGGGTGAATACACCCTCTTCAAATCGGAGAAATTGGCCAAAACATAGGGGCAACAGACCCCATGCAAGTCCAAAACCCAATGGGGTAGTCATTAAACCTTAAAGTTCCAAAATGATCTCCTTTGACTTGTTGTCTCATATCCAAGTCACACTGAAACAAGAGGTGAGCTCTCACGGCCTTGGGAAGCTCCACCCCTGTGGCTTTGCAGTGTACTGCCCCCCAAGGACTGGTGATGAGTGTCTACAGCTTTTCCAGTGTACAGCCCCCATCGACTGATGATGAGTATCTGCAGCTCTTCCAGTGCATGGAGCAAGCTGTCAGTGAATCTACCATTCTGGGGTCTGGAGGACAGTGACCCTCTTTTCACAGCTTCACTAGATAGTGCCCCAGTAGGGACTCTGTATGGGCACTCTGACCCCACATTTTCCTTCCACACTAACCTAGCAGAGGTTCTCCATGAGGGCTGCACCCCTGCCGAAAACTTCTTCCTGGACATCCAGGCATTTCCATACATCCTCGGAAACATAGGCAGAGGTTCCCAAAACGCAATTCTCAACTTCTGTGCACCCACAGGATCAACACCACATGGGTGCCACCAAGGCTTGGCATCTGTGCCTTCCGAAGCCATGGACTGAGGTGTACTTTGGCCCCTTTTAGCTAGGCTGAGGCAGCTGGAATGCAGGGCACTAAGTCCCTAGGCTGTACACAACATCTGAAATCTGCTGAAAGCTTTGAATGTGATCTGTTTTTTATCTTTTGCTATTTTTAGTATTCTTTCTTCGTCTAAATTTTGACAATTTAATTATAATGTGTCTTGGTGAACTTCTCTTTGGGTTGAATTTTACTGGCAGTCTCTGAGCTTCTATATCTGAATATCATCATCTTTCTGTAGATTTGGAGATTTTTCAGCCATTATTTTCTTAAATATGCCTTCTAGGCCTTTATATCACCCTTCTCCTTCTGACACTCCTATTATGTGGTGGATAGTTTTTGCTTGATGGTGTCCCATAATTTGGGTAGGTCTTCTTTATTATTTTTCATTCTTTTTTTTCTTTTCATTTCTCTGATTGGATAATTTCAAATGCCCAGTCTTTGAGATCATTACTCTTTCTTCTGCTGGTTTAAGTCTGCTATTTAAGCTACCTATTGGATTTTTCTCAATTGTTATATTCTTTATCTCTAGGATTTTTATTTTTTATTTTTTATATTTCTTTGTTAAATTTCTATTTTGATGATGCATTGCTTTCTAAATTTTATGTTTCTATTTAAATTTTCTTAGAGCTTTCTGAATTTCTTTATAGGTTGATTATTTGGAATTATTTTTTGGTCATTTCATAGATCTCCATTTCTTCCAGGTCTATTATTGGAGCTTTATTAGTTTTTTTGTTTTGTTTTGTTTTGTTTTGGTCGTATCATATATTTTCCTGATTTTTCATAATCCTTAAGTCCTTATATTGACACCTGTGTGTTTTAGCAGACAGTCACTTCTTCCAGCCTTTTCCAGTGTTCTTTGGTGGTGATAGACCTTTACTATATACTCTAGCCTGGGATCTGGAGTAATCAGCTTATAGCAACCTCAGACAGGCTAACCATGGTTCAGGTGTCCTAGTTGGGCTGGGTCACTTCCTGTGCTCTGAGGTCTAATGGTACTGCTCGTTGTACTCTCTGGTTTGGTGAGATCACTAACTGGACTCTATTGTCAAGTGGGGCTTCTGGCTGGACTCTATGATTGTCTCTGAATGGGCAGGATTATAGATTTTCTTCCTTGGCTGGGTGATTCTGTTGCTCAGAATCTGTAGTTGTGCAGGATTATATGTTGGGCTCTGAGACTGGATGAAGTGGCTCAACCACATAAGATGGACAGGGCCAGAGGCCATGTTTCACAAATACGCATGTAGTCTTGCCTCCTTTCTATGGTGGGCTTAAGCAGAGCACCCAGGCTTTTTGGAGTCACTGCTCTTCAGCTTACTTTGAGTGTGGCCACATGCTCTCTCTGTGAGTACCAAGGCTATATGGAGTAGCTGGCTAGGGACTCAAGCCTGGCAAACTTGTGGACTGTGTTCCTATTGCACTATGCTGTTGGCTAGTCATGGTGTAATCCTGCTGGTACTTCCAATGTTTCCAATAGGCCAACAGGAGTGAGCGTTCTATGAAGGGTCCCATAATTGTGTGGAAACTGAATGTCTACTTCCAACTCATTTTTCTCACTGTAGAAACCATGAGTCCATGGGAATTCTCTGTGTGTGGCACTGTACTGTCTTGGGGTTTGGGTGGTGCAATCAAAGAGAACAATTCCTCTGATCCCCTGAACATGGTTTTTCTCACTAGAGTGGTCCAAGCGGATCTCTCAGCCTCACTCCTGAGTTCTGGGATTTCCCACAGCTCGTCAACATTTATTTACATATAATTTAATCCTTTATGTTTTATTCAGAGATATTGATAACTTTTTTAAAATACCAGTTCTTACAGACTTACTTTGTTCTTCCAAGGTTGGCACAATGCTACATTGTAAGTTCGTATAATAAACCTCTTAGCATGGAAATTTTAATTGGTTGCAAATTTTTGTATTTAAAATGATCCTGCAGTAAGTAAATATTATTTGCTATTTTATTCCCAGTATCTCACATAGTGCCTGGCACATAAAAGGTGACCATGAATGTTTACTTAAGAAAATATGTGCATCTACATTAGAAAAACTTTCTTTGGGTTAAAATATATATCACTTGAAATTAAATTTTGAGAGACTGTATCACATGGAATTCCAAGAAGGATATATTAATTTATACTACCTCTCTTATGAAAAAAATTTGCACATCTCACTAACTCTCAACAATTCTATTATAAATCACTGTAATGTTTGCCTGATAAAATAAAATTTTAGTTGTTTTCTTTTGTATTCTTCCTTTAGTGAGATCCACAGTCTTTACAAATTATTTTTAGCTAGTTTCTGTCTCTCAGATTGACTGTTCACTCTGTTTAGCTATTTTTATGTTATTTCTTTTTGTTAATGACTTATAAAACCCATTTACAAAACATGGTCTGGGCATTAAAATTTTCTTTGTAATATGAGACAACTATTTCAACTTGGATTATGTTGACTTAACTACAAGGATTATTAAATTTTTCTGATGCAATTATGTCTTCATTAAATCTAACAGGTAAATTTATTATATAAATAGTTTCGTAGAGAATTAAGATGTCAAAAAATAAAAGAATAATTGTTATTTTAAAATATTAAACAAATTAAATGAATCAACCCATTTCATAAGGATATTGGGTACTATAATTTAGTTTGCTTGAACAGCTGTTGGCATATTCATAATTATAAAATTCTGCCAAATTAATGTTAACCTATCTGTCTGGGAATTCCATAGTAAGCAAATTCATGCCTTGCAAAAACTATACTATTATGTTAACATTATGTTTTTTGTGTTAACCTTTATGTTAATATCATTTTGAAACTATGATAAAATAAAGAAGATATTAAACCTAATGTCTAAGTATTTACCAAACTTTAGGATATTTCTTGAACTTTTGTTACATTTATATGCCACCTACTACAATTTTAAAATTGTTCTAAATGCCCTCAGTTCTGTTAGGAGGTCTTTTTTTCTAGTTTGACATAAACTCTTACATAGTAACTTTGTAGGTGTGGCTATTAACTTAACTCGAAGTCAAAGTCTTTCTATTTGTACTATAAACTTTAGCAAAACAGTTTTTTCTTAAGGAATTGACATATTTTAATAATATAGAATTACATTTTCTCTAGAAATCCTTCAGTTTCTCCTTTTCAAAATGATATCAGCAATATATTTGTAATTATAAACCAATAAGCATAGAAATTAGCATTATAATGAATATACCATTAGAAACTGGGATTCCCTTCAGACTGTTCACTCTTTTGAGCTCAGAGGTCCCGTGTTTGTCATAGGATTCAAGGAAAGTAAGCCAAATATGACAAAGATAATGTGCAAGGAATGACACAGAGCAACTTTCCACCTGAGTTTTAGCCCATATTTTGGACAATGATGGTCTACGTACGGGTTAAAGAAGTTGGGAAAAGACACAAAGGCAGGTAAATGAGTTACAGATTCAGTGAAGATCCAATTAACTATGTATTCCAAATCTTGACAACAAATACTTCTCATTTTCTGTACAAATGTAGTGGACAAAGCACAAACAATGAATGGGAGCTCAATCAACCAGCTCTGGGCACAACATAGTGGCGTTGTGTACCACTCACGGAAGACTGCTGGCTACATTACAAACTAAGGTAAGTGAGGACAGTAAAAACTGTGTCATTGTTGAGTTACTGACCACTGGAAACAGTAGACCCCAGAAACATAAACTCAAGAGGGCCTCTCATGACCTTCAAGTCCTTTGCTGATCTAAACAACAGGTTTTCAACTAGGGATAATTTTGGCTGCCAGAGGGCATTTGGCAATGTCTGGAAACATTTTCTATTGTCACAACTGGAAAGGAAGGTGCTACTGATGTTTAGAGGGCAGAGACCCGGGAGGAGGCTAATTATCCTACAATGCACATAGCAGCACCCCCACCCTCAACAAAGAATTATGTAGCCTGAAACATCAATAGTGCCAAGGTTGAGAAGCTTCAGGCTAGGCATGGTGGCTCATGCCTATAATCCCAGCTCTTTGGGAGGCTGAGGCAGGCAGATCATGAGGTCAGGAGATCGAGACCAGCCTGGCAAACATAGTGAAACCCATCTCTACTAAAAATACAAAAATTACCCGGGCATGGTGGCACGCACCTGTAATTCCAGCTACTCAGGATGTTGAGGCAGGAGAATCGCTTGAACCCGGGAGTCGGAGGTTGCAGTAAGCCAAGGTCACCACTGCACTCCAGCCTGGTGACAGAGCGAGACTGTCTCAAAAAAAAAAAAAAAAAAAAGAGAGAGAGAGAGAAACTTTAATTTAGTTGAAGGAAAGCTAACAGGTTCATTCAGTAGGATGTCTTTTTTAAAGGAGTGTCAAAGACATTCCATCAATAATATAAAAACTGAATTTCCTTGCTTGCTCAGGCAAGACAAAGTAGCCCAGTGAAGAACTTCCCTGAGTGGCCCTCTGATGGATAGAAGCATTTATGTGAGAGAAAGGAGATGTTTATTGTAGTTAAGTTCATTAAAAAAATTGAAATTTGTATCCTGCAAAGGGGAGGATTAGTATGTAAATCTGCACATAACTAGATAAAACACATCCTATTTTTCATTGACTTGTAGCTTTCTTTTTTTGATGTGTTTTAGTGTGGTTTTAGTATCAGGGTGATACTGGCCTCACAGTATGAGTTTGGAAGTGTTCCCACCTCCTCTATTTTTTAGAATAATTGGAGTAGAAGTGGTATCAGTTCTTCTTTAAAAGTTTGGTAGAATTCACAGTGAAGCCATTTGGTCCTGGGCTTTTCTTTGATGGGAGGCTTTTCATTACAGCTTCAGTATCATTACTTATTATTGGAACATGACATCACTTTTGATGTTAACTAGGATCACCTGGCTGAGATAGTGTTTGTCAGACTTCTCCAATGTAAAATTATTATTTTCCCCCTTCCCTTTTGCTCTCTGTGAAAGTTGCTGTGCATAGCCTACACTGGTGGTGTGGTAAGTTAGTTATTCAATCACTTATTTATATCTGTGTGGAATCATGGATATTTGTTTTATACTTTGCATTTATTCCAACACCATGCTATTTTGCTGTTCAGATTATTCTAGCTTTGGCCATAGAGAGCTCTTTTGGTGGGCTTTCACCCCTCATGGACGTACCCCAGTGTAGTGTTTTATGTTTTATGCAAGCTTTTTTGTTTTTATTTGTGTGTGTGTGCATTTGTTTGATATTTTATTTGTTTTCAGTACTTTCTTGCTTTCTGGTACCACAGAATGCTCCAGGCTCGTCTCTTAGACTTGTGCCCTGGTCTTAGAACCAGCCATTTCTCTAAAGAGCCCTGACTGTTTGTATTGGAAAATGGTATTGGAAACCAAAATCTGAGTACTGGGTGTGTTCATTACTACTGAGGAATCATTGGTTCTAGACCTTCTCAAATATGTATATACACTAACCTATGTTTTTATAAATATTACTATAAATGGCCATCTATACCTATATTAAGCTGAACATGAGTTCATATTGATGTCTCCAATTCTAATCTATTGCAACTTAGACTTTCTAGCCTTCTTTTTTTGCTGGTCTGTAACCTCCCACTCCATAAATGAGAAATCTGACTCATGATCTACCATCTAGTTACTTAATTATTCAATTCTGAACTCACTCCAATAGAGTGAGTTCAGAATCCAGTAGAGTGAGTTCAGTTTGTTGATATTTTGTTAAGAAACTGTTGTGTCATATTCACAAGAAATATTGGCCTCTAGGTTATTTTCTCTAGCAATGTCTTTATCTTGTTTGGGTATTAGAGTGATGCTGGCATCATAAAATGAATTATGAAGTATTTACTACTATTTTGGGAAGAAATGCAAATAATTATTATTTCTTCATTAATTGCTTCATAGAATTCACCTAAAAAGTCATCTTGCCCTGGTGCTTTCTTTCTTGAAAGATTTTTTAATTATTTATTTAATTTCTTTAATATATATACTGAGAGATTAAGGTTATTATTTTCCCCTTTGAGTAAATATTGCTAGTGTATGTCTCTTAAAAAATTGGCCTGTTTCATCATTTCATCTACTTATCTAATTTGTGGGCACACATTTATTCACAGTATTCCCTCTTTCTCCTTTGAGTGTCCATGAAGTCAGTTGTAATGATCCTTCTTTCATTTGTGAAATGGTAATTCGTGTCTTCTCCCTACATTTTTGTGTGTTGGTAAGCCTTGCTGGAGGTTTACCTATTTTACTGATCTTTTCAAATAACTACCTTTGGTGTTAGGTATTTTCTATATTGTTTTTTCATTTCATTTTATTTTATTTTGTTTTGTTTTATTTTATTTGAGACAGGGTCTTTCTCTATCAACCAGGCATGATTATGGCTCACTGTAATCTCAAACTCCTGGGCTCAAGCAATCCTTCCACTTCAGCCTTCTGAATAGCTGGAACTACAGGCACCAGCCACCATACCTGAATTATTTTTTATTTTTTGTAGAAATTGGGTCTTGCTATGTTGCTCAGGCTGGCATCAAATTTCTAGCCTCAAGCAGTTGCCTCTCTGTGGTATCCTGAAATGCTGAGATTACAGGTGTGAGCCCCCCCAACCCATTCTGTTTTCTCATTTTCAACTTTATGAAAATGAGAAAACAAATTGATGCTCACATTTTTATTATCTCCCTACACGGCAAATTTATAGTAATAGATTTAAGACAAAGTATGTTCTCACACCACAGTGGAATTAAGCTGTTTCCTGGGACCTTATTTTATGCTACTGCCTTTTTCCAAAATTTCACCTAGGCTTCTGAACTTCCCAGCAGCTCTATAACTATCTTAGTTGTTCATTGTAATAACAGAAAGTTGACTGGAAAATCTCCAAATATTTGGACATTAAACAAAACATCTCTAAATAAAACTAGGGTCAAAGAATAAGCCTTGAAAAGCATGAAAATATATTTTGAATGAAATTATACCTAGTAAAAGTAGTGCTTCAAAGGAAATGTTTGACTTTTAATACACATATTTAAAAAGAAGTTAGAAAAAGTTAAAATTAATAACCCATTCCACTTTAGAAAGCTAGAGAAAGATTAACAAATGAAATTTAGAAAGTAGAAGTGAAAAAAATAAGAAAAATAAGAACATGAATTTAAAACATTGAAAATGGGAAAGCACTCCAGAAAATAAACAGTGACAAAAGCTGATTCTCTGATAAGATCAATAAAATGCATAAACTTCCAGCAAGCTTAACCAAGACAAAGTAAAAGAGTGAATTCCAAGTCATACCATTCATTTATAAAGAATCTTTTATGTAATAGTCTGGGTGAAAATTATTGTAACTCTTTCTTCAAATTGGTGAATTACATGGAATTTAAATGATCCCACAGATCCTGGCCTAAATTTTAACTGTTGGCTTCTGATTAAAATTGGTCTAACAAAAGTGGCCTAACAGTATTAGAAGAACTCAAACAAGAAGACTCTGAGTAATAGCAAAGATTCTTACTCCACTTTTTTATCCTCATCCGTAACAAAAAACCTAAGCACAACTATTATAACAAGGTGTTTTATGCTTCAGAATTCTGTACATCTGTTTCCTGGGACCTTATTTTATGCTACTGCCTTTTTCCAAACTTTCACCTAGGTTCCTGAACTTCCCAGGGGCTCTATAAATAGCCTACTTGTTCCATGGCCCACAGGGGCAGCCTGAACACATGAAAAGAAGCAGCGAAAAACAGAAACGCCACTCAACTGTTCAAATGGGGTGTGTTCCAGACAATCGGGTATTATAGTTCCCTTTTGCATACACCTTCCAGGATTGAAAAATGAATAAATAAACTTTGCCCTGCCTGTGTGTCAACTTTAAACAAATGACTCTTGTTCTCTGATATTGTATCTGATTTTGTCAGGGATTAGTTGTCTTCAAATCTTGTTACTCAAAGTAACTGTAAAAAAACCAAGGCACACAAAAAATTCCTAGTCATTTGAGGTATAAAGGTCTTCAAAGCAGCATCTAGAAACAACCTTTTAAAAATTCTTTTTCTGCCTTTCTGGTAACTCCAGCCCTTGTAATTATCATGCAGTGTGGATACAGGAGGATTGTCAGCCATCATCTTGAACCTGATGTTAAAAAACACGGCCTACATGAATACACCATGTATCATTTCCCCTAAGAAAACTTCATTTGCTTGTGATAAATAAAATCCCTTTTCTCTCAAGTATGAGTTGCTATTTTAACTATTAACCACTAGGTGGGGATAAGTTACATGGAGAAAAATGAAATGCATACTTGCACAAGGACTTTTGTTTCCTAGAAACCTTGAGTTTCTGATACCCGACTTGCCTCATTACTTCTCTCAACAGCCAATGGGCCAGGACAGCAAGTCATAGACAAACAGAAAGGTAACCTTGAGATGAGTGAGGGTTTTAAATTTTAGAACAGGAAATGTCACTAAATATCATATAATCCAAAACACTCATTTTACTTCCTAGAATACTGAGGTCCAGCCTAGAGACAAGTTGCCCAGAATCACATATTGGATCAGGAATAGAACTAGACCTAGAATGTAGATTGTACAGTTCTTTTATCTGGCACTTTTATTTGCAAGGGTAGTGCCCTGTGTGTAAAAGACTGCATCAACCCTGTGCTGGGGCACAAGCCTATAGTCCCAGGTACTCGGAAGGCTAAGACAGGAGGATAACCTCAGCCCAGGAGTTTAAGTTCAGGCTGGGCAACACAGCAAAGCCAGTCCCCTACCCTCTGCCACAGTCCAGTCTTTAAAAATATAAATAAATAAATGGTTGCATCAGTGTACCAATTAGGAGGGTGAGCAGAGGATTGTTCTGGCCATATAGTAGAAGAAACTGTTCTAAGGAACACATGGGCATTTCCACCAGCAGAGTGGCTGCACCAGTGAGGCAACCAACCCACCAGCAGGAGGTGCACAGCTGCCTTCTCAAAAAAAAATTCAGTCAGTCCAAGAAGTTAATGAGTTGGTAAATCTTAGCATCCACAGTGTGTGTCATTGAAGACTATCTGTTCTGAGGCTTTGCAGAATTCTGAGATAACTTTCTTTGATTTGATAGCTATAGAAGAAGGGCATTTGCAGACATTAAAAATATATTTAATAACACATTTGTTATATAACATCTTCAGTATGATTGAAAGTAGGGGAGTCAGGGTAATTGGCGGGGCTGTCCGGGGCAGAGTCACGTTAAACCAAGTATTCAGTTCCTGAAAAATAATGTAACCTTTCATATGATCACATCTTTAACACAAAGTCATAATAATGGGTTGATGTGAGAGTATAGCATAGAGAAAAAGACTATGGACAGATTTAGAATTGGTCTGACAGATCAGTCAGGTTTTACCCTGGAAATCAGGGAAGTGGGTCAGGGAAATCAGAGGGCTAGTAGAGTGAAACAATGAAAATAAGAAAAAGTCCAAGCATGAGGTGCTGACGAACTAATCTGGGTTAGGGACTAAAGTGCCAATGGATGTCCACTGAAGAAATAAAATGAGAATATAAGGTGTCTGGGAAAGGAAGAAAAAAGAACAAAGATGAGGTGCAAGTGGCGTAGATTGGAGGCGGCATTCAAATTCATTTTGAATTTGGAACCTAGTCTAAAAGCATGTTAACAACTGACAAAAGAGCTTCTTACAGCTTTGCTGTAAGAAACTAATTTAGTTCAAACAAGCATTACAGATTTTGTTAAATGCCCTTGTTATACACAGGGGCAAATTTCCTACGCCAAAACAAAAATTCATGAATAAGTTTTACAGATAAGATTTGTCTCCCTCCTGTCTCAGGCTCCTATGATTCCCCCAAAATGTAAAAGAACATCATCCTGCCAAAAATGTGATTCAAACAATGATGATATTTCACTGTGGGGGACATGAGGAAATCTACTACTGCAAAACATACATCAGAGTGGTAAATCTTTCGAAAAATAAGTCATTAACATGCGCAAACGTACAGTGATCCAACTGGAAAAATACTTGTTATTCAGAGAGAATAATAAGGGTGCTTTCTTTTCCTGATTACTATTCAGTGTTGATACAAAATTCAACATTGTTTCTAAGCAAGATTCTTTGTCAACATAAAAAATGAAAATAATTCATAGATTAATTTGAAGAAGCACTTTTTCAGTATACGTGCTAGTTTTCAGTTCTTTTGGAGAAAGACAGTTTATTCATATTCATATTTTCATTTTGAAACCACTTAATCCAATGCAGGATAACATTTTTAAATGAGTTACCATTGCAGATATGTGATAGGAGCTGAGTTTTAATATAGTATTTCCATCTGTCATTATTACTTAAGGGAGGATTCATTTATATTTTAACACTTGAGATTTAAAAATGATTTTTATTTTTAAAGGAACTATTTCAAGTTGGTTGGCTGAGCTGATTTTTGTTTTTACTTAGTTCTCATTGAAATTCAAAAGAACTGCCAAAAAGTTAAGGGAAATCAAAGAAGAGTGACTTCAAGCAATTTCTGGAAGACATTATACTGATGAGATTAAACTTAATGAATGGCAAACCACCCAGCAGTTTACTAACCCACCTGGAAAGCCAATGGACAGTTTTCAGAAGGATCTGAAAACACAGTGAAGTTCTACTTGACAAGGAATACAGGCAAGCCTAGCCTAAAGAAGGGGATGATGGGTGAGAAGGGGAAAGGGAGTTCTCAATCTTACCTTACATCCATCTTATGAAAGTGCATGGAGGCTTATTCCCAGGCTATCATCCTGTCCTGCACTTGGCCCAAATAGTGTATTAGTAATCAATCCAATAGCAACTATTATGTTTGATTGAAAAATAAAAGCAAAGCCAAATCCCACTATTTCCATTAGAGTCATGAAGAATGTGATATAAATGACACTGCACCATTACCTAATCTTTTTCAACATTGTTTAGAAAGCTTTAACCTAGAGAAAGAGAGAGAGGGAGAGAAAGAGAAAAAGAGAAACAGGGATAGAAGGAAGGGTGGGGAGGGAGGGATGGAAGGAGAAAGGAAATCAATAGAGTATAATTATGAAAAAAAGAGTAGGCCAGGCGCGGTGGCTCACGCCTGTAATCTCAGCACTTTGGGAGGCCGAGGCGGGTGGATCACGAGGTCAGGAGATCAAGACCATCCTGGCCAATACGGTGAAACCCCGTCTCTACTAAAAATACAAAATGCTTAGCCAGGTGTGGCAGCGCATGCCTGTAGTCTCAGCTACTCGGGAAGCTGAGGCAGGAGAATTGCTTGAACCTGGGAGGCGGAGACTGCAGTGAACCAAGATCGTGCCGCTGCACTCCAGTCTGGCAACAAAGCGAGATGCCATCTAAAAAAAAAAAAAAAAAAAAAAAAGGCAAATTTATTATTATGTATAAGCAATAAGATTATTTATTTAGAAAATCCAAGATAATCAAATAAAGAACTGTCAGTGTCTATGAGAGAATTTAGAAAGGCAAGGTGTTTCTGGAAAAAAATAGAAAATAAAAGACTTTTTTATATTTGAAAAAAATAAAGAAAGAGGCGCCAGGTGTGGTGGCTCATGCCTGCAATCCCACCTACTTGGGAGGCCAAGGCAGGAGGATCACTTGAGATCAGGAGCTCGAGATTGCAGTGAACCATAATCATGCCACTGCACTCCAGCCTGAGTGGCAGAGTGAGAGCCTGTCTCCCTAAACAAAACAAACCAAAAAAAAGGAAAGAAACTAGAAAAGTAAACAAGACATTTGTTAACAGTTTAAAAACAAACAGATAAATAGAAGAAGAAAAAAGACAAGGAATTCACTCAAGCATTTGAAATAATTTGGTATATGTTAGAAGTATAATTTTAAATCAGTTTGACTTTCGAATAATGCATTGGGCTAAGTGACTAAACATCAAGGTAGACCACTACCTCAGAGAAATAGATTCTACATCAGAGCAAAAAATTGAAAGGTGTTTAAAAAGAAAAGAAAAACCCATGTTAATGAGTTAATGAAAACATGTAAATATAAAATAAAATGCTAGAATAAAAATATTGATGAATAATCCCAGATTGGGGAGAAAACTATCCAGTTATGTAACCAAATGCAGGAACCAATAATTAATTTGTAAAGAAGATTCTTTTTCATTAAAAAAATTGTTTTTGTCTTGTTTTGTTTTGTTTTTGTTTTTGTTTGAGACAGAGTCTCTCTCTGCCACCCAGGCTGGAATTCAGTGGCATGATCTCGGCTCTCTGCAACCTCTGAATCCTGGGTTCGAGCGATTCTCCTGCCTCAGCCTCCCGAGTAGCTAGGACTACAGGCACTCACCACCATTCCCAGCTAATTTTTGTATTTTTGGTAGAGACAGGGTTTCACTATGTTGGCCAGGCTGGTCTCGAACTCCTGACCGCAGGTGATCTGCCCTCCTCAGTCTCCTAAAGTGCTGGGATTACCTTACTCAGCCAAATATATATACATATACACACACACACATATATATACATATATATATATATGCACATACACACATACACACACACACACACAGAGTAAGTGAAGGTGAGAAAATGGGATAGGGAAACCCACTGAAATCTAGAATTTATTGGATGTCTTTAATGTTGGGGCCCCTCCCATTCAGCGTAAATGATGAAGCCTGGTGTTCTGCAGGTGACCTTAGCAGATGAAACACTTCCAGGAAATTCTACCACAGGCCTCCATATACATGTTTCTCAGCTTTGGAACAAATATGGTACTGCTATAATCTGCCCTGAAATACTTGGACCTGAGACAATGCAAAACAGATTAGTGGAATATATTATGTAGGTAACTAATGGTACTGACTGTTTCACAAGGTTGTGCAGATTCTAGTGTATCAGTTGGCAGAAGAAACCAGAATATAAAAGACATTAGCAGAAATTGGTGTTACTCAAGAATCTCTGAAAATGTGTTTCTCTTCATTGATTTCTCAGATATGTATGTCCTCCAAAGCTCTGGCTTTGTGGAGATCAGGGCTAGGAAAGGACTGATAAATATTAGTAGTGGTCTCTCATGGCCATGCATTAAGGCTGAAGAAAACATGTTGGAAATGTAGTTATCCAATTTTCTTCTTCATAACATGCACTGGATGAGCCCCAGAGGAGACTGATGGCATGTGATTGATACAGTGTTGCATAGAGGTAGACATACAACCTGGGACTACGCATGGTAGAAAGGAGGGTAATGGAGTTCCATATTGAACCTCTCTTTCCTCATCACACTCACTAGGAGGCCAGAAGAATATGTAAAACAATAATATGATTTAGGTTTAAATTACATCTTCTAAACTATACTAGAAGTATCAGAAATACTTTTTCCTGCCATATATGAATCATGTCCAAATCATCAAGGGGTCCATGGCCTCTCAGCTAAGGCCTTAGGGCTGCTAAGCATGGCCACTACCCTGTGACTAGTAGGCAATAAGTAAATGTTTCCTCTTGGCCCACTATCGCTCCTCTCCTCTGCTCTCAACTCCACGTGTCCCTTGATCCCTCTTGTTCCTGCCACAGGTTCATGCCTCTTCTCTTCAATGTGTCCTGCTTCAGATTGTCAAGTGTTCTGATATCATCCATCTCCAAGGTCCTGGAGATAGGAGTGAAGCTGTAAGTAGAAAGTGAGGACCTAAGAGGGCCTCTTCCTGTCATGTCTCCTGGAGTTATTAAGCTAAAGTTGTCTCTGCCTCTTCCTGTGATTTATGTTGTATTTCCAAAAGCTGCCTTTTTATCGAAGATTTGTCTTAAACTTAACCCTAGAAAGAAAGGTAGATACAGGAAACACGGTCATCAAGGATTGCAGAAATACCAATCTCAGGCTCAGGGAGTGGAAACCGCAGTTTAACAAAGAGACTTGTCTCTCCATCGGCAACACTCCCCAGGTGAGGAAGAGGTTTGGTGGATTCACTTCTGGTAAATGACACATTTAGAAAGGAATCCAGATGCCAAATAAGGGGAAAGAGAGAGAAGAGGTAATAGAGTGGAATAGAAAGCTGTGGTGCTGCAGAAAACTTGGATAGGTGTGTGCAAATTTATAGCGGCAAGTTCTCCAGCGGGTGTTGGTTCTGTGTGTTTTCAGCAGGAAGCTGATGACTGAAGAAAATGTGGGAAATGTATGTAGAGAACATGGCAGTTTGGAGTTGATTCTTATGCAAAGTCCACAGGGTGAGGGTGGGGGATTTTGTCAGTATTAGAGGCCCCTTCAGAAGGCATCCATTTGAAAAGTTCACTCATTGGGATGGTCCTCCATGGAGGGGATAAAAAACTACATGGAACCAAAGATTTGGTCCATAAAATGGATTAAAGCACATCTTCTCCACCCCATTTCCCTTCTTTAAATTACTCTAGATAGTTTCTGTGAAACAAGACTGTTCTGGTTTATCTGATTTTCATTATAAACCCAAGTCTACTAAGGGCCAGGGTCCTCTGGGCATCGGAGATTCATCTCTCCTTTTATAGGTTACCCCTGAGGTAGAAGTTTCATGGAGGCTGTTGTGCTTCCAAATAAACAAGCCTAGCCACTGCTTTCCCAGGCTGACCTGGTGAAGATGATTCCACTGCATTAGATCTTGGGGGTGGAGGACCCTTTACAGTATGGCAAAGATGAGCAGACATACTGTTGCCTTAAATATATCTGCTTGAATAATGCTTTAGCAACACCTGAGCTGATTTATCTCTTAGCATCTCTGAATAATTTGCAAAGCTGTTCCTGGTTACTGCCAAGAACAGTGTAAGTTATGTCTTGTCATGAAGAATTGGTGAAAAAGAGAGTTCATTCGTTGTAATATGCAAGCCCATGGAAATATGCCTACAGGAGGCCCAGGAATCCTGCATCCTGCTTGGATGTAGGAAAACCCCCCAGTATACTTTCCTCAATCAGGGGACTGTGACCAAATGCCACTCTTTAAGGCTCCCCCAGATCTTGAGCCTTGTGTGTGTGAATGTTGATTCTTGATGAATCTTGATTTCTAGGTCACCTCTGGATTACTCTGGAAGGAAGGAATGAGGTGGAGGGGAGCAATATTGCTTTCTATATCCCAGTGAAACATTCTTAGAATTGTCATTAATGTGGTACATTTTTAAATAACTGCTAAGAAGCCAGATGATTTCAATAAATATTCCAGATATACTTAAAATATATCACCCACACATCTATACTATAGAAAATATGTTAATGACTACACGTATACATTTTATATTTTAAGACTCCATTTAAAAAACCCTTTTACCTCAGTAAAACTGTGATTTATATTCAAAATGTATCTGATTTTAAATCTTACCACTCAATGGACTGCACTCATCAGTCTTTAGTTTACAATGTGACTAAAAACTGCTCCCATGGTGGCATTCGATACAGAAATGGGAAATTAAACTAATTTTTAACAAGCTGGAGTAACAGTTTTTTCTCACCTGAGGATGGATAGAATAATATTCCCACACACCAGGAAATATTGTTACATCAAGGGAAGAACATATGTTCAAATTACCTCTTTTCTCATGACTTTTTCCCTTGTTGATCGTATCAAGATTTGAAAAACTTCATCAAATAACTGAGGATTTGTAAATATTAGCCAGATCCTGGGCATACGGGTCATGATATGATGAATTTTCTAAAGATATGTAAAAGACCTTGGTACATGTCTAGTGCTCCCAGTACAAGTTTATTTATCACATGCACTATGAAATACTATGTCTGCTAAGTGAATGTCAGTTTATACTAAGCATCATCAAATAATGTTGGACTAAATATAGTCTTTAAAATATTCATGGTTGAGTGCTCAATTTTTTATTATAGAATCCTGCAGGAATCCGTCACATTAAAATTATGCTGTGCTATGTAGAACTGATAAATGCTAGAATCCAGCTGTTGTAAATCACACATTTATAAAAGAAAGAAAATAAAATGTATTTTAATACATTGTATTAAAATATCTGGTGGGTATAGAGTGAACACGTGGATTCAGAACCAGGTTGACTGCCGGCTCAGAGCCCTGTGACTCCCTTTTTTCCTATCCTAGTACCAAAGTGGCACAGCAGCTCTCAGGGGTGGCCCTGGAGTAAGCAAGCATGCCCTCCAGATGCTAGGCTAATGAGACCACTTACTTAACTATGTTTTGCCTCATTCTCAAGAGCACCTGTTTGTCTCCTAGGAAGAAAGATCATATACCAGACTATCTGTTGCAAACCTTGACATCTGGTTCATGTCATACCGTTATATGAGAGCAAATGAATATTTTATGCAAGCGAATTTATCCCAAATTTTCTAAATTTCATAGTTATTGTGACATCAACATTAAAAAGGTGGGTTTTGAAAACGTTAGTTGAAATGATTCTTTAAATGGCTGCTATTCTCTTACTGGGCCCATAAAGTATATAAATATGTGGTTATACATTTATTGCCAATTTATGATATATTTGTAAAGATTACATTAAGAAAAATAAAACTTCAAATATTGAATACATATTTAATGTATAATGCTGAAATTCTCTAGATTATCACTAGATGGTAGTATATAACATTCAATATGCTCTATTCCCCCGATTGTGCTGTTCTCTGCTTCAAGCTCTTTCCAAATGGCTTTTTAATGATCACAGACTTAATTACAACTAATATTTAATATCTTCTCTGTCTAATATGTAGACACTAATCAAATAATATTATAGTAACTGAGTGATCTTGGACAAGTCTCTTATCCTCTCTGTGCCTCAGTTTCCTCATCTATGAAGTGCGGTGCACAATTCCCCTTGTAGCCTCTTGATGTCACCTGAATATACCAAAGGTAAGCCTATAACCTAAAAAATGACTCAGAATCTTTCCCCAGGGTTTTTCAAACTGTACTTAGCAGTAGCTAGTACATCCCTGGTAGTGGGAGCAGCAAGATGTAAAATGCAGGTGCTGGAGGAAGCAGGGCAGGAAGCTGCCCTTGAGCAGGAAAAAAAAAAAAAAATGAAACTGAAAAGCAGAGAGGAACACAGACAGTATACTGAGGTAGAGAGGGGAGGGTTCAGTGGGAGAGAGTCCTGACCAGGCTGATGTCCCTGGTTCCAGCTATTCCTGGAAGCCATGATGTCGCGCTTCCGGGAGTTAATTATTCATTCATTTCCTTCCTTCCTTCCTTCCTTCCTTCCTTCCTTCCTTCCTTCCTTCCTTCCTTCCTTCCTCTCTCTCTCTCTCTCTCTGATGGAGTCTCGCTCTGTTGCCCAGGCTGGAGTGCAATGGCGTAATCTCGGCTCACTGCAACTCTGCCTCCTGGGCTCAAACGATTCTCCTGCCTCAGACTCCCCAGTAGCTGGGATTACAGCCACGTGCCACCACACCCAGATAATTTTTGTATTTTTAGTAGAGACAGGGTTTCACCATATTGCCCAGGCTAGACTTGAACTGCTGACCTCAGGTGATCCACCTGCCTTGGCCGTTCAAAGTGCTGGGATTACAGGCATGAGCCACCGCTCGGGGCCACATTCCTGTACTTCTTTAATCAAACTTGATAATAAGGCGTTTCTCTAATAAATATTCACTTTTGCCCCAGCTACTTTGACTAGGATTAGTTACTTTAATCAGTGCAATTCTTACCAATTCTTCCCCAGGTGAGAAAGAGATACTACTGTAGCTCTTAAAAATTAGTTTAATTTCCCATTCCTGTATCAAATGCCAGCATGGGAGCAGTTTTATTCACTTGATAAACTAAGCGCTGATGGAAGCTGCTCACTCATTCTGTCTATTGAGGAATAGTGGAGCTGTTTAAGTCCTTACCCACGTGGTCTATTTCAAGTTTAACTCCCAGCTATACATTTAACACCAAAAGAGGAAAAATGCAAAGAAGGTAGAAGACAAAATAAGGTGAAGTTCAAAGTTTTGGCTCATTAGAACTAATTAGAATCTTTTTTTTTTTTTGAGACAGAGTCTTGCTCTGTCGCCCAGGCTAGAGTGCAGTGGCAAGCTCTCAGTTCACTGCAGCCTCTGATTTCTGGGCACAAGCAATTCTGCTGCCTCAGCCTCCTGAGTAGTTGGGATTACAGAGCACCCGCCACCACCCCAAGGGTAATTTTTGTATTTTTAGTAGAGACGAGGTTTGGTCATGTTGGCCAGGTAGTCTCCAACTCCTGACCTCAGGAGATCCTCGTGCTTTGGCCTCCCAAAGTGCTGGGATTATAGGAGCGAGAATCTTAAAGAGATACACGGGCCGGGTGCAGTGATTTACGCCTGTAATCCCAGTACTTTGGGAGGCCAAGGCGGGCGGATCACCTGAGATCAGGAGTTGGAGACCAGCCTGGCCAACATGGTGAAACCCCGTCTCTACTAAAAACACAAAAATTAGCCGGGCGTGGTGGCGCATGCCTATATTCCTAGTACTCAGGAGTCTGAGGCAGGAGAATTGCTTGAACCCAGAGGCGGAGGTTGCAGTGAGCCGAGATCGCGCCATTGTACTCTTGCCTAGGCGACAAGAGCGAAACTGCCGAGAGAGAGAGAGAGAAAGAGAGAGAGAGAGAGAGAGAGAGAGAGAGAGAGAGATCCAGAAAACTCAAGGACTTTACAAATGGGTATTGCCTTTTAAGACCATAACTTCAATCCTAAAAATCTAGATACTTCAGTCCTTCCAGACATTTTACTAGCGGGGATTTTAACAGTTTTGGAGGGTAGGTGAGTGCTATAACTTTATTCTATTAACTTATAGCGGTCCTAATTTGATGATTATAAACTGATGGTGTTGAGTGGGTGCAGTGTCTCACGCCTGTAATCCCAGCAATTTGAGAGGCTGAAGCAGGCAGATCACTTGAAGCCAGGATTTCAAGACCAGTCTGGTCAACATGGCAAAACCCTGTCTCTACTAAAAATATAGAAATTAGCTTGGCGTGGTGGCATGCGCCTGTGGTCCCAGCTACTCGGGAGACAGGCATGAGAATCATTTAAATCTGGGAGGCAGAGGTTACAGTGAGCCAAGATCATGCCACTGTACTCCAGCCTGGGCAAGGCATCTGGAGTGCAGTGGCATGAGACTCTGTCTCAAAAAATAATAATAATAAAACTAAAACTATGTTAATTAAACATTTTAAAAAATAGAATAAACTGATAGTGTTAACATATATTTCCCAGGTACCTAAATTTTCAGAAATCCAAGACTAAAATACCTAGCAGAAATTACCAGGGGTTCTAAACCAGTGCAGAACCTCAATGCAATAAGCCAATTTGGAGATACTCCTACCTCTCTCAATCTCTCTGTCTTCTTTCCTCTCTCTTTCTCTCTCTTTTCTTCTCCCCCTTCTCTGTCTGTCTTCTCTTTCCCTTCCTCTCTCTATCTCTTTCTCTTTCTCAATGTTTCTATCTCTCTGTCTTTTCTCTCTCTCTCTGGAAAAATGTTGGATTTTGGAGTCCGTTATGGCAATGAGCTGCTTATGAAAGCAGAATATCCTAAAATGGAGACACAGCTAGCAGAGTAGGGCCACAGAGAAAATCAGGATTCATTTATTAGTTTTATGACTCCTTTAGACCCAGCAGGAACATACCCTAAGCTTATTTGGATCTGTACA
Organism: Papio anubis; assembly: GCF_008728515.1. NCBI lineage: Eukaryota > Metazoa > Chordata > Mammalia > Primates > Cercopithecidae > Papio > Papio anubis. The sequence goes on from NC_044981.1 coordinate 135,340,446, forward strand.
GAGCCACTCCTCTGCTAGCTAGTATACAGATCAAATGGCAGCTGCCTGATATGTGGAGGAGAAATTTGAAGTATAAAAAGTAAGAACGTGGTTTAAAAGGGACAGTCTTTTACCAGTGTGTCCATTCACCCTTCACTAAGTCATTGAAATAAAGAATACTATGGGTTTGAAACGGTTAAAGAAGAAATTATCAATAAGCCATGGCTGCCCACCCCACTCCCATTCACAACAGTGTCATTTTCCCCAAAGAAACGGAATTTCCCAAGTTCTCCTTGCTGTGAGTGGACTCACATTTTCCAGTTCTCAAAGATCTCAGTATTGGGAATGTCTATGAAATACCGTTTTCATCCACCCACTATAGTTAATCTGGCCAATTCACATTTTCTCCCACATGAAAATTGTAAAATTTTCTTCATTTCCATAACTATTTCTTTGTTTTGTTTTGTTTTGTTTTGTTTTGTTTTGAGACGGAGTCTGGCTCTGTGGCCCAGGCTGGAGTGCAGTAGCCGGATCTCAGCTCAATGCAAGCCCCGCCTCCCGGGTTTACGCCGTTCTCCTGCCTCAGCCTCCCGAGTAGCTGGGACTACAGGCGCCCGCCACCTCTCCCGGCTAGTTTTTTGTATTCTTTAGTAGAGACAGTGTTTCACCATGTTAGCCAGGATGGTCTCGATCTCCTGACCTTGTGATCCGCCCGTCTCGGCCTCCCAAAGTGCTGGGATTACAGGCTTGAGCCACCGCGCCCGGCCTCCATAACTATTTCTTTAAACTTGATCTCAGTTTGGGTTATAGCAGTCCCTTCTTTACTCTTTCTTGTCTTCCTCAGATTTATGCAGTTTTTGACTGAAGATAATCTCTATTCCCTTCCTCAGGTATCTGCAGTGTGTTCTTGCTGATTTTCATACCAAAACAAAACACCTTTTGGCATTTGAAATCTCCATCAATGTTTTTTATTTATTCATACATTTATGCTTTACTCATGGATGCATTCATTTATTCAAATAGGTTAAAATATTTTTAGTGCTTACTAAGATCCTCTATCCTGAGTCTTAGGGATACAGCAGTGAAGAAAAACAAACTCCACCATCATGGAGTTCCCACTGTAAGGTGAAGAAGCAGACAAGTAACAGTATGTCAGGTGGAGATTACTGCTATAAGGAAAAATATAAAGCAATGTAAGAAGGGTAGAGATTATTGAATGGGTGGAAATGTATGTAAAGAATTAAGATTATATCCTGACAATCAGAGAAGGTGACATTTGCAAAAAGACCATAAGGAAGTGTGAAGTTGAAGCAAACAACTATTTGGGGAAAGAGAATTCCTATCAAATGGGAAACAATGCTTCAAAAATCATGAGTCATGAGTGTATATCTAGTATTTGAGAAACAGGAAGGAGGTCACTGTGAAGGAAGACCAGAGAAGGTCAGAGAGAGCGCAGGAGCCAGAATTTGTAGGGCTTAATAAGCAATATATACACCAATGCGGAGGGCTTTATGAGGAATATATATACCTTGAGTTTGCTATGGGAGAGATCCCAAGCCATTGTACAGGTTGAGCTACGAGCAACATGATCTGACAAACCTTTGAAAAGATGACTTTGGTCACCATGTAAGCTTCACTTATATGAGAAAGAGGGCAAAGTTAGAAGCGGGGTGACTCTTACAGGCACCATAAGTTTTCCCCTTGGACTGTGGTGGTAACAGTGAAAGCAGTGCAAAAAGGATCTCTTCTATTAGAGAATTATTTTGCATATAGGGCTGGCAAGATTTCCTGAATAACTGAAGTAGGATATGAAAAGAAAGAGAGGAGCCACACATTTTTAATTGAATAATTGGAAAGATGGTGTTTTCACTAACTGACATTGGAGAACTACAGAAGATATCCAACTACTCCTTAATAGAAAGATTCTATGTGTTTCAGTTTGGCCTCCTTCCTAGACTTACTCTACATCTCTCATTTCCTTTGCTAAAATTCATCTGCCCACCCACAACACTCTCAATCAATCAAGAACATTTATAAGCCACTCATAATTTTCAAAGCCCTGCATTAGAAACTGAAAAGGACATCAAAATATATTATGTGACTCCACAAGTTTCTAAGAATCTATGTGAGAAAAATAACGTTTACCTGTAATAATATAAAAATATAATTCACGTATGCAAAATTATCTGGATAAATAGCCTTTTATGAGCAAAAATTAGTGAATAGCCACAGACATACAGTAGGGCTATAACTATGAACAAGAAATGACTGCTCTTAAGAAGTTTGTAACATATGCTGAAAGTTCAATAAGTGATATCCATGTTTCCTGGTTGGAATGTAACAGTTTTTCAAAATGCATTAAATGAAAAAATGAAACACCAGAACTAAAGTGGGAAGAGATCATTGTCAGCCAGGGGAATTAAATAAATAGGTCAAACCTGCAGTTCCTGCAATACCAGCTTGCATCTTACTGTTTCATGATGCTGTCTCTAACTAAATCCTTCTCCAGCAAATTTCCTCTATACTTACATACAATCAGCACTAGTCTGATTTTCACTTATGTTTATGTTTGCTTAGAAGTATACATTAGTTATGCTCTAGAATATCCATTTGATGGCAGGAGCTTCATCTTATTTAATTCCCTTTGAGCTTTAGAGAAGCTAAATAAATATTGTGAAAAAGTTACAACACATACTTGAATATTAAAAAATGTTTTACATTACTTAAAATCGCTTTTGGAAAAGGGGGAGGGAGTAGGGATTCTTTCCAAAAGTCTATAAAACTTCCTTCTTTTGGAATATATATATATCTTTTGCAGCCCAAGATAGGAATCCACTCAATGTTCAACAGAATCTGTCAAGTACTTGTTCCCTAATTTTAGTTGTCAGATTTTAATCCAGGAAGTGGTACTATTTCCACATATTGTGTATAATTTCAATCAATCGTGAGATGTGTGATGTAAAGATTCCTTTCATCAGGAACTGCAAGTTATATTAATTTCTTCTAAAATATTTATAATTTAAACTCCCACTGAAGACTGATTTTTCTAAGCCTCTTCAGTGGGAGTGAAAACTACAGTTAATGTGAAGTCAGATCTATATTTTGTTCCAACTCTGTGGCTCATTCATCTGCATACCTGGTTAACTCAGACTAGTAGATTTGCTCTCTCATCTATCACACAGAGCTACTAAACCCTGCCTATGTCACATAGCACTAGATTGTGATGAAAAGTTTAAAAATAATAATAACCATCTATAGAAACACTATCAATCGTGAAGCATTCTACAAAAGTAGAATATTTTTGTTTACCAGTAAAACCTGCTAATATGCCAGTTCTGTCTTCTGGCGAGATGCTTTTGGTTAAAATGGGGCATTTATCTAAAATGGCAGACAGCAGTTTGTTACTTTGCTGATTTTGTTTCTCATACTTTAGGAATTGTGTGTGTGTGTGCATTTCAAACAAAATATCCTTTAGTTGTCTCAGGTCATCAGTGACATTCATAGTATGAAGTTTTTGTTTTTAAAGATGCCAAGATTGACAAAACATGATGAGAGAAATTATTGCATAATGCTGATGTTTTCCATTTGTCAGCCACACTTGAGTTTCTTAAGCAATATTTGACATTATCATAATGTAAATTGACATATCATTTTTATTGTACTTTTTATGCAAAAGGAAAAGAGAAAGCCAGAAAAAGATAACAAAGAGAAAAAACATTGAAGTGAAGGAAATTGCTTCAAACACAGATCAAATAGCTGAAAATACAAAAAATGTAGTTAGTTACTTTGATGGGTAGATGCAGTGAACATTATAGTTCTCTCTGCCTTCTTCCTTTGTTTATTCATTTTTGTAACCATTTTATATTCTTCATTTCTAAAGGAAGTATAAAAAGCTTTTAATATTCTTTATTTGTAAAAGAAATTTAATATAATACATGAAATAATTAGAATTAGAATTTATAAAAGCATTCAGCTATGTGATAGAGATAAAAATCAACTAGCTTCAGTTTCCGTACTTAGCATTAAATAATTGGAAAATAAAGCTGAAAAATAGGCTGCTTATCATTTAAACAAACATTCTGAAATACTGGACATAAAACTAGAAGAAAAGTGCAACACTACAACAAAAAAACCTGAAACATTATTAAGGACCATTTTTTAAAAGCCAAAATCAATGTATAGATTATATTCCTAAGCAAAAATGTTCTAATATTTTAAGGACATGAATTTTCCTAAACAAGTGTATAAAGTCAGATAATCACAGCAGGATTTTCATGAAACTTGACAACCAACTTTAAAGTTCATTTGTAAGATAAAATGAAAATAGACAAGAAAAAATTTAAAGAAATAAGAGGGAATGCCCTACCAGATATCAACATGGTGTATGAATTCATGGTAATTAGAATACCATATGTTAGCATAATAATAGATTAATCAACAGACTAAATAGTATGAAAAAGACTCGTAATAATATTGGAATTTAGAACATTAAATAATTAGTATACAGTTAAGAGAATGTATTATGGAGCCAGAGTGCCTGTGTTCAAATTTGATCCTGACACTAATTGGCTGTGTCACCTTGAAAAAATTATTTAATCTCAATCTAAATTTTGATATATATAAAAAGGAGATATAACAGTATCTACCCATTTATAAAATTAAGCTCTTTTTTTTATTGAGAAGACCTTTCTAAGCTAGATGCAAACTTAAGCACTATAAATATAATGATTTGAAAAGTGCTTGCATAAGAATTTTAAATTTCATCCAAAACACTATAAAGTCAAGGAGCAAAGGAGAGTCTGGAGAAAAAATTATGAGTAGACTATAGAAAGGTATATTATCTAGAGTATTTTTAAAATCCTAAATATTAATAAGAAAACTTGAATCTAATTGAAAAATAAGCAAAGGAGATGAAGACAATTCACCTACCAATGAGATATAAAAAGATGCCCAATATCACTAATAATCAGGAAAACATATATTGAATAAAAATTATATATAGCTTTTATTTACTTTTTCTTAACCTTAAGTTCTAGGATGCATGTGCAGAATATGCAGGTTTGTTACATAGGTATACATGTGCCATGGTGGTTTGCTGCACCTATCAACTCGTCATCTAGGTTTTAAGCACTGCATGCATTAGGTATTTTTACTAATGCTCTCCCTCCCCTGCTTCACACCCACTACATATAGTTTTTGATCAAATATATTGTAAACTATTTAAAAGATAACCTAGTTTTGACAAAAAGAGGAAAAACAAGTCCTGTCATGCACTGTTAGTAGGAAAATGCATTAATAATGCTCTAGAAGGTAAAAGGGCAAATTCTTAAAATATTAAAGGAGCATATACCTCAATCAGTAATTCATTTCTGAATGTCTACTCTACAGAAAAACAGAGGTGCACAAGGGCATATGTACAAAGTGGGCTTTTTATATTTTTACATACAATTAAAAGTCACAAACAATATAAATGTCTTAAATATATTGGAATATTTCTAGTATGGTGTACTAAGCAGCAACTAGAGAATAAGGCAAATTAGTATGACTCATAGGAGAAGATACCCAACTCATATTGTTAAGTTAAAAGAAAGCATATTGCAGGACTATACAAGTGGTGTGCTCACATTTTATATTTAATTCATTTACTTCTAATACAAATTCATAGGAAAGACCAGCAAGTGCACGCACTAAACTCTCAACAATGATCAATTCTGTGTTGAATAATGAAACAAGAGAGATGTGAAAGTAGACTTTCAGTTTTTAGTCTATATTTCTCTATTTTAAAAATGTTTCACAGTAAAATATGTAGGCATCACTTATGTAAATAAAATAAAGAATCCATAGTAGACACCCCTATTACATGAGGCTCCTTTTCAGTTGATTATATGATATTTTGCTATGGTTTGAATTTTTGTCCCCTCCAAAATTCATGTTGAAGCTTAATCCCCAGTGTAGCAGTATTGAGACGTGGGACCTCTGTTTGTTTTGTTTGTTTGTGGTTTTTTTTTTTTTTTTTTTTTTTTTGAGACAGAGTTTCCCTCTTGTTGCCCAGGCTGGAGTACAATGGCATGATCTCGGCTCACTGCTACCTCTGCCTCCCTGGTTCAAGCAATTTTCCTGCCTCAGTCTCCCGAGTATCTGGGATTACAGGCACCCGCCAGCATGCCCAGCTATTTTTTGTACTTTTTGTAGAGACAGAGTTTCACCATGTTGGTTGGGCTGGTCTTGAACTCCTGACCTCAGGTGATCCACCTGCCTTGGCGTCTCAAAGTGCTGGGATTACAGGTGTCAGCCACCATACACCTGGCCTGAGACGTGGGACCTCGTAAAGGTGACTAGGTCATGAGAAGTGATTGAGTCATAAGGATTCTGCCCTCAAGAATGAATTAATCCATTCATAGATTAACAGATTCATGTGTTATCATGGGAATGGGACTAGTGGCCTTATGAGAAAAGAGAGACCCAAACTAGCAAGCTCAACTCCCTCAACATGTGATGCCTTGTACATCTTTAGGACTCTGCAAAGGGTCCGTACCAGCAAGAAGGCCCTCAACCAGATGCACTCACTCAACCTTAGGCTTCTCAGCTTTCATAACTATAAGAAATAAGTTCCTTTTCTTTATAAATTATCCAGTATTAGGTATTACATAATAAGCAACAGAAAATGAACTAATACACCACAGAATGCCCAGCCTCACTGATTTCTATATCTCTAAGATTTTCTACCACCCAAGGAACTTTAACCTCCCTCCTCTGCCAACTATAATGCAGAACAATTGAACTTTGCCCCATTTTGTACTCGAAATCCAATGTGTGAAAATACACAGTTGTAGTATAATCCCTTGTTTAAAAGCATTTAGTTGAGATGTCTCATAACTACACTGAAGGTGTCTTGGTACCACTAACATTATACGTTTATAATAGATTACCCACTGAAGAACCCTTAACTCACTTCTTTTCCTTTTAGATTTTGTACTATGAGGACATGACACTTTAAGCCAGGACAACGATCCACTACCTCAAGATATAAAGCCAAGGAAATATTAGAAAATGGGAATCAAAACCTTAACATTGTTGAGCTATAAAATTTTCCCTAGACTGCCTAACTCTGGAAATCTACAGGTAAAAAATATCATAATACATATTAATATATTTTATATATGCTAGTGTATAAACATACTATATATATATATTAATTTGTTAGTTATATAGTAATAGAAAATAAATAGATATTTCTTTAATATATAATAAATTAATATATAATAAATACACATTCATATCTAATATATTAATATATTATTAGTTATATTAACATGTAATATGTATTAATATATGTATTAATATATGTATTAATATAACATATTAATATAGCAAATATTTAATTATATATTCATATATTAATATAACTAATATATGATAGAATAACCTAATATATTAATATATAATATGCTAATATATAAACATATTTTATATACATTAGAATATTTTTTACCTGTAGATTTCCAGAGTTAGGCAGTCCCAGGGATAATTATATATATATGTATACACACACACACACACACCCACCCCACCATAACCAAAACAAATCAGCATGTGGTATTTTCAATGAACAGGTTTAAAGTTAAAACATTATATTGAATTTTTTTTTCTATCCCTGCTCTATGTGGATAAGAGAGATGGGGAAAGCTAGAAGTGTGTGTGTAAGTGGTCCCAGCTGTCTGGCTGAGTCCCAGACCCCCCACTCTGAAAGTCTCCACTCAGGACCCTTCTTATTAGCAGTGTCCACTCCTTGGGCCTACGCTTATTGGGAATTCCACTTGTAGAGGTTGTATGAGCTCCAGTTTTCCAAACATGAATTTATAACTCAAATCTCACCCCATAATTTAGTTCTGTTATCTGAGAATATCCAATTTGGTTTCCTTTCTTACAGTAATAACTATATAAATGGTAAGAATTTGGGGTAGTCCTTCGGATCTTTAACGAAGTCTCAGCTTCCTCAGTAACAAGTTGGTGCAAATTTTATCCATAAGTTGCTCCAAAAGAATCAGACTTTCCAGAGGGTATTGCACAGTGGCATGGTGTCTTTTTAAACATATATAGTGGTCTTTCCTCCCATCTGCTAATTTCTGGTCAGAACTCAACTAGGTATCTTAGAGACTCTCTACATAATCACCATTTAAAGGTTGTTTGACCCTTGATTCAGAGACGGTTATTGTTTGCCTCAAGACTGAAGTACGTATCTACTATTTGGGCATCTCAGCATCAGTATCTCATTCCTTTGATAACAAAGACTTAACTTTCCTTTGGAAGACCTGAATCTTCCATCCTGCCATATGGACTGATGAGATTTACCCTACAACCTAGCTTAAGCATCTGACATATGGTCTAGATCTAGTAGTGATAATTACACGTTCCCAGGACCACTGGAGGGTGAACTTAAGACCCAACGTGGAACAAGGAGAGTGGTGTCTGGAATTTCACTAAAGCTAACTGAAAAAAAAAACAGATGTTCTTATTTTTCTGAGGTTGATAAGCCTGGAAATGCAGGTGTTTCCCCACAGACAAAGAGCCTGTCTGAGATTGAAGCCAACACAGAGGAAAGCAGACATACAGGGGGAAAATGACAAATTGAAGATGTGCTTTAAACGCTGAAATTCAGCTTTATCAGGTGTCATGAAAGCCAGTTCTACCTTGGAACTACTTTTTTCTTGCACTCAGAGTTAACTACTATTCTGAATTTTGTTATTATTTCCTTGCTTTTCATTCTAGATTCACTTGTATGCATGTATCCCTAAATAATATTGCTTAATTTTGCTTTTTTTTTTTTTTTTTTTTTGAGAAAGAGTCTCGCTCTGTTGCCCAGGCTGGAGTACAGTGACGCAGTCTCAGCTGACTGCAAGCTCTGCCTTGCCGTTCACACCATTCTCCTGCCTCAGCCTCCCAAGTAGCTGGGACTACAGGTGCCCGCCACCATGCTGGGCTAATTTTTTATATTTTTAGTAGAGACGGGGTTTCACTGTGTTAGCCAGGATGGTCTCGATCTCCTGACCTCGTGATCTGCCTGCTTCAGCCTCCCAAAGTGCTGGGATTACAGGCTTGAGCTACAGGGCCCAGCCTAATTTTGTGTGTTTTAAAATTATGTGAGTAAATGTTTTGTTCATGTATTTTGTGAATGACTTCTTTTACTTAGCAATATTGAGAACTATTTACATTGTTTGTAGCTACAGTTCATTCATTTTGACTGTTGTATAGCAATCCATTGAATAAATATGTAACAATTTTATTACTCATGTAATTCCTGGGTTTTGATATTACAAATGTCTTCATGAACACACACACACACTGGAAAACATGGAAGAAATTCTATCCCTATGATTGAAGATCCCAGATTGTAAAAACCTATTGCCTTTAATATTTTTGTATAACATTACAATATTTCCCAGAGTGATTGCACAAATATGTAATCCTACCAGCCATACAAAGGCTTAATGTTGCTCCATATTCATTTCAACATTTAGTTTTATCAGACTTTTTAATATCTTGAAAATATGATGGGAATATGTTAGTTCAAGTATTTTATTAACATTTCCTTTTTTACTAATGAGATTGAAAATATTTTCTATCTTTGTGAGACATCCATTGCTTATTTATGTCTTTTGATAATTTTTTGTTACGCTGTTAATTTTTTATTGATTAGTAGGAACACTGAAATTTTCTGGATATTAATCCTTTGTTGTTACAAATTTAAAGCTATCGTTCCATATTTGCACTTTTAAAAAATTATCTTTTGATGAATATAAATTATATTTAGTAAAGTCTGATAGTTTAATGTCCCCATTTGTCTTATACAATTTTTGAATTTTATTTTTTAAAACTTCCTTCTTTATTTGAGACCAAAAAATATTTTTCTCCTGATCTTCCTTTTAACTGTTTTAAAGTTTTGTCTTTCATGTTAAGCCACAAATCCATTGTCAAATAGTATTTTATGATGTAACATAGTGACTTGATTTCTTTTCTTTTCTTTTCGTAGACTTAACCATTTGTCTTAGCACTATTTATTGAATAATCCATCATTTCTCTGGTGATTTTAAGGTGCCATGTTACTTTACCATCTCTGTTTCTTTAGGTTTTTTATCCCTGAGACATATATGTATACTAAGTGTTATAGTTTAAATATAAATGTCTGGTACAGCCTGTTAACTCATTTTGTGTTATGGCTATCATTGGCCTTCGAGACTTATGTACAAAACTAATACTCATATGCTAAAGTTCAAAAAATAAATCTGTGAGATTTGATTGGTATTATTTGAACCTATCAATCAACTAGGAAAAAATGGACACCTTTTGGATAACAAGTTCTCTTAATAACATCTATTAACATCAATGTCTTAGTTGACTTAGGCCTTGTTTAACTTTTCTGAATAAGAGTTTATTGCTTTCTTCAAAAAGATACATTTCTTGTTAGAGATTTTTATAGATACATTAACTGTTTTGTAGTTATGATAATATACCTTTTAAAACCATATTTTTGTTTCTTATTGGTGTATTGGCATGACTTATAAGTTGATTTTTTATTATATAGTAATATTTCCTTATTCTAGTGTTCATAATTTATCTGCAGATCCTTAAGATTTTTGATAGTTAATCATACCAATATAGCATCTAAAATAAAAAACCAATTTTGTTTCCATTTCCATCCTTAAACTTTTATTTTCATTGTTTCCCTGTAGAACCTTCAGCACAATATTGAATAAAAGTAGTGAGAGTATGTGTCCATGTTTGGTTCTAATTTTAAACAGCATGTTTCTAATCAATCATAAAGTATGCTGCTTACTCTGGATACTTTTAGTGGATATACCGTTTTATGATAAGAAAGTTCTCATGTATTCTTAATTTAGTAATAACCAGTGATATGGTTTGGCTGTATCCCCACCCAAATTTCATCTTGAATTGTAGTTCCCATAATTCCCACGTGTCATGGGAGAGACCCGGTGGGAAGTAATTAAATCATGGAGGCGGTTAGCCTCATGCTATCCTTATGATAGTGAGTGAGTTCTCATGAGATCTGATGGTTTTATAAGGGGCTTTTCCCCCTTTTGCTCAGCACTTCTCTTGCCTGCTGCCATGTAGGTCATGCTTTTGCTCCTCCTTCACCTTCCACCATGATTGTGAGGCCTCCTCAGCCCATGTGGAACTGTGAGTCCATTGAAACTCTCTTTCCTTTATAAATTACCCAGTCTCAGGTGTGTCTTTATTAGCAGCATGGGAATACATTTAATACAGACATTTGCTACTATTTCTATACATATAGTACCAAAGATCCTAGCTAGTACCATAAAACAAGAAACATATATTCAAGACAAAAAATTTGGAAAGGAGGAAATGGATGTCATTATTTTCACATGATATAATTATCTACTTAAAAATTAATCTTCAGTTCCCACCTATGAGTGAGAACATGCGGTGTTTGGTTTTCTGTTCTTGTGATAGTTTGCTAAGAATGAGGCCTATCATGGGGAGGGGGGAGGGGGGAGGGATTGCATTGGGAGTTATACCTGATGTAAATGACGAGTTGATGGGTGCTGACGAGTTGATGGGTGCAGCATATGTATACTTGTGCACAAGTATACATATGTAACAAACCTGCATGTTATGCACATGTACCCTAGAACTTAAAGTATAATAATAAAAAAAAAAAATTAAAAAAAATTAATCTTCATGAAAATTACCAGAGATGATCAAAGAATAAAGCAAGGTTAGTGGACATAAGATCATTGCAAAGAAGTCCATTGTGATTCTATATGCTAACAAGAAATAAATAACAAACGTGCTTTAAAAGACACCTTTGACAACAGCATAAAAATATCAAACACCTAGGAACAAATCTAGCAAAGGATTGCCAGATCTTTGAGAAAAAATATTGATATTTAGAAAGACAACCTAATTAAATAAAAAGACGTACCATGTGGATATATAGATAAATTTAATACCACAAAATTGTAATTCTCCAATTGATTAATGTGCAGTTCCAATGAAAATATCCACAGAGAAAATTCATTACCAGAATTATAAGAAATAACTCAATATGCCTGCTTTTACTGAAATTTTTAGATCACCACCATATATAAAAATGAGTTTGTGAGGGACATTGTAAATTTAAAGACTTTGCATTATCGATCATATTGTTGTTTATTGCGCTGAATATTTTACATTTCACAGCTTAAGATCTAATCTCAAACCAGGAGGTGGCCTTTATGGGCCACATCAGATGGTTCTATAGCCTTCTGGACTTCAAGGGACCAAGCAATGGACAGTACCAGCAGGACACCAGAGACAGGGATGAGAATTGCAGTAATGACAATTGTAACACTCAATCCCTCACAGCAAGATAATCTTGGACTAGCTATGTCATCCAATAGGAAATCACCCTTCTCAAAGCAGCATGCTCTACACATCTTTTTCTGGGTACAGTGACCACTCTGTTCTCTCATCTTTTTAATCCCATTGTCAATAGTGTCTTTTTCTTCTGTATAAGTGTGGTGATAGCACCATCCTAGTACTTAACTTCAGTTTACTGAACTCTCCGTTGTGGTTTATCCAACATCTGATCCACATCTTGGAAGTAGTCCCTTTGTAAAATAAACCTTTTTCAAATTATTTTACATTGAATGTGCTATGTATTTCCTTGAAGGACCCTAAAAATTACTTATGTATAATAAATATCACTGGGTGAAGAATGAATCAAGTCAAAGCAATCTAGCATCCTGTCAGAAAAAAGTACTCTTATTTTGTGTAGCATGTTATGATATCCATAACTTTAGTGACTACAAGTTGAATTTAAATCCTACTGATATTTAAGAACAATAACAAGAAAAGCAAGATATTAAAGTATAACATATAAGTGGCAGTTTGCTTACATTTTCACAACTCGATCAACTGAATATCAAGACCTTACATTTGAAGTTTGCTTAACAGATATTTACAGTATATAATAATAACAAATATCTGTCAGATCCATTTACAGTTACTAAGATCTTCCTTAGATTATGTCTATGCAGAGGACTATTTGACTTTTTTTCAGACAGCATGTGGGAAGAGAGGAACTAGAAATGTAAAGTTTGTACCTTAGGATGCCCTCCTTGTTGGTCTGGCATAATGAAACTTCATCTACTGTGCTCATTTTAAGGCATAATAATTAGTGATGAATTCTGAAACTAGCAAGAGGATCCACAATAGGTAAGATAAACGATTATTAAAACGCAGATATAGACAATTTAATGATTCTGAGTTATTAAAGTAGAGATATTGGGGGAAGTTTAATGGTGATTCTAAATATGTATATTGCATTTATATAATAAGTACCATAGTTTTTAAAAGTTTTCACTAAGATTAAGACTAGAGTGAGAATGAGTTTAGATTGAAATCAGGAATCCAACAATATGTTGGCTATAATGAGTGGCTAGACTTTGGGTTGAATTACCAAGAGTACTTACAGATGTCATGCAACAGAAGTTATTCAATACTACTCAACAGTCTTGAATAGAAGCCTATTCAAAGCCTAACTGCAAATTTATACAACAGTAAAGGCATGAGTAACTAAGGCAGCCATGATAAAATAGGAATTTCTGTCATTCACAAAACATCCTTAATCCAATACATGAATTAAACCATAAGTTATTGCTCATAAAGTTAAGTTGTAATGTGTGTACATGTACTCAGAGAGATTGTAGAATAGCCTTTATTGAGACAGTTGAAATTAGGCTAATCCCAACATATAATATGGTTTGGGCACCCTGCCTAGTGATAAAAAGATGATTCATGATGTTTATAGCTCGAGGACTCTATGATTCATTGATGATTATCTAAAGTGTCATCCAGAAAACAAATACAGTGTGTGACTGCATACATAGATCAATAAAGGTCAGGACAATGGCACATCTCCAAGCTAAGTTACTCCCTAAAAATAAGATGAACCAAAACATATCAGCTTTTCTCAGTTATGACTCTACTAATAAATTTGTATTGACTAGCTTCTATGTGTCCAATTCTCTGCTGGAGATAATGAGAAAAACAGAAATATTATCTTAAAATATTTACTTTCTGGATGAAAAATTATAACATCAGCCAAGACTAACCAAGTATTTTTAAATAGTGTGACATAGTTTTGTAGAAATTCAGAATGGTAAAATTTGGTTAAATTAATGATAACAATTAATAACTACAATAATAGTTATTTCATGCTGATAGCCTACAATGCCAGGCACGTAGTAATCATCACTTACCATTAGTTGTGATTACTATGTTCCATGCACTGTGATAAAAATTAACGTCACCACTTCATAATAATAATCACATAAACTAGGTATTATTAATGACAAAAAGTCAACGATATATCATACATGTATGAATAAACAAATGAAGTAGTAAGTGAAAAAAACTGGGGCTCAGAAAGTTTAAATAACTTGCCTAAGTTCATGAGACAGAAAGATTTGAAACTTAAGCTAAACCTGAAAATAGGAGCAGATTTGTGGCTAGAGAGGAAGAGGGAAATACCAAGTATGGGGACTAGAAAGAGGAAAGGTGCAGAAGCAGAATAAGCCTGGATGTTAGTGGGAAAAAGAGACAGTAAGTCTGACTAGGACAGGGAGTGAGGTATTAGAGAGTACACCTTATAGAATGTGGACAGTACAGTTCCTTGCAGTCTAGGAAAAAGAGTTTGGATATGATGTAACAATGTAGACATGACTGAAAACAGAATGACATGAGGAAAGTGTTGTTTAATAAAGGTGTAAACAGGCAGCATTAAGCAGTGCAGATCTGACAGAAAAAAACCTATCATTAACATAGGAAGCATTTGTAAGTCTAAACTAGAATTATGAGGGTCTGCATTTTGATAGTTGATTGCAAAGGAGATAAGGAAGAAATGATGAATATAAGATATTTTGAAAGAAAATATGATTATAGAAGTGAAGGGAAAAGATAAAGCAATGAATAAGCCCATGTTTAGTGGTAAAGTATATCAAATGATAGTTTCACTGAAAGAAAAATAGATATAGAATATATTGTTTTACTTTACTAAAAGATAAATAGAAATAGAAAAGAGATGGAAAAAAGAAAAAAAATTATATGAGTGAGGTGATAATGTTATCTCCAAATGTAGATATTCTATGCATTGGTGAAAAGATTGAACTAGGATACAGGTGCAAAATCTGGCTTTGAGATGCAGAGTTTTACGACATGCTATGAAAAAGAGGTGAGGCACTTGAGACCAATATAATAAGCACAATTGATGGAGAAGAGGAACCAAGTTTAAGTTGTGATTATGAAATTTAACTAGAGGAAGTCACAACATCTCTGAAACTCAGTTATTCCATGTTTAGTGGAGAAGATAGTATCTACTTCACACACTTTGTTTTGAGCACACAAAATGAAAGGGCTTTGCAAAATATAAAGCTATGTAAATTAAGATAGTGTGATGTAAAGTCACGAGAATGGAAGGTTGGAGATTTTAAACTACATATTTCTTAAGGGTTTCCAAGTTGAGACTTTAGCCTTCTTCCCTTGATTGAAGATCCACATTTTGCTGTGCTATGAAGGGGATAACTCCTTATCATAAGCGAACATTAGAAGGCTGATTGGCCGGTCTGCTTCTGAAACACAGTAAAAATACTGCTGAAATCTTTGTAAATCTTGGAAAAGCCTTTGAATAATCATCTTTAGGTTTTGCTTAATTGCAGCAATATAATTTTAAGCAGCAAATAAAGGAATAAATCAGAAAAATCTCCAATTCAAAAGTTATTTTTCTTATGGCATACTTATGGGTAAACAAGCATGTTAAATATTGCTTATACTTATTCTGTATTATTAGTTTCAAGCCTTAAAATTGCATAATACTAAATTATAAAATGAAATATTTAGACACATTGATTTAAGGATACATAATAATCCATTTTTAGTTTTTCTTTTACTTTTTAAAGTTACTATTTGCACTGAAATAAATGATACTGCTTTAGGAAAAAAAAATCAAAACATAGATGCCTGAGCAGAGTAAAAATTCTTAGAGAAGCAGGACTATGTATATTTTGTGTCTTTAGACTATGTTTATAATATCAGTATTTTATTGGTAAAGATTGAACTGAAAAATATTTGTATCTACTTTATCCATTTTGATTGGATGAGACATGTGCATCTTGATATTTCTTAAGGGTATTACAGCTCAAGTTTGGGTACATAATAAGAAATTTCCTAATATAAATTCAAACCAACTTGTGATTACATTTTCACTTGCTTTTTTTTTTTCCTTTATTTTTGGTATGCTAGTCGAGGTGTGAGCTTTTTATTATAAATGTCACAGATGTCACTTTTCCTTTTCCCAAAGGTATTTGAAAGAAAATAAGGACATTATCTCAGTTTTCACCAGTATGCGTGAGTGTCCCCAGCGCAGGGAATTTCTTGATTCAGCTTTGCATCCCAGCACCTTGGACAGTGGCAGGCTCAAAATTGGCTTTTAATACCTATTTTGGAACATCAATGATTTTGTCGTGATATCATACTTGTTTTATATGTCTCTAAAAATAACAATCACCAGAGCTTGAGCATGTTTTTATTTTGCTGTAATAATTGCTTTTATGCAAACTACTTCTAAATTGTTTTTATTTCACTTTTAATGCAAGATCAACACTTGGAAAATTAAATCTCTTAAGCTAAAATTCATGTTAGCACAAAAATTATTATTATTTCAAGATATCTTCTTCATTTTACTTACAAAATCACCATATAAATGTAAGACAAATTAAATTGTAAAATGCTCTTTCAAAAGCAGAGCTTACTTTTATTCTCATACTCAAGCTCACAAAGAAATTCTTAGAGGTAGAAGGGAGGCTCCCGTGCCCCCCGCCCCCCCAACTCAAAAAAGAAACTGAAAAGAAAAAGAGAAATTTCCACTTAACTTTTAAAAATATTATTACTGTGAAACAGTATGGGTTAGTGTAAATTGTAAAGACACGTATGTTCTGAACTCCTCTTTCACGCTGAATTCCCTTTCACGCTGATATAATATATTCTTCCTGCTTTCTGTTATTGTTCGCATGCACTACTATAAAGATTATGGATCCCAGCAATTACTCCTTATTTTCACGGTAGAAACCGGCACTGAATAGGAAACAGGAAAATGTACAGAGGGCAAATCCGTCTGTAAAGGATCTCTGTGGGCCGATATTTATTTCGGTTTGCACTAAATTAGTCGTGGCTTCGCAAGAACCCTTTGTCTGTGGGACGGTGGGTCCCATCATGGCAACCATTATCTATTCGTGGAAACGACATCTGCTGACTCCGCCCGGGCTGGGGGTGGGGAGGGAGCACCGCGTGGAGAGCTCGACTGAGAATTAAAGTGAGTGAACAAAGAGAACTCCCATCAGCCGCCCGCCAGCGTCTCGCAGCTGCATCAGGAGACGTCAGTCACGCCCGGAAAGCTGTTCAAGTCCGCCTCCTTGGAAAAGGAGCTCAAGTAAATAATTGATGGAGATTGACGGAATCCAGGACAAAGCTTTGCAGAAAACGAGTGCATCCGTGTTCGAGCGGTTTTGGAATCCTCTGCCAAGTACGGGATAAGAGAATAGAGCAAGGACTTTGAGCGCTGCTGCCAATTTTCCATCTCGGGCGTGGCTCTGGCCTTTTTGTCTCTTTATCCCGCCACTCCCCACCCCTGGACCCCGTCCCCCTCCCCGCCGCCTTCTCTTTCCTCTTGAAAGTAACCTCTCTTTGGTTACTTCTACCCTATCGTCCCTTGCAATCCCGCCCTCTCCCCTGCCCAGTTCGGTGAGGTCAGCTCATGAATATCTCTGCACTTCCTGGGGAGCGTCTGGCCCAGCTTGGTACCTCGCGTGTTAGCCTGCTGAGAGCTGCAGCTCCAGCCCAGCCGCGGACCTCCGAGAAGTCACCAGCTCTGGGAGCAGCTGAATCTTGACGTTACCGCCATTGTTTGGAGAAATCAAGTGGGTGTGGAACTGCGGCGAGCGAGCCCAAAGTCATGCTCACCCGGAAAGTCGCATACAATAATATGAAGTTGAACTTCCCTCAGCGAAGAAAAGCACAATAATAAACCCTGAGATCCCCGGAATATCAGAAGGAAAGTGCTGTTGATTTGCTCAACTACTTGGAAACCTCGCCTCTGCTGAGAAGTGAGCAAGTTCTGGATTTCTAAAGGGTTGGGGATGAATGATGGGGTGGGTCAGCGGGCGGATAAAACTTGAGATTAAAAGTGTTGGTCTAAGTCGTGCCGGGGTTGGTTGGGTGGCAATTTTCACTGGGAAAGCCTTGAAGAGATGCAGCATCTTGTCACTTTGTGCGAACCACGTGACAGCAGCCGGATACCTTTGATTGTGGAGCCCAGTTACTGGAACACAAGCTTTCACCTGGGTTAATGCTGTCTGGGGGCTGAGTTTAAACATTGGCTTCTCGGTTCTGGAATTATTCTGCCTGATTAAAAACAAAAATAAGTTTGCATTGGCAATATAAATTAGTTAGATAGCCCATGTTAGTGTCACCCAAGATGATAAACTAGGCCAGACGTTCTAGTATTATTGTGGCTGGGAGAGAAGATGTAGAAAATAAGTTGATGGGCAAATTTCTCCCCTGATGTCTTCTTTGTTCACCTTTATATTTCAAAGTGAGTTGGAAGGAGATGCCAGAAACAGAAAGGAAGGTGGATTAGGAATCCTCTGGTAATATTTCTTTATAAAATGAGGAATTACTGCATGCTAAGTTGTGATGCTAAAAATAGATGTTAACAAGAATTATGCAAGTAAAATAACTGGCAGTAGGGTAACCTCCTCTCTGTATAGGACAAATATTTTTAAAGCAGAAATTTATGCCTAGTCATGCCCTTTCACTGCTTTAGACAGAAATAATTTTAAGGAAAAGGCAACTAATTGACTAGCTGCCTGGATCCCTAGGGAGAAGAACCTATGAGGCAGTAGCTTGCTGTTTTTCAGATTAAAGAAGCTAGTGATGGATTTATCTTGGAAATATATATACTGGAAATTGATCTTACCACTATGAGGGAAGATGCACCAGCCTTCTGGGTTCTGTCTCAGAATATGGCTACATAGGAGGGAATGGGCACTTTAAAAAGTACAACTTTGCCTATGATATGCAATGTAAGAAGATGGCTAAGAATGAAAATATTTTCTATCTAGCAATTACACTTAAAACTAAAGTGATTCATAAGGACTACAAAATTGGATGAGCATAGGAAAATTCATCACCAGAAACTTAGGAAACTGCAGAACTGACCATCAACTCTTCCAAACGTATTTTAAAAATTATTTCCCCAAAGGGAAAAGATAAGCTTTGGGGTTGCTAATAACTAACCCATATAGACAATTCTTAATGCTGTTGTTTTCTTGAAACTGAATTGATTTAAAGGCATTCATTATTTATATTTTCTTTTAGTTCTGTTACAAAGGAAATTGGGTGCATTTCCCCAAAAACAACGTTGGAACCGGCTTAGGAAAGTGTCATTTATCCGTAGAAAATTTTCTCTAGGAGCCCTACATCATAACTCTTTTCCTCTAATTGAACTTGGGAATACTAATTAAATGAAAACTTTCTCCACTAAACTAGGCTTTACATATGGATTTGATGGTGAGGAAAGCCAACGTTGTAAAAGCAGAGATTTGACAACTCTAATATATGGACATCTTTTCTTTCTGAAGCCTCTTTTCGACTTTATCTCTTTTCTTTTATATCTCCCTTCCCACCAATTCCTGTCTGACTCTGTATCTCACCCTTTCCAAAGCCTGCTACCATGAGAATGTAAGGTTCAGCTGCTTTCAGATCCGTCATTTTGCTAAGGTGGAGTGAGATGGAGACAGCGCCACCCTGGGCAAAATGAGAATTGACATGCCTGCATCCTATTCCTAAAGACAGCCCTGCGTCCTATTCCTAAAGTCAAAGCTTCTACTAAGCGCCATCCAAATCTCATCATTTTCTGAGGGCTTCTCTTGTACAGCAATATCACCCTTTGCTGTGCAACAACGCAGACATGTTGTGTTCTTCTCTCCTTTTGTTTCTGCCCCAGCTTAGGAAGGAAGGTTGGCGGCGGTGAAGAGGGAAGAGGATGATCTAGTAATGGGCTATTCCAAATCGCATCTGGTAGGTTCTTCCTAGCCATGAGTCAGCCACCGACTGGGGGCGCTGCCCCTCCCACAGCAGCAGCTCCTCCCGCCGCTGCAGCCACTGAGGCTCGTCTGCACCCGGAGGGCAGCAGCAGAAAGCAGCAGCGAGCTCAGTCACCCGCTAGACCGAGGGACAATTCGCTGCGACAGACAATCGCGGCCACCAGGTCCCCAGTGGGGGCTGGCACTAAACTCAATTCTGTTCGGCAGCAGCAGCTGCAGCAGCAGCAACAGCAGGGTAACAAGACCGGGAGCCGCACGGGACCGCCCGCCGGCGCCCGAGGAGGCGGAGGCGGGGCCGACAAGGCGACGCCCCTGGCGCCCAAAGGGGCCGCTCCGGGAGCTGTCCAGGCCGCTGCTGGTGCTGAAGCAGCCCCAGCCGCGACCCTGGCCGCTTTGGGCGGCAAGAGGCCCGGACCGCCCGAGGAGCCGCCTCGGGAGCTAGAGTCCGTGCCCTCGAAACTCGGGGAACCCCTTCCATTAGGAGAAGGGGGAGGAGGGGGCGGGGAAGGAGGAGGAGCCGGCGGCGGCTCCGGGGAAAGGGAGGGGGGCGCTCCCCAGCCGCCGCCGCCCAGGGGCTGGCGAGGGAAAGGCGTACGCGCTCAGCAGAAGGGCGGCAGCGGCGGGGAGGGGGCCTCCCCTTCGCCATCCTCCTCTTCTGCGGGCAAAACCCCAGGACCCGGCAGCAGAAACTCCGGAAGCGGCGTTGCGGGGGGCGGCAGCGGTAGTGGAGGGAGCTACTGGAAGGAAGGATGTCTGCAGTCTGAGCTCATCCAGTTCCATCTCAAGAAGGAGCGGGCAGCAGCGGCGGCGGCCGCGGCTCAGATGCACGCTAAGAACGGCGGCGGCAGCAGTAGCCGCAGCTCCCCGGTCTCTGGTGCCCCTTCCATTTGTGAGACCCTGGCAGTCCCCTCCGCCTCCCCAATGGCGGCGGCGGCGGAGGGCCCCCAGCAGAGCGCAGAGGGCAGTGCGAGCGGCGGGGGCATGCAAGCGGCAGCGCCCCCTTCGTCGCAGCCGCACCCGCAGCAGCTCCAAGAGCAGGAAGAAATGCAGGAGGAGATGGAGAAGCTGCGAGAGGAAAACGAGACTCTGAAGGTGAGGAGGGTGGGGGTATCCGGCTGGGGGATGGGAAGAGTGGGCCTGGGAGGATTAGGGCGTGTCCTGGCGGGGGTGAGAGGCTGCTAACCTGTTAGGGAGCCTTGAAGAGGGAGGAGAACAAGAAAGGAGGGAGGGGGTTTCCTAGGCCTTGTCCAAATTTGAAACTGAATCTGCTCTCAGTAACGCGAGGTTTTCATTTAAATTCTAATCTGGGCCTCCTTTTCTTTAATTATAATGGTTTGTCACACTTTTTCCTGGAGAGAGGTAGAGTAAGAGAATGAGAGAGGGCCTAAAGTGGGCCTTTTTTCCCAGTTTCCTCTTCTACACTCAGCTCCTTGTCACTCCTGTCTCGTGGGGAGAGGGCAATTAAAGCTGAGAATTTGAAATTGGAATGGGGTGTGCATGGTGTGTGTCGAAAGGGCTGGAAGCGAGTTTGATTTTGACACGCGGCCTGTCACCACCTTAGAACGAGATCGATGAGCTGAGAACCGAGATGGATGAGATGAGGGACACTTTCTTCGAGGAGGATGCCTGTCAACTGCAGGAAATGCGCCACGAGTTGGAGAGAGCCAACAAAAACTGCCGGATCCTGCAGTACCGCCTCCGCAAAGCCGAGCGCAAAAGGCTCCGCTACGCCCAGACCGGGGAAATCGACGGGGAGCTGTTGCGCAGCCTGGAGCAGGACCTCAAGGTCTGCGGCGCGGGGGCTCAGTGGCGCGCGGCAGGGGCGGCGGGTGGGGACTTTGGCCAAGGGCTCTTTAGGCTGAGAAGTCTTCACTGGCGACTGGCAAGGAGCCTTAGGGACACAGTTTCGTAGCGCTAACCACAAAATACTAGGGTCTCAGAAGGGAGAGAACTGGCAGGTGGCTCTAAAGAGTGCAGAGTGTGTGGAGGGCCTGGCAGCAAACGAGCTAAGTGTGCTCTCCTGGGAGCAAGGTGGCTCTTCAAGAGGTGATGAGAAGAAGGCTCCCTTCTGGGCAGAAGCAAGGGCGTGGCACAGCGCAGGCTCTAGCCTTTGATCTGCCCTAGTCTGTCTACTGAGAGAATGCCGGTGGAATCGGGCAGTCAGGAACCACTAAAAGGACTCCTCTGGGGGAGTTGAAACCCAAAATAGGTACTGCACTAGGGAGATTCTGGAGTTAAGATTTATTTCAGCAAGTGTCCACTCCACCTCCTTCTTCCAGGACTACTACTTTTCTGCACTTGCCACTTAGGTGACTCCCTGAGAAAATAAAAACAACAACAAAAACAAACAAAAAAACCCCCCCCAACTAACCAACTTGCAGCCTGTTTGGCATGAGGTAAATGAAAGAATTTCATTTTTTAAAGTGAAGTCGCTCCTTCAGAATTTCTTCCAGCGGAAAAATCTCAACCTTCAAGTGCATTTTCTAGACAGGTGTGGTCTCCAGTTCAGTCTGACTGTAGGCAGATTCATTGACAATGCAAACTTAATCTCCTTGCACCAAATAAGTATACTGTTCATTGCATTAACTTCATCAAGATTTAAAGATCACATGTAATTTTTCTTTAAAGAAAGCTATGTGTAAACATTTTATGAAAGACGTATTACTTTTTTCTTAACATTTGTTGAGCGTTTAGTATGTACTAAGCACTGTGGCAAACACTGTTACATACGTTATTATTTCATGTAATTCTCAAGGGAAAAAAATCCTACAATGTAGGGATTATTCAGTCACCATTTTCCAGCTGCAGAAGCTACACCTTTTACAGAGGTTAAGTGCCCAGGCCTGAAAAACAGCTAATAGGTGCCAGGCTCACTCTCCACTCAGTCCAAAATCACAACCTGTGTCCTAAGCCTCTATACCAGGCTGCTCCACTTTTCTTCCAAACGCTAGAATTTCCAGGATAATCTCAAAACATGAGGCAAAAATGCACAGTCATTCAAAAAGTAATAATCGCAAGGACTAAAATGTTTCCTAACATTAAGCAACTGGAATTCTAGTTATAAGATTGAAATTCAAGCCCAACCCACTACTTGTAAAAACTTCAATTTTTCATTCTTTAACATAGATTATAATAGAAACATCTACCTCATAGTTTTGTTGAAGTAAAGGAGATTTGTGAAATTTCTCTACATGTGATAAAATCCAGGGCAACATTTGTTACCACAGGGTAGTGCAGAAGTTAAGGGAACAAAATTTAGAGCCAGATTGCTAGGCCTCTTAGCCCCGCAGTGTCTACTCGTTAGCTGTGTGACCTTGACCTCTCTGAGACTCAGTTTCCTCATCTACAAAACAGGAGTAATAGTGCCTATCTCACGGGATTTTTATAGGGTTAAATGATTGATATATGCGAATGGCTTATATGTATAGTTTGTAGAATAATGCCTGGCACATGGTAAGCACTATATAAATATTGGGTTTTAATGCATTCAATAGGAATAAAATTTTAGCCCTTATTATATAGTCATTAATTATATTTTATTGTTACAAACACCTTAATTCAGGTTGCAAAGGATGTATCTGTGAGACTTCATCATGAATTAGAAAATGTGGAAGAAAAGAGAACAACAACAGAAGATGAAAATGAGAAACTGAGGCAACAGCTCATAGAAGTTGAAATTGCAAAGCAAGCTTTACAGAATGAACTGGAAAAAATGAAAGAGGTTAGTATTTGATTATTTCATGGTGTACTATGTATTTTTAGCCCATTAGAAAAGAATCCCAAGGACTAATATGACTGTTAAAAAATTTATTTTATGATTGCAGGACAATTTTTTACTCTTTCCCAAATAGTAAAAAATACACCATTTCATACCAATAAATGAGTAGCGACAAAAGATTCTGACCTAAACACTGTATCTAACTCGACATGTACGAGCTTTGACTGATCTCTGTGTTTCATCTCTGTGTCTTCTAAATGTATGTTAATTAAATAAATTCCAGAGCATACTAAATGCAAAGGGTGTCAAGAGTGTCAAGGAATGAGCCTTGTGATAGTTGAGGGGAATAATTAGCCCCATGAGATTACTATTGAGTTCATAGAACCATGAATTTTTAGGATGGAAAAGACTCTAAGGTCCATTTGATCTAATTCAGTCATTGCTTGAAGTCTGTCTATAGCAAAGCCACCCCTTCCCACAATGTTCTAATGCTTAGAATATCACCAGTGACTATCCCTGAAGACACTTCACAGCAGCCAATTGTATCATATCATAGCTCTGTTTAAAGATTTTCCTTTTTTCTTTTTTTACATGAGATATATTTAATTGTAACTTTAGCCAGTTCATCTTAGTTATACCCTTTAGGGTAGAAGAGTCAAAGTTCTCCTTCATGTCAGCTATTTGAAGATTCCAAATGTATTTACCATGAGTCTTCTAAAAGAATAGAATCAGGATAAAGAAATGGAGAAGAAAAGAGACAGAAACATCTATCAAGAAATGATTAGCTTTAAGATAAATAGCAATTTAATTAGAACTAAATTATACTTTTCTTTGATAGCTACCTGAACATGTACAATGCAACTTGTGAAAACTACCATTGAGAATTAGCAAATGCACAAGTTGTCTTCTGAAACATTTCCTCTGCTTGAATCAGCAGAATTCTAAAGAAAATTCTAATCTTTCCACAGACTGAGGTATTGACCCACCTGTCATTGCTGTGCTTATCTCAAAATGGTACAAAAATATATCTACCATGTAGCAGTGAAAATATCAACAGTCTGATTAAGAATATGTGTTAGGACTTTGCAGAATACAGTTTCAGTGGAGTAAACTATTTTTTTGTCATCTGTCTTATATTATCCTGACTTTAAACATTTTTTAACATAACAAAATAGTAAAAAAAAAAAAAAAATTAATGATATGAAATCCTTGGCTACTAGCTAGGAGTTGCTCTGTGCTATAGTAGAAAAATATGGAGACTGGGAACTGTGTGATCTATTTTCACCAGTAACTGGATGACTTTAAAAGACCTGTAATTTCTACTTGTCTACTTTTATCCAGTTCTACACTGAAAGGTTGTTTTTGATGATTCTCAACATCTTTTTTCTGGTATATAAGACTTTTTCTCATGAAATTCAGAACATTGCCATTTAAGGGATGGCAAAGATTTTTCCCTGAAGTTAAGAGATCAAATATGAAATTAATACAGATATAAGTATATATTTCTTCAACAATAATGTACAGTTGAAGGTATGTCAAAAATTGACTTTCATTTATAGAAAAAAAAGTAAAGTAGGTAACTGTATTAGTTCTCTAGGGTAGCTGTAACAAAATACCAAAAACTGGGTGGCTTAGGCAACAGAAATAATGAATTGTCTCACAGTTCTGTCCGGAATCAAGACGTTAGTAGGGTTGGTTCTTTCTGAGGGCTGTAAAGACAGAATATGTTCCTGGCCTCCCTCTATGGCTTGTAGATGACCATCTTCATGGCAACATGCCTTTCTCCCTGTAGCTCTCTGTTTCCAGACTCCCCCTTTTTGTAAGAATATCAGTGATATTAGATTAGGGTCCTCCCTAAGAACCTCATTTGACCTGCCTAGGCTCAAGCTATTCTCCCACCTCTGCCTCCCTAAGAGCTGGGATTACAGGCATGAGCCGTCACACCCAACCCTCATTTTAATTTGATTACCTCTAAATACCCTGTCTCCAAATGAGATTTCATCCTGAGCAACTGGGGGTTAGGACTTCCATATATGAATTTGATAGGGAGGGTAGAAGGAGAGAACAGAATTCAACCCACAGGAGCAACAATCTGATAGCTTCCTGTGAGCAAGCAAAGAGAAAGTTCATCATCAGTCTCATAGGCGCCATTCCCTGTTCATACATTACTGTACTCTCTCATATTCCTTGTTTATACAATTTAAAACATTCAAGAACAAACAAACTTTGCTTGATTACCAGAGATAAAAAAGAAATGCCTTGTAATTTGGTGTCATGTGAATGTTTTAAGTGGATACCTGGAAAATTGTACTTAAGAATGGCATAAGAGCTTTCTGATTTTCATTTTACATCTATTAAAGGGGAAAATATGCATAGACTGTCTATCCGTTAGCCAGAACGATGGGACCTCTCCCATCTTAAAATAAAAGCCAAAATAATCTGGCCACCAGGAGGAAAGGGTAGAACTTGGGAATGTCCTCAGGAGATTGTAAGGATGCATTTCCTTGATTCTTTTGCTCACACTCTTCCCGGTGACTATTTCCTTCAGGGCTCCAATTCTGGGTTGGGAAAATGCTATTCCAGTACCAAGCAATGTGGGTATAGATGTTTGTACCAAAGAGGAAATTTAATTCTCCTTAGAGTTATAAAAAACCAAATGCCAATGCCTGATTAGGGAATACAACAATAAAAGTAAAAATAATTTAGGAGTATATATGCAGAACATCAGCCTTTAAAGTAATCTTTTATTAAGAAAATGGCATTCATGATTTGAGAAGATGGAAGGTGGTGGGGAACAGAAATTTAAAAAAAAAACAGAGGAAGGGAGAAAGAATGGAATATAAAGATCTGGAAGATACTAAACATAATAAAGGAAAACCAAATAATATTCTTGTAGGAGTGCTCTATAATTACCCATTTGAGGTTGACGTTCATAGTGTTCAGAAAAATGTCAGAAATAGAAAGAGTAGTTTAACAACATGTTTAGAAATCAGAAATGTTCCGTTTAGAAAAGATTTTTGCAATGATAATTTTATAATGCTCTAAGAAGATAAATATTAAAACTGAGCTGCAATTATAACTGGCTTACTCTGTAGATAAGGGTTGTAAGTTTCTCCTTGGATGACTTGCAACAACTTCAGTTAACCATCTGCTTCATTGGTTGTAAAATGAAAACATATTCAAGCCCTTGGTGAGTGTTAACCAACTTGGTTAATTTGGTCAGAGATGAATTGTTATCCCTTCATGTCATTTTTTTAAAGGAGAAAAGTAGAACCAGGCCAAGCTCTCCATTAAGAGAAAAGACACTAGTTATAGAGTAAAATCATAAAATATTAAGTAGAATATACTTGAGAGAAGCAATCCTCCAATTCCAAGAATTTAGATCTTTATATGGAGTCATATAGATGTTGAACAGCACCACTGGGACCAATAGACCATCTGCTAGAGTTTAGAACTGTTTACTAAAAATTTAACTAGCTTCAAAGGTATTGACCAATTGCTCTCAGGATTGGTGGCTGCACAAGGTCCTGTGCACCTCCTCACATCTATCTGCCTATCTTCTGCCCCTCAGAGGATGGAGTAGGCACCTGGGAGTAAGAAGAATTGAGTAGAGGCAGAATGGAGGTAATTAGCGGCATCTGTTGCGTCTCATTGCTTGTATTGAAATAGCTGATATTTGACCAACTACAAACAGGAGGGACCTCTTCAAATGCTGCCTTTGAATCTTAATAGCATTTTCATCCCAATTATAAAATATTGATTGCTACCAGCAGTATGCTTTCTTACTGTAGAAGAATGCCTTTACCTTTCTGTAACCTGTAGAAAATGGCAATCTATCTTTCAACATTGGAAATGATCAAAGAGACAGAGGTTTTTGTTAAAGTTATGTCATGTAAACAACAAGTAGCTCTTTGAATGCCAGAATGGGTTCATGCACAAATAGGATAAAGTGAGGTTATGAAGAAGGCTTTAGACAATGCATTCTCTGTGAGAGGTGAGTTTTTGCTCCAATTAAATTGAGGATCACTGTCTGTCATGAGGTTCTGCTGCTGTAGCAGTGAACTTTATTTTCAAAGCTTTGAAGCTCCTTGTAATCATCAACAGAAGAAGGGTCATGTTGTGTCACTTTTAAGGTCTGCTGCTTGGTGAAGTGTTGATAACAGATATTTGAGCAAAGAATTCACCAACAGAGGAGCAAAGAAAAGAAAGAGTAAGATGATGATGATGAGAACCGTTTATCAGATCTTTTTTCTTCTCAGAATCTGTACTCCTTATATTGTCTCATACCTCACCCATACACAAGATTCTTAAAAGAAAATAATTTTCTTAACTTTTTTCAGTCTGTGCTCCAGAAGGTTCTTAACTGGCCTACTGAAATAGCACCATCTATCTTGGACTTTTATTTTTTGTGCACTTGGTATAATAGATCTTATCTATTACAATGACCTTTCATTCTAGAACACAAAAGTAATTAGTACTATAAATTTAACAGCGTCTCTGTTTTTTTGTTTTTTAGAGTCCCTTGAGAGTATATCTGTATACCCAGATTATCTTTACAAATGGAAAACTTTAATAGGCAAATTCTGTACTACATGTTTATAATTACCTATTTATTTTCTTATATAAAATAAAGAACTGATCGTAACTACACTTGGTTCTCATAGGGCATGTTTTCCTGAATAATAAAATGTGAAAAAGAAATGTTGCATGATAAATCAGTGAAGAAACATTTCAAGAGACAGTTTAATGGGGCATTTCTTGCAAATATTTTCCCCTGGTTCTGGTAGTTTACTTAACATTTTAAAATAAAACATTAGTCATTGATATTTTAAAATGAAATGGCCATACATATATTTAGATGCATCAATTAAACATTATTATTTTAGTCATATCTTCTCAGAGCCAATAGTTTGTTGAATAACATGGGCAGGAATAAGAGACTAAATTAAAAACAAGAAAGAGTGTGTCAGGTAAGCATAGAAAAGCTTGTCTTCCAGGAAGTTGCCATGTGTTATGAATGCATTTTAAAGATGTATTTATGTAGGCATTATACATTTTATTGGATTTTTTAATGAAATTCGATATACAGTTCCATGTACTCTGAAGTGATCTTTAATATTCAGTTGCATGTAAATGACTCTTTTACCCAGATGCCAAGCCCCCATCAGAAACAAAGTAGTACACAGATCAGAAATTGGTGGATTATTTTTGTGCAATATAATGAACTTTTATTATAAACTTCAAATTTCTTATTTACATAAAAATACAGGACAGCATGACACACCCCCACATTGTTGATCAGATTCCAGTTCCTTTATTGGCTGAAATTTTGCACTTCATGTTATTGAAACTGTAAGGTGCTGAACAAATACAGGCTTTTACCTGATTAAGCATCTCCTATTAAGTACATTTCCAGTTTGCATCTAAAATATCTATTGATTTGGATGTTTGCAATGTAATGGGCTTTCTAAAAAAATTGTTTAATACATGTATATTTAAATTTTTGTTGCTTTTGCTGATGAAGCATATTAATAAGAGTTAAGTCTCCAACCCTGAACTCTTAGAGGCCAGTTTGACTTGGTCCAAGGGCTCAAGACTGAACTTTGAGTGACTCACCTCTGTGAGATTAGCAATTTATCCATGTTAAGTATCTCCATGGAAGTATATTACTTATATAGTTACTGAAGTGTTGTTTATTTCTCTGACTTCTGTATCCAACCTACCTTAAAAGGGGATTTGAGGCCGGGCATGGTGGCTCGCGCCTGTAATCCCAGCACTTTGGGAGGCTGAGGCGGGCGGATTACAAAGTCAGGAGATCGAGACCATCCTGGCTAACACAGTGAAACCCCATCTCTACTAAAAATACAAAAACTTAGCCAGGCATGGTGGCGGGTGCCTGTAGTCCCAGCTACTCAGGAGGCTGAGGTAGGAGAATGGTATGAACCCGGGAGGCGGAGCTTGCAGTGAGCTGAGATTGTGCCACTGCACTCCAGCCTGGGGGACAGAGGGAGACTCCATCTCAAAAAATAAAATAAAATAAAATAAAGTAAAATAAAGGCGGGGGGGTGGGGGGAATTTGAAATGGTTCACAATAAAGCCATAAAACGATTGAAATAAGGGTTTTCAAATTAGGTTAAAACGCTGGGAAGATGAAGAAAAACTTAATCCATGGGATGTACATTGTTATGAAACAGCTCTGAGTTTAGTATCACTCAAGCCTGGGGACCAAATATTGAAAGAAGTCATTTCCTAGCTGTGACCAGATATAGAAGCAACACTGAGTTTTATGTGAGGCCTCTGGGGCAATCATGAAGAAAATCAATATAGTACAACAAAATGTTGTAGTTATACACAGACTTTACGTGCAACCATCATGGATAAATGAACCTTCTAAATACTTGACAGGTCTTTTCTATAGAATCAACAAATTATGAGTTAAAATTTTACAGAAAAGAGAATAGTCAGTTTTTCATTAGCCATGAATTTGAGTGTGATTGTTAGAAAGTACACATATCATGGAGTCTAGAAGCTAGCTTTGAGACCTCATTTGTCATTCCCTATGACCTTGAAGAAACAACTTAAAATGTATAGGCCTCAGCTTTTAATATGTAAATGCAGAAATTAAACTGAGTGCTCTCGAAGCTTCCTATAAATGTACCATTTTCTACTTTGTCAGTTATCCATATCTGTTCTCCCTGAACGTTTCATAGTCAGGTATAAAATTCAGTTTCATTACTATTATTTAAGTACTGTAATTATTTTTTCATATAGTCAGTCAACAGCTATTTTTTGAATGCCTGGTGTAGTGTGGCCATGTAGATAACACAGAGGATATAAAGATATAGATGGCAAAATGTTGCATTAAACTCCAAGTTTGCACCCACTGAAGGTCCCTACTGAAAGTTTTTTTTCCAGATAACACATTTTTTAATTGAAAAAAGTGGACATTTGAGGAACATGTGTCTTTTTTTTAACTTTTAAGTTTAGGGGTACAAGTGCAAGTTTGTTACATAGGTAAACTTGTGCCATGGGGGTTTGTTGTACAGATTATTTCATCATGCAGGTATTAAGCCTAGTGCCCATTAGTTATTTTTCCTGATCCTCTCCCTCCTCTCACCCTTCATCCTCTGAAAAGCTTCAATGAGTGTTGTTCTCCTCCATGTGTCCAGGCATTTTCATCATTTAGTGCTACTTGTAAGTGAGAACATGCAGTATTTGGTTTTCTGTTCCTGCGTTAGTTTGCTAAGGATAATGGCCTCCAGCTCCATTCATGTCCCTGCAAAGGATGTGATCTGTTTCTTTTTATGGCTGCATAGTATTCCATGGTACATATGTACCACATTTTCTTTATCCAGTCTATAATTGATAGGCATTTAGGTTGATTCCATTTTTTAACACAGGAAGTAAGACACACAGTTATCTCTCTGCTGCTACTCAGCATTCAGGGCCTGTGCTAGTGCTGTAGAAATTACAACTGAAGACCTGATATGTGGGAATGAGTACAAGTTGAACCTCTCTAATAATCCAGCCATGCCTTTTGATGTGGCCTTGGCTCTACACTCTAGGAAGCTATAAAGACTATGTAGTAACCAAAGAATTCATCATCTATTCCAGTAAATAAACCAATGTGTTGAATGATGGCCACTAAACATTCTAATTTCTGCAGAAAGTCTTGAGGTGGGGCTTTTAACCATACGATTCTTAGGATGAAATCTGCCTATGCTTCCTGCCCGTGGAAGGCTGCCAGGCTCTCACTACAGAATGTGGCCGTTAACCAGCGCTGATCCTCAGCTAAACATCCAAATGTTTGTATTTTGTTATTTTTGAAATTTATTTTTATTCCCTATGACTTCTCTGATGTTTTTTGAAGATGCAAGTCTTTATGTTTTCAAGAGCATAATAAAACATTTTTTTGAGATTACTTGGCCTTTGTATGTGTGACAGACATCAACCTCATGCAGAAAAGACATCAATTAAACAACCTCAATCCCTTCCTTAAGAGATTCTCAGGGCACAGTTGTAACTAAATAGTCCATGTGGTGCATTCAGGCTTTGGGGCAGTAATAAATGACACTATTCTCCACCACTCCCCTCTACCGTGGCCACCCTTGGCTGCCTGTGAATGACATTGCTCCCACTAGTGGCAGAAATAACATCTTATTTCTGTCTCAGCCTTTTAGAAAAAAATAAAAACATAGAAACTTGGATCTGACTTTCACTTAGCAACTATTTATGAAGCATATATATAATGTGTATAAGGAATAACAGATAATGTCACCAGGTGGGTAGTCCTTGCCCACAAGTTAATTATTTTCTAATAGGAAAGACAGCTAAAGTACTTCGACTATAGCTACACATATACATTACTGTACCAAATACTTCTCATGAAGTCCTCACAAGACCAACCAGACTGTGAGTTCTAAGAGGACAAGAGCCCCTCTTGCATTGGTCACTGTGTCACCCTCAGCATCTAGTTCAGTTCCCAGCATATAGGCAATGAGACCACCTTCTTCTGTAATATTACAATAATTATTTCTTACTTGATTTGCGTATAACTTTTTTCCTGCATTTGACTGTAAACTCCTTGAGATTAAAGACTGAGTCCATGTTATTAATTGTGTCTATAACAACCAAAAGAGAACAGGGCACAAAGTTGATAAACAATAAGTAATTTTGAAAAGAGTAAATGGTAATTAAGCAAGGTGTTCATGCCTGATTTTGCAGAAAGAAAAAAAAAAAGTGGCTGTGAACCAGAGCTGTTTCTATGGTGCTTAGTGCAATCCAAACATAATGAAAAGGAAGTGGATGGGTAACTCCAGCCTCACCCCACTTCCAGAAATAGAGGTCTCCCAAGACCTTACTACCTTCTAGAAACTTCTAGCACTCACTTTGCATCTCTCAGATTCCATTTATCCCCCAGAAACAACAGGTCTTCCCTGAAACAAGGTACCATTGGATTCTTGAGAAAGGGAATGAGGACGGGAACCCAAGAACAAGAAGACGACTCTGACATCTTGGGCATCAGCTCTGCAGTTTAACTTCTTTGTGCTTTGGTGAAAAAATGTAAAATGCGGGTTTAAGGAATGAGAGAAGACTGCAGATCCTGTCACTCCCAAAGACTATCCATTGGATTTTGCTTTATATCTTCAATGTCTGAGACAATTGATTCAGCAGCCAATTTGGCTGGAGAGATATGGAAAATTACCCCAGGGCTGCAATGGTTCAGTAGCCACCAGTGTTGAGTGCTAATTACATGCCAGTGGCTGAACTAGATAGTTTATGTATAATTATGTTGCTAATAGCCTCATTTTAGAGACGAAGACTCCAAGGCTCAGAGAGGTTAATGTCACCAGTTAGTAGAGGCCAGGCCCACACCTAAGTCTGTCTGCCTCCAATGCGTGGTCTCCAGTAGTCAGTGCTGCGTGGCCTCACTGCAAAGACTCAGGCTGCCCCTGCCACTTTCATGTTCTTCCTGACCCACAAATAACTTTCGTGTTCTTCCTGACCCACAAATAACCTACCCTCTTTAGGGAACCTCAATACTCCTAGAATCTATAATCCTCTATAATACTCTAGGGTCTATCAGAGAATGTTTTGAGTAAACACTGAGAGAAGACTTCCAAGGTGGCTGTAGGGAAAATCTATTTTATCTCACAGAAAGGGAATCTTTGGAGAAAAAAACTAGAAACAAAGGGCTAGAAAAATGTTTTCAGGTCTGTCAATTCTATCTCACTTTTTACAAATGTAATAGCTATGTTACTTCAGAGAAGCCACGTAATAGCTGACTCTCAATTTAATCACCTTTTAAAGGAAAATAAATATTTTTCCTATCCAGTCTATTCACAAGGGTAACATGAGATAACATATGTGAAGGTGCTTTATAAATTGAACAGTACCATATCAGATGTTATTGTTATTATTATCACGTAGCTGTAGGTTGGCTGATTAAGAAAATTCCTAGAAAGAATTTTGAAGTCTAATTTTGAAGAATAAAATTTTGGAGCTATCTAGGACCCCATTTTTTTCTACAGAACTTTGAAATGCTTTTGCTTTCCATTTTTTCATGAATGTCTATTAGTCTCTGAAATTCTCCTTTAAATCTCACTTCATTATAAAGCCATGCTAACTTCTTCCATCTGATCCATTGCCTCTTCCACTAGGCCTGTATTTAGTCCTTACTGCTTCATGATCCATTTGCAAGTGTTTTGATGGACAGGGAGATAATCTGGCTACATTACCTGCCGCTGCATTACCTGCCACGGCATTCATCAACAGGGCAACAGGGCTGACTATGTTGATTTGTCCTATTAAATGGCTGTCTCCTAACGTACTGCTAGATAAATATGCTTCCTGAAAAGAAACAGAGTAGCAGAGAAAGAAGAACTGTTCTTTGATCAAAAGTGGTCAAGCACAAGATAATTTAGATTGCATTGTAGTTTTTATTGACTCCACAGCTAAATTTAATGTTCTCTGATTTTAAGAACTATATTTCTATTTAATTCAAATACACACACAGTGATACGTATAAAAATTATCAATAAAAGTTTGGGCAAGAGAAGAGCTTTAGAAAGATAAGATTGCTGTCATAGGAGCTCATCTTTAGTTTCTTAAATTATAATTTATTCAGTTCTTTTGTTTTCAAATACTGGTGGTATTACTTTTGAGTAAATATAATGTGCAATTTTGCTGTATATTGGAAAGTATTTTCCAAATTAAAATTTCAGTTATATGTTTAAAACCTTAGACTTGACTGAATTTGAATGGAAATACAATTATTTATTTGATGCTTCTGTCCTAATTCCATTTTTACATTTCAGGGTCAGTTAAATTGATCTTTATCCAGATGGTAAATGACATTTGAAGATGACATTTGAAGTTGTCATTTAGCCTTTCCTGACATTTGCTATTTTATACTTACATATTTCACTTAATTGGAGCATTTATATTCAGCATGATTCAACTTAGA